>NW_024369707.1:4953492-5531853 GCF_014805655.1 Passer montanus
ATTTGCTTCATCCAAACTCTTGCTGATGAAATTAGAAGATTCTTTATAGTGTCAGCAGCCAGCTTTACAGCAATCCGAGTTACACTGTTTTACTCTTTCCTCTACTTTTATTCACTGATAGTTGCATTTAGTGGTAAAAGTAAAAAGAGAAAAGTGGCCTATGAGATTAGGAATTTTAGCTGATGATAGGTTTTTCAACTGCATATTTCATTTATTTCTTTTAAAAAGTCCGTTTCAAGTTTTGGATTATATAAATAGAGAAGACTTCCTGCCATGTGGCCGTGGTTTTACAAACAAGTAGTAGGAAAACTGTATAGAAATAAACCATGACAAAAACAATGTGTATGTTTTATAACAAACTGCACCTAAGATAGCAGTCTTTTAATTTGATAAACAGGTTCATGTATTCCAACAGTGAATGTGTAGCTATGGGTCAGACAACAAAGGCAGAGCTGACAATGGGATAAACTGAAGTTTGTGTCTTTCACCTCTTCTGTATATGAAACTTCTTTTGCAGGGGTGAGAAATGCTCTGATAGAGCCCTGTTCTTACATAAAGTTAAACATTGTCAAGTTTTTTAAACTGCTTTTACTAGCATTGTCTTTCTTTTCAGTTGCTTAAAGAATATCTAGGTTAAAATGTGAAAAACCGAGTGTCTTTTTCCTAAAATAATGTCACAAGTCATCAAGGCCTGCAACTGTATGGGATCATCTGTTGATAGCAACTTTCCAGGTGTCCCCTTGCATTTTTTTTTACCTAAGACATTTTGTTGACAAACATTTTGTTGATCAGGCGTTTACAGAAAAGAAACATGTACTTTGTTGAGAGATTTGGAGGGGTTTCCCTTTGTAAATTGCAGAAGTCAGCAGCACTGACTGTTGATGTAAAAATCTCAACACACATTTTGTGTATGCCTGAGTGCTTGTGCAGTCTGGTCCAGGAAATGACTTGGTGCTAGAGAGTGCAGTGGGATTGTTTGTGTCAATGAGGTGCATTTTCGTGGGGAGTACAGTCTGTGTTTAGAAAATGTGGTACTCATGCAGCAGCTATGGATCCTGGCTCCTTTGTCCCAAATGTGGTGGTTCTGCTCTTTGGCTCTCAATTAACAGTGCTTCCAGAGGTGGTTTTGTAGGCTGCTTCCATTTGTCCTCTTATTGATCATCTTTCCTCAGGAGGTCTTTCTGTTTTAGATTAGTTTGCTTCTTGCTTGGAGGTAGCTATTTACCATTACATTAGGCTAGAAACAGCCAAATTGGAGTGGTGGTGTTCCTGGAGCACAACAATATTAGCATAACTTCCTCTATGTAGGTTCTGTGTTTTTAATATTTTACATTTTTATAATGTATTTCATACTTCTGTTATTATGGTTTATAATAGCTAAAGGAATGAAGAAATAGTAATTTGCCAAACATTACCAAAGTTTACCTTTTCTACCTTATAAAAAATCAGGTAGAGATGGACCAAAACTTGGAAAAGCAGCAGTCTACCTGGAGATCTTATACTTAGGAATTAGTTTTATTCTAGATTTCTTTTTTTCATTCTTGTAATTGGTGCCAGATTGTCATCCCAAGTATCCATTGAGATTTGCTAGCTCCTGGTGTGTGCTGTGATGTGCTTTTTCTTACCTTGGGGGCAGTGGCATGGGGTTCCCTGTTTAGCTTGTACAGTAATCAAAAGTAACTGAGAAGAACATTCCTCTGTATGTTTTACCAGTTGTTCTTTTCCTAATTTATGGACTATCTTACTATAAAGAACTTTGCATCTCTTGTTCAACCTGACTTAAAGATGGTAATAATCTTTGCATGAGAGGTATTCCAGATGAGGATTCTCTGAGACTTCAGACTTGAGCATATTTCAAACTTAGGAAGAATAACAGAAATAAATTTCTGAGACAGCTTGTTGTATATTCAGGAAAGCAAACTCATGAGGTTAAGTTTGTGCACTTATCCTTATGTACCACCACAGAAGACTTCCAGTGTGCTACTTTCAGTATCCACTTCTGGTACTTTTAACACCTCCATAAAATCTAGCTGTTCCATATTTACCTAAGGTCTATCCAGAGAGCAGTCAGGGTGATGTTAAAGCCAGGGATGGAACAGTGGGAGAGGGCATTTGAAAGACAGAAGGTTCCTTTTCCTCAACTTTCTTGTTTCAAATTCATGCACACTACAACAGATATGAATGTGGATGCTAAAAATAGCAATATTTCAGAAATGTCATGTAATTGTCCATGGTGTACATTGACTGCAGTTAGTAAGTTGTTTTTTTTTTTAATTATTTGGAAGAGTGCAGTGGCCTGCTGGTTTCGTGTGCATTATATGAAAATGCAGGTTTGATACAGCTACAGAATGTGAATTGCACCTGTTCTGAAGAAGTGTTGGGGTTGTTTTCTTCCAGGTTTAAAGGTGCTCTCAGGGTCTCAAAGTGGCTCTCACTCCTTAACTCTCAGTGAGCCCATTACTGCTGGCTACAGGAATGCTTTCAAAGCTCTCAGACAAGTTTGCAGCAAATCTGATTTCAATATGATTTAGTTCATCTGTCAAAAATGGTGCCAAAAACGGTAGGTTTGCATTAAAACTTTTGGAGAGATGTGATTTCTGTAAGGAAGATCTAGAATGTATAAATCATGTTTCCTGCAAGTGTATTTGAGCTGTTTTGCTGTGACTGGTTAGCTAGTGGAAAACTGTAGCCTTAAATGTATTTTGATGGAAAAGTTGTACATAGTAAAAAAAAAATTTGACATTTCTTACAGAAATAATTAGATTGTGGGAATTCTGAAAGCATTTGGGGAATTAATTTTCAAAATTTAAACAAGCAACATTAAGATATGTTGAATGAGCTTTTTTGCAAGAGCTCATTCTTCTCTCAGTGCAGGTGTCACCATAAAATTGGTTGGACAGATCTTTCTGAAAGCCAGCATGACCCAGTGTAGGTTGTTGGGTTTGATCATTACAGTTGGAGGGGTTTTTTGAATGCTTGCAATAATTCGCCTTTCCTGCAGACATATCTTTCTTCTCTAGAGCAGTGCTACAAAGTAGTGTTTTGCCAGTTCTCAGAACTATTTTGGTGGATCAGTGTTACACAGTTACATTATGAATTCTGCACAGCATTTAGAGAGTTTCTGCATGTGCACTTGCAATAGAATAAAAGTCTTTAAAAATGTGTAAGCTTCTGACTAGTTTTGTTTGAAATACTCATGCCCAAGGAAATTCTGATTTTGATCAATCTTGTGCAGAAAGACAGACAACCTTTGGTTTCTTTCAGCTGTTTATCAATTTATGTTAGTTCTTCCTCGAAGAAAGTTACGTAAACTTAAAAGTAAATACTCCAGCTCTTCCATGAGAAGGAATTAAGACTCATATTTTCATTGCCAGCACTCCTTTCTCTTCGATCTAACAGCCACTTGTTCTAGGCTTTGTGTAGGCAGAAGGCTTTTTTTTTTTCAGGAAGCACCAACTGCTTCTGTGGTTTGTTTTGAGTCTTGGGGAATTGATGATGCAAGTTGAGATCAGGTTTGTTAAATTTATGCTTCAGCCTACAACGTGAAGATCTATCAATTCCAGAAGTTGGTGTAAATTTGGTCCATCTTGAGCATCTTAGAGCAGATAGCCCCTAGAAAAAACACTGAAGTGTGGTTAAATTTTGAAGCATTCAGGTTATGTAAGCAGTATGTGAGGATCTGCTGTGGCTTGTAACCCTCAGAGTCTGTGTGAGGTGTTGGGGAGAGCAGGGAGAGGCACAGAATGTGGGAAAAGAGTGGAACGGGGTGGTTTACTGCAGGCTTTTTCAGCTCTGAATAAAGTAATGTGAACATACCAAGTGCTGCAAGATCACCTGGTTAACTCCATGTTTTACATGCTTGGCTTGTGAGTCTTGATCACTTTATCTTCTCAGACATATTTATGAGAGCATCTTAGCTCAGCCCATGTAGCATTCATGGTCATAAGTTCACATTCACAACTGAAATTTTGGTAGGCTTAAAAACTAGGAATAAAACAGACCAGAACACTAAAACACCCTTTCTTATTCAAAGGAAGGGGTTTTGTGCAAATTAAGAAAAACATGGAAATGCTTGCTTACTGATAAGCTTATTAAATCCTTCCAGTTTTCACAATTATTTTTTTAATGCTGTGAGCAAACTGAATGTCATAATAATACATTTAGAACTTTGAAAAGGTGAGAGCACTAATTCCAGGGTAGCCTAAGTAATTAGTTGTAGGTGGGTTTTTACTTGGTTGTTTTATTTGTAACATAGGGTGCATATTATCATTTAGTTTTTGCCTAATCTCGTTAGCATTCCTCAGTTCTGTAGATGTTCAGGTTTCAGTTACAAATTTTCTTGGTTTTCCTTGTTTACTGGGTCCTAAGTTCTGAGCAATCATCATTTGTGTTGGTGTAGAGTTTTGAGCCAGTGCCTTTGTGTGGCTCAGGAAGGAACAGTGCCAAGTGAATCTTGCTGTATTTGAAATTTCCTTGATTTTGCATAGGACTGCAAGGCTAAAGCTGAATGATCTGTTAGGATTTTTATACTGGTAATTCAATCTGAGCTTTTTCAAGTGGCTTCATTAGGGTTCTCCATCCCTTCACTCGAGTTGTATAGCCATGCATTATTAAACAGGAATTACTATTTTTCCCTGGTAGTGGTAGGTAAAAGAACTCTATGACAGTAGCTGTAAAACTGATGAAGAGTTTTTGATATTCTACATGAATAATTGTAATAGTAGTATGTAACATAAAATTAGGCATTTTTCTGTAAAAGACAGTAGAATTTCTCCAAATTTTCCTTTTAAACTATTCTGGACAGATACACACAGCATAAGTGACCCCATTTTTCAGAATTTCAAGCAAGTATTCTGAGGTCTTAGGCTTTGATCTGTAGGGCAGGTAGTCTAAGTGCAGGTGCTTTTAAATTTCCATCACCACGACTGATGTGTAGTGTCAGTGTCTCTGTATGTGGTGAAAACATTTTGTGATAGACTGGGACAGATTTTTCTTAAGATAGTTTGAGTGAGTCCATTCATAAAACAGAGTGATTGTGTTACAGTCTGTAATAGGTTCTTGACCTTGTACATATGCTCACTGGATCTTATCTTTGATTTCTAGTAGCTGTACAAGTGGAAAAGCAGCTCTTGAGAAGTAAGGTCATGCTTTTCGTTCTGAGTCAGGTTTTGTGGAAACACAGAGCAGAAAAGTAGCATTGTAGAAAACTCCAGCACAGCCAGGCACATTTTTAATCACATGATTTTTTTATTTTTTCGAAGGTCAGTTAAAGCCAGTAGAATTTTTAGATGACTGATGTTTCTTTTCTGAAGGTGCTAGTAGTGGCATCTCAGCATAAGTAAATACTGTTAGATGCCTTAACAGAAGAACTTCCATATTGACTTGAGCATTTTAGGGAAGGTAAAAAGTGCACTTAATACATGAGTAGTGCAAGGAGGACAAAACGGTAATAAACACTTAGGTGTGGATGGTGTTTGAGTGGCCTCAATTCTGTAATTAGCTGTGTGTAAAATCAGCGTTTGAGGGCTGAAACTGTCTTGCTCATAGTTTAAATAAGGTATAATACTATCCAGAATGTGAGCAGATAACTTGCTTTGTTGGTTTATGGTTTATGAATGAGGTTCATTTGTGGAAAAGCCAATTTTTGTTTAATGCTAATGAAAATAAACATAAATTGAGGCAATAATTTAAATTATACATGTGAATGATATAAAATTGGACAAGCTTATATAATAAATTCATAACATGAATTTCTTAGACTGCATGTGGTCTGAGCATAGGCTGTGCATGTCTTTTTCTTACATTTTGTATGTGAAGAATCTTTGTTGAAATAAATATTTTACTACCACACTAGTTTTGTTTTTAAAGTGTGGATAGCATCTGAGTGGACCTGACCTGGTTTTTTATATTATACATTAATTTAATATTCTGCATTGCTGTGAATTTTTTTCTTTTGCAAAAATTTCTGTGTTGCTCTTAAGTCTTGCAGGCACTGCTGATCTGTGCATCTGACCATGGTGTTTGCACTGTGTGGTACAAGAGTGCCCTAGAGAGAGGTTATTGTCAGGACACAGTGGTATTGATTGTCTGTACAGTTGTAAGAGATTTATTAATTGTGTCTTCCTTCTCCTACCTGAAGCTGAGGAGGAAAAAAGAATCATCCTGTGTTGGCCTCTGTTTATCACAAAATTTTATCTTTCTATTCCTGTGCAAGTTCTCAAATTGTGCTGCTGCTGTTATTATGGAGGAGGAGTTTTCATCAAGCCCCCAAAACCTCTCAAGGCCCTTCAGCGCCACCATCTCCCTTTCTTCCCCTCATCCTCCTCATCATTCATTGTGTTCCTTGTTTTGAAATGACTGCAGGAAATGTGTCTGTAATCTGTATAAGCTGGTGTGTATTTCACAGATTTCCTCTTTACGTAGTGTTGATTTTTGGACAATTGTAAAGTACTGTGCTACTTGTAGGTTAATTGAAAAAAGCCAGAAACAATTCCTGTGGGATTTGCCTTCAGTGTTGAGTAGGTGAGGAATAGTCTATTTGTGGTTCAGGGAAGCTTTCTGAATTCAGGTCATTAAAGCTGGAAAGTTAATGAATTAATAGATTTTTTCACTTGGAGGGATGATACCCCTGAGGAGACTCGGTGCCTTCCACAGAAGGTATGGATGGGCAGAACAGCATTGCTCTTTCCTTTGGCACTTCTTAACTGGGATTGAGGTATGCAGCATCTGTCATTTTTAAGGTTATTATAACGTTACTATTATAGAAGTCATCAATACAAAAGATTTGCCAAAAAATCTAATTAATTTAATTCCTTATTAAATTAAGACTTTTTATTTCTACTTTGTAGTGTTTGTTGAGTGGTCTTAAAACTAAATCAATCATATGATGACATAGTGAATCAAAGTTTTAGTCTGTTCTGACTAGGTTAAAGACAATATTTCTGTTAATTTAGAGTTAGGAATGATCTGAGCAGTCTGGGGTATAGTGGTGCTGCTTCTACTGACAGTGACCTGGTGTCAGGTATGGCACTCTCAGGACAACCTGCTCCTCATCACCTGCAATACTGAGCTCCCACTGTTGTAAAAGAAAATTAATAGAGTCGGGGACCTAAATCCCACTGAAATTTGAGATTTCCAGCTATCTTCAGTCTTTGCTAGTAAGGCTTGTTAGGTTATATGTAGGCAAACGCCTTCCCTTTCTGCTTTCAAGTCTTTGGTAAATTGGAAGTAATTCCAGTGAAAGAGGAAGGAGCCACCTTCCTTCTCCTGCAGTGTAAGAGCCTGCACATGGCCCCTTATCCCAAGTAAGCAGCTTGGAGGGAATTTGCAGGTGAGTGTAATTTGTGTAGTTTACTCACAGTCACACAGTTCTCAGGTTTTGAAGAGCTTGTCCTTGGCTGTTACAAGCTTTTATTGCAGTAGAATGCTAAATGGCTTGAATGAAATTTTTAGGGTTTGTAAATGAGAAAAGGCATTCCCAGTAATTTATAAAATTTTGTGCCACTGATTGCACTGTCTTGTCATTTTACCTTTGCCAAGAGCCTGTTTGACAGCCACAGACACATGGCTGAGCTGTACCTGTCCCTCCCCACACTTACAGTCCTCCAGGATCCTGCTGACAAGTGAGAGGCATGATTCACTCCCAGAAATCCAGATTTTCTTTGTTCCGTATTCTGCTGTTCTGATTAGGTTCAAATATTTTCTTTTAACACCAACTTTGTTTAGCATAGAAACAAAGCTATTGTATTTCTTTCAGGAACATATTTCCTCCTGTTACACGAGCCTTTTCAATTTTTTTTTCCATAACTTTAATTTGAGGAAAGTTGTTTTAGGATTACTACTTCTGAAGTGAGTCGGGAGGACTCTAAACTTCTCATTAGTTTTCACAATACTGATAATTTTTATTCTTTTGGGTAGAACAGAGTAAGTAGATCTTTGGCATCAAATCCTTATATTTCTTCCTGTGTTTCATTCAGAATGGGTTTTTCTTGAGCGATCCTGACACAACACACTGTTTTTTCCCCATGGGTTATTTGTACCTTAAGTGACAGTACATCTACTGTAATAAGTCCAGAACTTACTTCAGGTCTGAAGATGCTTCTGTTAATTTCCAGAGCTAAAAGTGAAAGATTAGACTTTCTGAACTGTGACTTAGGTCTGGATTTCAGCTCCGAGTTTGCAGAGAAGTAAGAGTGTAGACAGTGTATAGCAGTATATAGTGTATATGGAGAGTATACATACAGCAGTATAGACAGCTCTACTTTACCCCTGTTAGTTTGAAGTGCTCTTGGGAAATCAATACTTTTATTGCAGGTATTTTATAGTCCTCTGTTTTCAGGTGCTGCAGTAATGAGCACTGTAGAAATGTCACTGAATGTTTTTGAAAAGAGCCTTGGTTAATAATGTCACTCTTTTGGCTGTTTAAGCACTTCCATTCTGTATCAGTGACAACTATCTTTTGAGCTAGAACTTCCTAGATTTTGCCTCTTGGCAGTTCAGTTCTTCTAGAAGCTTCAACAAAACCAATTGTTTTCCTTTAAATACAACTTCTTAAAAAACAAGTTTAATAATGTAATATCAGGTGGGCAGAGGCTTGCATCATGGCAGGAGAGATTTACTCATTCACAACAAATGCCTTTTGATATTTGAAAGGCATTTGGATTTGTCTGCACATGCTGGGGAAAAAAGATGGTATTTAAAAATTTTGATTTCTGTATTTTAATTAAATATTATTCTGGTGTCTTCTTTGGGCAAAGCATGCAACTGGTAGAATAAGGTTGTTAGTGTAAATAGTAGCACCTTAGTTTATGTTGAAAAGCAGTGTATTTTGGTGTGTTTTGGAGGACAACATCCATTAATCCTCGCTGAATAAAGCGTATGCTTTTTTCAAGCAGTTTGGGGCTTGTGGGAAATAAGGAGCAAGGCAGATGAGTGAGGAAGAGACAGAGTTAAGCTTTGTATAAATGATCACAGATGCAGGTGTTACCATCTTTATCCCCTGCTGTTCCTTAACCTACTGATAGAGATTTTAGAGAGAGCCTTGAAGACTGGTCTGTGTGAATCCATATATATACCAATAAGAGGATGAAAAATGAGGCTGGTGAGCCAGCATTCATTTTTCATTGGTCCAATCAGACAAGCAGTATTCTGCTTTTGTCTGTCTTAATAAGAGTTATTTTTTATCTGTATTAATAGAGTGACTGAACTTAACAACCTTTTGTAAGTTGAACATTATAAATTGCAAAGTGAACCCATAAGCTGATTTTTAGGGAGTATAACAGTTTGTAGTTGCCCATTGGTATGGGATAGTGTTGGGAAAGTGTGCAAGGGTATGTAAGAAGAAAGTTGTTTTTGTTCACAGAATGACCACTGTGTAACTTTGTGTTTCAATTTATTTGTATACCTCTTCAGAACGCCTCTGGTTTTTGCATTTTTTAAAGAAATGAAACAAAAACTTTGTGATTATCTGGTGAGTGGTGGCTGCTCAAAATTACATAGTTCATAGTCTCAGTTCAGATGAAGCAGGTGTTTGGGAGTTGTTTTTCCCAATTTTCTCCCGTTCAGCTTTTTATGTTCCATAGATTTGCAAGACTAAAGATGAGGAAGAGCATTTGGGAAAAACAAAGAAACTGTATTAAATTGAAGTTGAAATCTAGAGTAAGAGAGGTATGTTGGTAGTTCAAGATTAGTCTCATCCTTCTGAATTGGTTCCTAAAGATAAATGAGTATCTGATCCTTAATTTTGTTCAGTTGCCTAAACATGTCAAAACTGTTGCTGCAGTATTACGTGTTCTAATAAAGACTTGTTTTAAACTTTTTGTGTAGGCTGTTAAATTTTGCTGTTGTGTAGTGAAACTCCTGTCAGGCCTAGCTATAATGCAGGCAGGTGTTAGATTTTAAGAGAGGAAACAAATCCTTTTTCCTGGGATTTACTAGCAAAGGAAGTTCTTGGAGCATATTGCATTTTGCTACAAAGCTCAAAACCAGCCAGCCAACCCACCTTCCTCTTCAAGCTCCTACCCCAGAGCAGCCCTTGTTTTGTGAGACCAGCTTGCTCTGAGACAGTGCCTTGGAGGTAAACCAAATGTGTCAGTCATGGTGCAGGAATGATTCTGCTTTTAAGGAGCCATCACATTTTAGGCTGCTTAACCCAACTGCTCCGTGCTGGCAGAACAGCTTTTCAGTGCTGCAGAACCCATTCAAGCCAAGTGGAGAAGGAAGGGGTTTATTCTAAAATACTGCAGTTCTTGGATGTTTCAGTCAAGAAGGAGGACTCCTCTTTGATTTCATTGCATGTTCTGCTTGCTTCTGTTGGGTAAAGCCTGGGAAAGAGAGGTGGATATTGCAATTCCTGGATTTCTGCTTCTGACTGAGTGTTGTCATGGAGCCCTGCCTGCAGAGGCTCAAGCCTTTCTGAGGGTGAGACTGGAGTTGATTCTTCCCTTGGCCTTCAGAGGATTTCTCTCAGCACTGGTTATTCAGCTCATCTGCTGAGCCTGGAATGGAACATGGGTCAGGCTGTGAACATTGCTTGCAGGAGGAATCTGGAGAAGTTTGGGATTTGCCCACCCAAACAAGGGCAATGCTTGAAGATCAAGAGAAGAGTGAAGAACAAAACATGGGTATTAAAAATTGTGTCAATATTTAATCTTGTAAATGGCAACTGGCAGATGTCATAAGCAAGTTGTAAGCATTGATTCCCCCCCACCACACACACCCTCTGAGGGAGTATAATACTGTAATAGGCATTTCCTGACGCTCCTTAGGAGATGGGGATAATACTGTATTGTCATCTTCGATTGTTGTTAAAGGTCACCTAGGAGCAAAAGGTGTCCTACTTATTAGGACAGTTGTGGTAGAACATTTCTAGGACTTGCCTGTGACTCTTGACAGATGTTCTAAGATAAATAGCCCAGATGCAGGAGAATAGCAGTGAAACAGGGTGCCCCTTACTTTCTTTGTGCTCCTTCTCTTAGCCTTCAGTCATGCTTTTGGTGTGTCACAGCCAACCTGTTCAGATAACATGGTTGAGGAACTTCATAGAACTTTGTGGTGGTTTTGGTTGTTCAGAGATCAATTGTTTTTATTTGTGGGAGAGTTTGGGTAGCCCATGCATCCTCTTTCAGATAGACTCATTGTTACATAGTTAGGAAAACTTAGGAACTCAGAAAAGTGTGGAGATTGAGCTATCCATTTGACATTAATAGCAATACATTTTAGCTGCTCTGTAGTTGAAAAAATGTAGTTCCCTATCTTAATATGCCATTTTTCAGAGATATTCTTGGAGCAGATGCTAGACAATGTATCTCTGTCATTGTAAATTCTTGTCTTTTAAATTAACAATATTCAAAGGGTTTATAAAAATTCAAATAGTGATTAGGTTCTGAGGCAGGAAATGTGCTGCTCTTGCCCTTTTCTGGATAACCTCAGCCAAACTTCATCCAGAATGAAAGATACAGGCTCAGGATACTGAGTTACTGTAGCAGACTATTTAATGTCATCTTGATGAATGCCTTGTCTTGCAGTGGCAGGGGACAGTGTGGATGACAGTCTCCTTTGCCTCAAGGACTGTGCCCCTGTGGTGGCAGTTTTAGATGACAGCAGTCAGACCCTTCTCATTTTTTCTGCACAGGGATAGGAAATGGAGTCAGAATAGGTGGCAATTACTAGGTGCAAATGCTACTCCCAGCACTGCTAACTAACTTTAATTGTTGGTATCCGCTCACTTCCTTCAAGGTAGAGAGCATAAACACCTGTATTCTGTAATTCCAGTTGGTTCTTGTCCCAGTGCTCTGTGGTATTAGACATGTGAAGGATGTCATGGGAAGGAATGAGGCAGGTGGTCACTTTTTTTGAAAACTTTGAGAAGCCTTGTTCTCAGTAATCACTTCCAGGCTGACGTGTTTCACCTGCTAATGTGTAGAATCGTGGTAAACACTGTCCAGCTATGCTGTAGAAAAACTGAGTAATAGTGTTTGTAACATTTTTGAGAGTAAAAATGTCCTGCAAATGTGTTGACAGTCTATTAAAACTCCTGAGATTTAACAAGTTTGGTCTAAGATCTTTATGTGAACTTTCTAGAACTTGTCTAGAAATTTCTTCTGCAGGAAGGTGAAGAAGCTGTGTCTGGTCACTAATCTTGAGAGTACTGGTTCATGTATCTCCTGTTGCTGCTGATGGACTTCTGGGCATCCTCCTGCTGACACTCTGTAGAACATCTGCTTACTTCTTCCTCGCTTCTTTCTTAACCCCTCTTGTTAAGAAGACTCAATAGCTACTTAAAGCTGTTGTAAACTATCAAGATTTCAGCAGGCTCCTAGCAGTTTACTTCTGCAATTTTTCCTTGCAATTCACAGCATTTCAAGCATGGTTGTGTAAGAGGAGTGAGCTGTGTTGTGTTAAGGGCAAAATGATGACGAGGAAAAAAAAATGACGAATGTGGCATGAAGTTGCGTTCAGAGGAAACTGTTGTAGAAGTTAAAGTAAATAGAATGGAAATTATACCACAAAACATTTATTTCCTTGCAAAGTAATCTGGATTTCCAGCATCAGATAGGTTGGATGTTCCTGAATCTGGGAGTTTGTGTTTTTTGACTGTAGTTGGTAGAAGCTAGGGAGCAAACACCAGGTTCCACTGGTGACCTCAAGTATTTTGTTGCTCACCTTTGTTACCATACAATGCATTTCCATTGGAAGACTGGTACAGGCAGTTTGAAAAGGTCACGTTTCCAGGGAGCCCTGGTTTTCCAGCTTCCTCAGCCTCCAGCTGTAATGTGTCACCAGATCACCAGGTGGTTAAGGCTGGAAGGAACTTTGGGAAGTCATCCTGTCCTGCCCCACTGCTCCTGTGCAAGCAGGGTCACCTAGAGCTGGTGGCTCAGGACTGGATCCAGATGGTGTCTGAGTGTCCCTAAGGATGGAGAACTCTGCAGCCTCTCTGGGTAACCTATGCTGGTACTTGGTCACCCACACAACAAAAAAGTTTTCATGATGATCACAAGGAATCTTCTGTGTTTGTGCCTGCTGTATCTGCTGTTGTCACTGGGCACCCCTGCAGAGGCTGGTTCCCTCTTCAGTACACCCTCCCTTTGGATTTTACATGTACTGATTTGATCCCTGCAGGGTTTCTCTAGGCTGGCTCTAGAGGCTCAGTCTGTCCTTCCTATGAGAGATGCTCCAGAGGGTTGTTAGTGGCCCTTCACTGGACTCTGTCTCCAGTGTGTTTGTGTCTCTCTTATACTGGGGAACCCAGAACTGGGCACAGTGCTCTACATGGCTTTCCAGTGCTGAGTAGAGCCCTTGGCCTGCTGGCAGCTCTTCCATATGCAGCCTAGGATACCATTAATCTTCCTTGTCTCAAGGGCCTGTTGGTTTGTCATCAGCTTGATGTCCAGCAAGAGCCTTGGGTTCTTTTCTGCCAAATGTGCTTTCCAGCCATTTGCCCCAGCAAGCATTAATGCATGGGGTTGTTCCTTCCCCCTGGGGATGGGATGTTGCACTTCTTTTGGAACTAGGTGTCTAGAAGGGGGCTGATAACATTTTGTATTAATTTACATGTTGATCAGAAAATAACAAGAATTGAGCTGTTTGCTCATTCTGGTTGAATGCTGTGGTAGGTTATTTGGAACAGGTTGTGCCTGTAAACTTGTAGGAGGGAGAGAGTGAGAAGTCTCTTCAGGACTGTTGCCAGCTTTACCTGTTTACAGGTGATAATGGCCATAGATTGCTGACAGTGGTTGTTTATTTGAATTGATGATTTTAATAGGGTAGAGAAACATTGTTAAAGGAAGGGGCTTGAGTGTATCTGATCCCACACTATGGAATAAAGGATCTCTCAATCCTTTGTAGTGTCTTTTTTGTGAAATGACTGTACTTTCATGTACACTGACATTTTAGTCTAATTTCCTCAAGATGTACTTGTGCTACACTCTGAGTTCAGATGTTTGTGCTCGAGTTGCATCTTTGAATCGTTAGCATTTGGGCAGCAGAGTGTGGAAGTTTTCCAACCAGCGGCTTCTTATAAACAGCTCTCTCTCCTGCCAATAACAGACTTGGTCGCTTTCCCATTCCCCAAGAAAGGTAATGTTCAGATAAGCGTGAGTACATTAACACGTTTCCTCTGCTTGGACACTGGCTTCTTGCTGTCTTGGTGAATCTGGGTGTAGACACTACTGAAATTACTGGGATTTTGCTTCTGAAAGCCTTTCCAAAGCCGTGTGGTTTTTTTTCAAAGACCAGCAGAAGCAGCAATCTGCACTGTGCTTAACTCTGCAAGAATACAAAGACACAAGCAAGGCAACTGTATTCTGTCTGTGGATTTTAGTTCTAAAATATAACCATTAGAAGCAATCTCAGAAAAACATCTTGGCTCTGACCCTGTATTTGTGGAAGAGGATCTCTCACAGACTTCGTTGCTAGGGATCTAGAGAGTTGCATAAATCTTCATTGGTGGGTCAGACTGGGGGATTAGGATTGCAGTTGTGTTGTCAGAGATGCTTTTGTAGAGAATTCTGAAAAATGCCAATATTCTTAGTAGTATCAACAATTTACTTACTGGGGTTTTTTTTGTTTGTATTTTAAATCTGCCTACAAGCCTGACTTAAGGAATGGGATGAAAAGACATGAACCTGTGAGTTAAATAATCAAAGAATACATTTCAATTCTTACATGCCCTTGAGAATACAGGAATATCTCTTCTGCTCAAATACTAAGCAACTTTTCACCAGCAGGGAGGAAATAATACATTTTTGCTCAAACTTTACTGCAGTGACTTACTGCCAAATAGAATGGAATTATTTAAAGTATTAGGAGTCTTTGCTGTGTTAGAAAACACTGCTGCAAACAAGTTAGCTATGCTGGATCTTTTTGGAAGACAGTGCTCTTCTAACTTGATATTCTAGAACTTGAGCAAACCTGTTCCCATAAGACCTCACTGATGTTAATCTGAGTCAGAAACAGAATAAGAAGCAGCATTGAAAAGCACATTTTTTATTGCTTAATCCTAAAAAGTAATAAGATAATTTTATAGTACTTTTTCAAATATTTACCTCTGGAGATGTGTAGTCCTTAAAATTACCTTCTATCGACCTTGCTTGTGCTGTCAGAGTAGCTCATTGTGTGTCAATTGTAAAGTGGCAAAAAGCTTTGTGTTCTTGTTTGTATTCAGGGACTTGGGAGAAAGTAGTGTTGGAATCATTCCTTCTGTTTTATAGCATTTGGATTAAAAGTACAAGAATTAACAGTTTGCTTTTAGCTTTTTGCTGAAGGGATCTGAATTACCAAGTGTGCTGCTTTGTCTCTGTGTGTAAGGTACAGAGATGTTCCCTGTGACCAACCAGAAACAGGAGCTCTGTAATACCTCTGCAGACTGCTGCCCAGTGATTGGCCTGCTTTATACAGATCATACCTTTGCTCAGAATACAGAGTGCAATTAAATTGCAGTTGAGATAAAAAGGTTGTGTTGGCTGAGAGTTTTTTAATTAGCAGGGGGAGCCTCTGCTTTGTTTGAAAACAAAACCTTGGGTTTGTGAAAGGAAAGCTAAAAAGCTTTTACTTGGATTGCTGTCTGCAAATCTAAATGGTTGCCTTCATTATCAGTACTTGTGAAATTGCTGGTTCAGGCAGGCTGTAGAAAATAAGTTCCCTGAAGGAGCACCAATGTAGCAAATGCAAATTAAAACCAAAATTACTGACCTTTCAGTGCTGCTCATAGCAGAATAAGGAAGTGTGGAGGGACCTGTGACATTCCATGCACCATTCCTCTGTTACTTTGAGGCTTTGCATTTAGGAGGTAGGGAGCTATGAATTATTGAACGTTTGATTTTATTTTGGTTTTGCTTTTAGATACATAATGGCACATCTTAAGTTTGGGATACATAGAGTTAAGTAGTGAAATGGATCTGGTGTCAGAGGAGTGGAAAAAGTAACAATTGGATTATTTTTATAATAATAATCCTTGTATTTAACCAAAACCCCAAAAGATGCACAGGATAGAAGATCATGTCTTGTTTTCATTTTATTCAGCAGCCCATTCCCTTCCAAGGCAGTGAATGGCTTCTCTTTATTGTGAGCTGTATTGTTATTTATCATGTCTAGAAACTTGATATGATATTTTGAAAATACATGTAAAAATATACATGGATTAAAAAGATTCTGCTAAATAATCGTATTTGATTACAAATGCAGTCAAATCTAGTTTGACTGTCTGTCTTTCTCTATTCACTTAGAGGGTTTTGTTGGAAGGAGAGGTGAATTAGGGATGGTTGTGATTTTCCTCTGTAGTGTCATACCGTTATTCTTTAGTCTTTTAATTCTTTCAGTTCCTATTTTCAAGACTGCTTTGACAGTATTGATAGATTCTGGGATATTTTCACTTCCCATAGTAATTCTTGGAATAGCAGCTTTTTTCCCTTCTGCCTTCAGCCCTTTTCTTTAGCTATAAAATGCTAAATCTGTTCCTGATTTTGTATAAACTAAACCAAACCTAACTTTAAATAAAATTGGTTCAGTTTAAAAGTGTTTGGTTTGGTTTGTTTTTTTTTTTTGTTTGGGTGATAAAACTTGGCTGAATCACAGACTTTGAGCAATACTGGCTTCTGATATTTTTTCCTATGCTTACTTGCAGTCCCAGATACTGCTTTATCTATAAAATATCATGTACTGAATCACCTTTGCATTGGTAGAGCACAAGTGTGAAATTATTCACACTAGGTACTAGATAGAAGTTTTCTAGTGTATTGAGACTATTTCTTATAAGAGCTTTTCTCCTTCTCTGAATCTTTTTTCCTTCTTTCTGTGTATTTGCTGAAGTTTCCAGCATCTGAATAACAGATCAGGCAGATGCTTAGTGCTTGGTACATGTCCTTTAGAAAGGTATTTATTCATATTTGTGCAAATTCAGTGCAGGTGTTTAAGTTGGCCATTTGTGGGGGTTTTCACCTATAATTATTTAAATTGTAGGTACACTGTTGTAGGTGTGTAATTCTTTAGCCATTATTCCCTAGTTGGCTCAAGCAGATGACCAAGTTTCCTAAATCTATGTCAGACATTATTATCTTTTGTTGTGCAGGTTAATTTGGGGTCTGGTGAAGCACATCAGTGTTGTAATACAATTTATGAGGTGTCAAATAATGTGTTAATAAGGAATGGGAGTTAACCATCTATCACTGTTAACATGTGAAGGAAAAGTGGGGAAGATACTTTTGTCCACAGTTACCTGCCTTTCTACCTCCAAGGGCTCTGGGGTTGGATTCTGGGCATTTGCAGTTCTGAAACAAAAAAGCATTAAACTTTTGAAAATTACAATTTTCATAAATATTTCTTGAAATCTGTACTAGTCTCAAATATTGTTTTTCTTTTGATAAAATTTGAGAAATCTTGTGGTAATGGAATCAACAAGATGGGGCAGAGCAATTACCTCATTATCTATATTCTTTTTTTTATTCAAAACAATAATGTAATGTTTTATTTTTTACAGATGACTATGGATGAGAAATATGTGAACAGCATTTGGGATCTTCTGAAAAATGCAATCCAAGAGATTCAGCGTAAGAACAATAGTGGTCTCAGTTTTGAGGAGCTGTATAGAAATGCTTATACAATGGTGTTGCATAAACATGGTGAAAAACTCTACACTGGACTAAGAGAAGTGGTCACTGAGCATCTAATAAACAAGGTTTGTCCATTTGTGAATTAAAATAGAAGTGTCTTATATGGAAGAATTCTGAACAGTTATTTAAATGGCAGAAAATCTAACTTGATTATGTTACCTTGTGTTGCGGTTGTGTAGCTTCTCTCAAAAATGGTAGCATAGAGCTAAACTCAAGCTCAAATGATTTCATGTTCCAGGTGCTGTTTCTGGTAAATTACTGATGGAAGGCAGACCTAGGAAGCACTTGAAACACTGTTAAAGTAAAGAACTTTTTTTTTTTGGAGAATAATGTTAAGAGCTGATAATATTTTTTAAAGGTTTGTGTCATTTTTGGTGGCATTTGATGACTTTCTTAGGCCAAATTTTGTCTTGTTTGCCAGTCAGTTTTTTTCATTTGTGGAACAAATAAATACCAATGTAAGAACTTGTTTTCTGTAGGCTGATGAACTAATTCCCAGGTTAATGAGACAGTTGTGCCTGGATTATGCTCTTTAAAGAGGCAGCAGGCACTGTTCAAAAACAGCAACTCAGCAATAGCAAAAGTCCTGAGTAGCTCACATTCTGCCATGTCAGCCTTTGCAAAACCATGTAGGTCAGTCAAAATGACTTGCAGAAACTTTCTGAAGATATCATCTGAGAAAAGGAGCCTTCAGGTCTCGTGTTAAACTATGGAACCACTTCTTTAGTCTTTGAGAGAAGTTTAGAATTGATTAATAAATAGGTAAGTGGGAAAAGTTGGAAATCACTTTTTAGGACTCCAGATAATATTTCATGGCAATAGGATTCTAAGTCTATGGGAGGTGCCTGCCTTACTCCTCATGGTAACATCCATAGCAGAGAGGTACCTGTCTACTTTGATCCCATGTTCTGGCCATGGGCTCAGATGGAGTATCAGATTTTTGTCCTGTTTTTACAAGATCTGAAAAGGAAAGTCAGAGACCATTGTGCATCTTGGATGATTATTTCTGGCTGAGTTACAGAGAATGGATGGGAGATTTATGGCTAAATAATGCAGCATGCTTGGGGACTTTTGTGTGTGTTCCAACTGGAGTTACTGCTGTGGCAGAGAAATGTATTATTTCTTTTCTAAAATCCTAGTTTTTAAAGGTGTGGTCCAGATAAGTATAGTCTAAAACTGCTTTGAATGTGGGGCTTTTTTACTGTGTGCACCAGAGGAGACATCCTCTATGAAGTGGTTAAATAATTTGCAGTTCTTTTCTATAATTGTAGCACATCTGTGACTCTCAAAAACTTCTGGTTTCATTATCTGTGCATTCATAATCTGTACTATTCACATAAAATGTGGCAAATGGCTGAGGCTTTTTTTGCCTTGTTCTTGTATATGTCTGTGCATTTAATAATCATGATACTAAACTTTTATTCTTCCTAGGATTTAGTTTAGCCTAGTTTAATTTGATGGGTGTCTTTTTATCTTTGTTCCTAGGTATTCTGCCACTTATCTTAGTTCCTAGCTATTTTGCATATTAAAAATTATGCATTTGCAGAATTAATTATTCTGAAGTGCTGATTGTGGCAGGCTGACAAAAGAGCAGAAGATTCTGAGTTTGTACTTTCAGTGCAGAGGCTGAGAGGACTGCACAGATAGCAGTGCAGAGAAATGCCTTTCTGACACTTAATATTCCTGTATCTGGTTCTTTAAATAAAATCTTCTCTCATGAACTTATATTCTGATCTTTAATGTGATTAATCAAATTATATCCGTGTGTGGGTGATAAAAAGATGACCAAAGCCTTTTCAAATAAAAAGGTTAACTGAGTTTTAGTAGTTAATTGCTATAGAGTTAAAAAGGCTAAATTATTCTGATGATTCTAGCCTGTAAAATAATCCAAGGAAAAGACTAAAGAAATGTGACTTATGCCAAAAATTTCTGAAAAATAACAAAAACTTATAGAGGCTAAAAGCTACTGTTTGTCCCTTTTGAATGTTTGCTTAGACACATTATGTTGAGGCATATATAGATGGAAGTATGGAAAAAATAGTGCATTGTTTATCAAGAATAGGATCAGTTCTATAATGACATCTTCTGTTTGTGCCAGTGTTGCTTGTTGTAAGATAGACAAAAAAAGAAGTTTTGTTTAACGTTACATTTTGTCATAGAAGTTTTTGCAAAGTCTTTTATGTTTGCTGTCTCTTTGCAAGAGCAATTTTCTGGTAAATGTTAAGTAGCTAATGAATGATAAATGATCTCATCACAAGTCTTTGTAAAACTTCTATTCAGAGATTCAGTGGTGGATGCTAGAATTTAGAAGAGGGGGATTTTGCCAACTGAAATATTGTTCATTAAATTCTTTTACTTTTGTAAAAATGGAAATGTTCACAGATGAGTAGATTTTACTGAAGAATTATACTCAGTTCAGGGAGCACTGCTGAGGAGCCTTCCCCAAATCTGAAATAATTGTTGAGCCATAACTGTCATTTGCTGCCCACATCTCCAGGTTGTCTTTTTAGAATAAAAAGTTCTTGTGGTATTCCAGTCATGCTGGTTAATTAGGAATAGATGAAGAGACTAGGTAGAGGCAATACTAGGTAGAGGCAATGTATATGTTCAGTTGTTTTTACAAATAGTTGTAAAGCATGGAAAGCATTCCTTCATTTTTGGCAAGGCATGGTTAAGAGCTGTATTTATGATTTATGCTAATTTAATTGCCAGGTGAAAGTTGTGCTTATTCAGCATTTTAATTAGCCATCAAAGACTAATGAGAAAAGTATTTAGCTTCTCAACAAGAAAACAGCACAATGCGCTGTCTTGACAGCTTAATTGTAAATAAAATAATAGGTGCAAATATGATCAATGCAAGGTGCATGCATTCAAGGTATTACCAAGAATGCTTGGTTTAAGACTTGCAGACCCCAGTGGTGTGCAGTTCCAAATCACCCTGTTCTGGCTGTGGGATAAAGGCTGTAGTAAGCCAGGTACTCTGCATCACTGAGATGAGTCAGCTCTATTGAGCTACCTTGTTTCTACTACAGGGGAAGAGCATGCTAAAACTTGTCTTTACCTGTGTATTGACATCATTATTTAAGTATAGTACACGTAGAGCTATTTTAAAATACTGTTGAATTTTGAAAGTACTGAAACCTTTCATCTTAATTCAAGTATTTAATTCCTGTGCATCTGATACTTCACTAATTACTCCCTTTCTTGCCCATTGACAATCTTGTAGCTTGATGTGGACGCTCTTCCTTCACACTTCTCAAGCCTAGTCTGTTATTACTTCACACAAATGTTAAGTGTTTTTAAAACACACAAAGCTTAGTTTACAACTCTCTAAACCATTTGATGATAAGCAACATCATTTGTGTTACAGCAAAAAAAAAAAATGTTTACAGAATAATATTTTTAATGCTCATTTTATGCATAAGTCAGTGGGACCCAATAAGGTGCAGTCCCAGAGTCCTGAGGGGAATTGATGTAGTGGACAAGCCACTTTCCATGATACTTGAGAAGTCATGGCGTGGCAGTCAGGTGAGGTTCCAGATGACTGGGAAAGGGGAAACATTGTACCCATCTTTCAGAAGTGTAGAAAGGAGGATCTGGGAACTCCAACCTGTCAGCCTCACCTCTGTGTCTGGGAGGATCATGGAGCAGATCCTCCTAGGAGCTACGCTAAGGTACAGGGATGACAGGGAGATGGTTTGGGACAGCCAGCACAGTTTCACCAAGGGTGAGTCTTGCCTGGCCAACCCAGTGGCCTTCTGTGAAGGAGTGACCGCATCAGTGAGCAAGGGAAGAGCCACAGATGTCATTTGTGTGGATGTCTGTAAAGGTTTTGACATGGTCCCCTATAACCTTCTTGTGTCTAAATTGGAAAGACATGGATTCTGTGAGTGGAGTTCAATGGATAAGAAATTGGTTGGGTGGTCACACCCGTTGGATGTGGTCCATGGCTCAGAGTCCCGATGGCCATCAGTGACAAAGTGGTGTCCCTTGGGCCTGTCCAGTACCTGCTGTTCAGAGGACAGTACAGGCAGTGAGAGCCCTTTGCTCAGGAGGGCACAGAGCAGGAGTGGGTGCTGAGGCAGGTATCGGCTGAAAGAAGTCCACTCTGGGACTTAGACAGTTATGTCTGGGGTCCTTTGCAAGCTTTAGAATTTGCTGTCTTAGTGTTGCAGAGAAAAGGGAGAGATGAGAATCATCTCCATCAGGGAGTTTGAAATTATTTCCATAACATCAGTGAAATAGGGAGGAATGACATGAGAAGTTGTGTAGGAGGCAAATTACCTACTGAGCATTAGAGTGCGTCTGACTGGCAATGTATGAAGTTTTATCTGCCTTTTTATTTTCTTAATGATGTTTTCAGATGATCTTGAGCAAGTCTGCTATTATATGGAGGGCAGACGGATGTGAGGGAATTGCGTGAAAGTACATAACTGTTCAGAATCCCCAGTATTCTCCAGTGTTTGTTTTTTCCTTTTAGCAGTAGGATAGCAACTGCAGGGATGAACAGACATTTCTGGTAGTCAGTCCATTAACCTACTTGGGTTAATCTGAATCCTAAGATTTTAGAATACTATCTTTTAGACTACTTGGATTTTTCTAAAAGAAGCTCTATAGTAAAAGTTCTGAGAGCTTGAGGCCTTGGTTCAGAAAGTGCTGTTCTGTACTGCTGCTCCCCTCAGGATGTTCTGGCTGTCCTTACAGTAGTGGAAATTACATAATTGAACTATATGTGCTGCTGCATCAGGCCAGGCACTGTAAGATAGAAATGGTAGGCCATAAGTCCTCTTTATGTACACTCAATCAAGAGTTATTTAAAAGTATTGAAAGCTTATGCCAACAAACTGCTCTTACTGGGGGAAGGTTTCTGTATTTCCTGAAGCTGTGTAGCCAGTAGAAAATACAGTTTGGCCTGAAGTTAAACACAAAATTTCATCCTTGTAACTATAAGAAGACCTTATATATATTACAAAGTTGCTAATTTATTTTCAAGTACATCTGTATATGGACAGTTCTATTTAAGCT
The DNA here is from genome assembly GCF_014805655.1 of Passer montanus. Taxonomy (NCBI): domain Eukaryota; kingdom Metazoa; phylum Chordata; class Aves; order Passeriformes; family Passeridae; genus Passer; species Passer montanus. The sequence goes on from NW_024369707.1 coordinate 4,976,127, forward strand.
GGCTTTCCCTGCAGTTTACTTCATAACTGCAAATACTGTTACAGAAATCACCACAAGCTCAGCTAATTTAAAGTAACATTCTGCTGATAAAAATCTTTGAGATTTGAAATGTTCTAAGGCTTTGGCAGAGTAGCAGCTGTGTCTCCTCTTTGTTAAAACAGTGTGAGTATGCACTTTTTTTTACTTCAGATTATTTATTCTACCAAAGTGGTGTGACTCTGCACCTTTGCATGGCTAAGATGTTTTGTGCATTATAACAGTTTCTCTGTAGTATTGCTGAATTAATGGCCCATACAAGGAATGTGTTGAACACTTGTTAAGTATGAAGTTGCTGTAAGTGATAAATTGCTTGGCAGTAGTTTGGTTGGCTTTTGTAGCAGCTGAAAGAATGGCTTTTTAAACCTCTTCTGCAGTTTCAAATAAACATTGAGAAGCTTCAGTGGGAAACTTTGAAGGTAGCTCTGTTGTACAGCACCCATTTCTGAATTTCAAGCCCATTTCCAGAAATTCACCATATGGAGCAGAGGTGCCACTATTGCAGAGCGTGTCAGTGTCTGCTTGGAAGCAAGTTGTCACTGCTACCTGGTGGCAGGTGTCCACCCCCTTCTGTGTGACTTGGCACTGGCTGGCCCAGCAGGATTTGTGATGGATGTGGGATGTGTGCAGTTATGAGGGCACACTGCCTCTGTGTAGTCAAAGTAAAGGGTATCCTAAAATTGATCAGTAACTACCCTTGGTTATTTGTGCTTATAATCTAATCATGCTTTGGTAAATTTTATTAGTGTGGATGAACTACCAAATGATGTTTATAAAGCTTTTCCATACTGACCAAAGAAGTGAAAGAAACCATGTCATGTTAGTTTCTCCTGTTCTGGAAGATTCTGCATATTCTTCACAAGTATGTCTGCTGAAGTTTTTAGTGTGTATTTGTTTTGGCTAAAAACTACCTGGACTGGGTGACAACAGAGCACACATTTGGGAGACCAAAGGGTAAATGATGATCATGATCAGAAAGAATGGTGTAGTTAAGCAGTGCTTATAACTGCATATTATGTTTTCCAAAAGCAAGCAGGAGAGGCCTTGCTCAGGTGTGCAGAGTAGGTGTTTGAAGTTGTAAGAAAGCTTTGAACAACCCATGCATACCTGTATTGCATAGATGCAGTGACAAGGTGAATATTACTGGGATAAGTTTCCCCTCCTTCATCTTTCCCCTCTTCCTTCCTCCCTCTTCTCTTTCTCCTCCTTCCTCCCTCTCCTCTTCCTTCTCCTGCTCCTTCATTCCTCTTCTTTTCTCCTTCATCCTTCTCCTCCTTGAGACCATTGTGTTGGATGATGTTCCACAGTGTCTCTGGTTTGCTCATCTGAGTTTGTGTGTGTACAGTAGTGTGGCAGACAGGATTTGTTACTCTGGTTTGGCCTGATAACTTCATGAAACTGGAATGATAGAATGAAGCCTGTCAGGTGAGTGCATGAGATGTTGGTGCAGCTTGTGGCTGCCTGGCATCTATGTTTTGTTTTCCTGTTTGAATCTCTGTACTGAAATTACACTATCAGCCAGGTGTCAGTCCAAGTCAATGAATGTGAACATTCTGTTTGGTTACAACAGAGGGCAGAATATATTTTGCATGTTACGTAAAAAGTTAGTTCCCACATTTTATTAACTCTGGAACATTTTTTTTTACCTTCTCACAGGTCTGTCTTTGACATTAGTTTCAAGTTTCAGCACTGCAGTATATGCCTACTGGAAAAAATCAAAAAATGAAAACGGATGGGCTTTTTTATTAGTTGGGAGAGTAGTGGCAAAGAGGCTTAAAATCTGAAGTTGATGAGACAGATTAACTTGCAAATTGCAAATACATTCATGAAAAAACGAAGATTACTTTCTTTTTTTCTATGAAGTCTTGTTGTTGGTATTAATGTAAGAGTCTGATCTTTAGAAAGCAGTTGGTTCCTTTCAGAACTGTTGTTTGCTGTATCTTTATGCTATCTCAGCTTGTCTCTCTAAATGTCATCATGGCCAATTTTCCACCTCTACTTGTTCCTGTTTGTAGCATTTACTGCTACTACCCAATGTTCTGAAATTACTTGTGATAGTAAAATTACCAGCAATTGAAACACTATAACACAGGAAATGAAAGCTATGAGGAGTCGTCAGAGACTATTTTTAACTATTTGAAACTTCAGGAATTCCTTTGAAATTTAAAACCCATGTTTATTTTGTTTCTCTTGTTGCTAGCATAATTTTTCTTACTTATTTTACCACAGAAGGGAAATATGAGGTAGGGATAGTCAGCACACAGGAAAAGAAAGAACCTGTTTGCAAAATTCAGGTCCATGGAGGAGCAAGAATTCTTATGCTGAAGCTAAGTTTAAGATTTAAATGCTGCAGAAGAAACTGACTTGAGTTCATGTCAATATTTTTTTTTTCACTTCAGGTGCGAGAAGATGTGTTAAACTCCTTGAATAACAACTTTCTACAAACACTAAACCAAGCGTGGAATGATCATCAAACAGCAATGGTGATGATTAGAGACATCCTGATGTACATGGTTGGTATTCTGCTATTTCACACTTTTAGCAGTGAAGTAAATTGTCCTTTTACCGTGCTTACCAGTCTTCTTTCAAAGACTACTCTCTGTCCCTTGTTTTCAATTTTCTGTGTGCATACAAGACTGCTGCAGGTGTTTGACAAATTGTAATTGGATTCATGCTTTAGGTTATCTCATTATCACCTGAAAAATTGATCTAAAAAATATTTGATCTTTGGAGTTCTTAAAAAATAAGCTAGTCAGACCCATTCTGGCAGATTTTAGATGTTGATTCAGGTAATGGTGTTTTCTTACTGTGGAAAGCAATATGGTGTAAAACCTCCTGAAACTTCCAGTGTGGTTGTTCTTTAAGCTTTAGGATTCAAAGAGGATAACTTTGCTTGGGTATGATGTGTGTGTCCTTGAACGTTAGATTGTAGTTGGATCCTTTGCTGTTCATAAAGAACTTGTGTAGAAGATTAAGCAGTGTACATAGAATGAGGTTTTTGGTTGCATGCTTGCCATTTCTCACCTATAGTCAACAGAAAAGACTTCTTTTTTTTTTTTTTTTTTTTAAAGAGAGAGCCTAACATTTTTGTGTCTGGATTGTGTTATGCTTTAGGTAGTTGGCAAGTACTAAAATTCCCATAATATTGGGGATGTTTTAGGATGCAAGAGAATATTTTTGCTTAGCTTCTAGACAAAGGTTTTGACTTCAAAAGGAAGTGTTGAGACGCCCTGTTTTTTGTGTAAATTTTTTTTTCCCTCCAAAGTATCCTACATATAATAATTGATGCAGTACTTGACAGTGAAGGACGGAAAATAATGGACTTTTCTGGTCCAAAAAGCAGGTGAACTGGAATTGTACTCTATCTGCTAAACAGGAGTTAAGATCTTGTCTTGTAACTGTTAAAGATCTCATGCTGTGACATTGACTGTGTTTGTATTAGCTGTGAAGTCCTCTTTGGTCAATAAGCTACTACAAGTTAAAAGAATTTGAATTGCAGAATCACAAACAATTCTTTTTAACTGGTTTACTGGCCTTCATGTTGGAGGAGTTGGTTTATTTCACTAGGGAAAAGACCACATACCAAAAAATAGAGTGCTGGGTAACATGCCATCAGTGACACTGAATGATTTGTGTGCCAAAAGGAAGATGGACAGATTGTTTAGAAGATGTACTGTCCTTGCTGTGAGAGATCCTGGACTCCCTAATCTGTTTGTGAAGGACAAATACAAATCAATTGCTGTTAGCTGCATCTAGGCATATTCAAGAATATTTAATGATTAGATTAATCTACCAAAGGTAGTGGTGAATTTTCAGAAAGGTTGGAAGATGGAATTCAGAGTTTTCTAGGAGAGCAGCTGTTGTGTTTCAGCCCAATATTATATATTATTTCAGCACAGGAGGTGCTGGATGGTCCAAAGTAATGGATAATGCAGTGTTATCTGCTGCTCCAAAAATCAATAAATTCTGATCTTTCAAACAGTGGCAGAGAAAACTGGCTTATAAGCTTTCCTTGTTTTAGTGGCTTGACTGGTATATTAAAGGCCAAAACCTTTTCTCTTCGAGGAAGGGTTGCCTGCTTCAGTAACCACTCCTGGGGGAGCAGGAGAGCTGTTTCCTGAGCATTATTTGCAGTCAGAAGAGCAATGCCTTGACTTTGTTTTGAAGCCTGAGAGTGCTGTTCAGACATCCAGCCAGCCTTTTCTTTTCCACCAAGGTTCCAGGAGAAGGAAAGCTGCAGCATTCCTTGAAGTGTAAATTGACCTTCATTGCCTGTCTTTTAGATTGAGAACAGAAGAATAAATAAGCTTGAATCCTCTGGACTAGGTAGCTTTCTGTGTGCTGTTTGACAGTTCTTAATTATTTCAAGTGGGTGTTCAGTTGAGCCCTCTGCTTGACTAATTATATGACTCCCACAGATTTTTTTTCCCTTGTACCACAGAAACAGAAAAAAAAACATCCACAATAAAATATATTTATAGCATAATAATCTTTAAAAAAATCTTTCAAAATGCTTATATAGACTTAGGGGCTAATGTTTGTTTGTTTTTAAACCTCTGTAATGTAATATGGAGTTTATAACTATAATTTTAATTTTTATTAGGTAGAACTATCTAGTGTGAAGGTCTAATACAATGGGCAGTCTCCTTTGACTTGGAGGGACATAAGACAAATTGTCAATAATACATATTTTGATTACAAATTAAAGAATAATCAGTGATTTAAAACAGGACTACTTTGAAAGATTTGCAGTTTCTCCTTTGTCGCTGAGATGTCCTCTTGAGTCAGATGTAATTTTCTTCATTCACAAAAGACTTTAAGAGTAAAAAACTTCCCACTCTTGAATGTGTGTTCATTCAAAAAGTTTGGGAAAGCTGCCAGTGCCACAGAATTATAAAGCACCTGTGAAAGATCAGACCTGACTGCTTTTCAAAGAAATAATTTTGAAGAATTTTATAAAATAAAGAATGATTTGTCCTTACTTTCTGATGTTGAGTCTGACTGACACATAGGTTTATAATGATATGCTTTTTCAGAAATAATTTATGCACTTCTATTCAAGCAAATCTAATACAAGACATTAAAAATATTTTATCTAAAAAAAGCACCAAACACTATAACCTGCGTCAGCAGGCATTGTAAATTAATATGCTTGTGTTCTAGCAGAAGTATCTGCAATTATCTTGTGTTTGTAAGTAAAGCATGACCCAATCCTTCTCTTGTTTTGTAGGCCATCTCGATTACACATCAGTTTCAGGAAATGTACCTATTGCCCAACAGGCCACACTGTGACATCAGTGAAAGTAAAACATTTAATACCCTCTTGAATTCTGGTCTTACTCTCTTGAATTCCTGCTTCAGCCTAGTGATTTTACATCTTGAACATCTTAAACTAAATTGTATCTGTTTTAATGCCACATTTTTTTTCCAACTTTGTTTCACCCATTAGCTGCCATATGATTTAAGTCAAAACAAACACCTTTCCAACCCACCTTAATTTCTTTCCTCTGTTTAATTTTTTCTGTTTTTAAAATAAAAATCAATACAAATAAATCTTTTTTAGGAAGGCATGTGTTTTGTACAGTGGGGTTTGTGCATTATGGTGCTTAATGACTAGAACACTTGCTCTTTGAGATTATGGCAGGATTTCATTGTTCATGCAGAACATCCTCCACAAAACACTCTCAAGTTTGCCTCATAGTTATGTTTTTAAAAATGTGTATTGCCTCTTGTGATTGCTCTGTAGTAGAAGTCTGTTACTTTCATTTCTGTTGCAGGTGTAGTATGAGGTTTTTGCAATCTTTTGCACTTACTGTGCAAGGTTTGTCTTGATTATTTTGAGACATTCCAGGTTCCCTGACTGAATTTCAAGTTTATGTAGTTCCACTGGATTATGTTTGATATCACACAAGCTCTCTTCCTTTTTACCTGTTTAGGCTGCAGTAATTGGTGCCAGAGTTGATATAATACACTGTGAATTGTGGCACTGTCTGTGACAAGCAGTGAGGTGCTGAAGCAGTCGAGTCATGTGCTAAGCAGCATCTTTGCTGAGTCTAGTCAGATACTAAGGCAGGTTGAAGTATTGAAGTTCATTTGGCATCTCTGAAATTCAGCCTCACAGTGGCAGTGCAGGTAAACATACCTACAGTGGGCTTTATTTAGCTGCTGTATGGAATGGGAGCAGTGGAGCTGGAGTTGTTTGGGCTTTTCTCCAGGCAGTGTGGATGTGTGTATTCTTAGAATGTCAAATGGAAACTGAGTTCAACTGGATTCTGTGGTGTCTCTATTACTTGTGCTTGCTAAATTTAAAGCAATTTCAGGTATGCAAGTGCAGCAGTCACACCCCTGGCTGCCTTACAGGCTGATGGGTAGTGCCAGTTACACACTGTCAGAAGTGAACAATTGCTCCTGCAAATACAGCTGTGGATTTTCCAGAGGGCAGAGCATTCCCTTCTCATCTGTGCTGTGCACAAAGCTGGTGTCTTTTTTTAGGCCAGCACTGACAGGTTGGATATGTGAGTTTTGACGAATGACTCTCATTGTCCATGGCTTACACACAAGGTAATAGAGAGAAGTGTTGTTTTATTTCCAGAGCTGGGATCAAAGACACTTACTGTATACACAAGGGTGTCTGAAGGCTGCTGCATCATCCAGGTAGTGCATCCATGCAGAGATGGCTAAAATGTGGCTACTGGTACCTTACAGTAGGTGACTTCAGTTCAGAATTATTCTGGAGTGTCAGCAGGATTGTAATTCATCAATAATAGCTGTCTGAAACTCCATCCTTGTCTTGTGAAAGTTACTCCTACCTTTAAGCACCCACTGCTTCTCCCCACGGGAAGTGATTTCTGTTCAGTAGTGTGTAGCCTTGTCAGTCAAACCTGTTCCCAAACGGGGCTCTCTGTGATTTGCTTTTTTAGACGGGGAGAGCTTCCAGTAAATGCGATCTGTTACCAAGGGTGAGCAAATCAGCAGGATCAGAAATGTTAATGTTGCTGCTCTGGTTTGGGTATTGTTGAGAGGTCTGGCTTACTACAGAGGCTGCTGATAAACTGAGAGGAGTTACTCTTTCACAATGGCAGTGTTCAGCACTGCCACAACAGAAGCTATGCAGATGAGTCATGGCCATGGCTTTAATCCTTTTAGATACCCTGCTGCCTGTGCTTCAGAGCCCTGAATATTTTTTGAAATAATAATTATATTCTTTTCTCTTCAAGTTATAGTATTAGACACTACAATTTAATTTGCTCTTTCATCTCTTTGAAAATGTATTTTAGGCTTGTTTTACCTGAGAATCACATTTACTTCTTTTCTTGATGTCAGTGTGTAAATAAGGAAGTGAAATAAACAATCCTGTTCCTAAAAACAGAAAAGCGTAAGTAACCTATTCCAAAGATTTAGCCCACCACTCATCTCTGAACTGACTTCATGAGAGCAATTAGTAAATGTTGTGGTTTGAGACATCTGAGCTTGCTTCAGAAGCCAGAGAGGAGGCATATCTGACATGTTCCCACCTTGTTTTATCATTTAATTTAAGGGCTGCCTTCTGAAGACAGAGAGTGGGAAATCACACATTAATTGCTGAACCCAGTGTTTTGCTTTCCTTTGGTCACCAAGTGGCAATCTGGCATATAATTAGCCTAGGAATAATTTTTCCATGTGAATGCAGGCGCTAAATGCTGGGCTGTCTGTTCCTTCTTTTTTTTTTCTTTTTTTTTTTAAATTGTGGAATTTATGTAAACTTGCAATTTTGGAATATTTTTTCCATAATCTTCATTCCATAAGCATAACATTTGTTGTTTTAATGGTTTTTCCATTAAAGAGTAGCTTTACTCTTTAATTCTGTGTGTGATAAAGCACTTAATAAGATAGTGGTGGAACCAGTGGAGAAGCTAATCTTTATACTCAATTTCATAAATTAACTATCATCCTTTATAGAATTTGATTATTTTTCAGGATTATTGTTTTGTTATAGCTATATACATTCTTACAAAACCTCATCCTAGTCAGATTTGTGTGTGGGTACACCTAGCTTTTTCTAATGTCATTGTCCTGATGCTTAAATGGTAGCAAAGCAGTATTTTTAGTAATTGCCCAAAGTATTATATTAGAGGAATGGATTATGCCCTGACAGAAATTAACAAAAATACTGATTGCTCATCTCAGGAAGGGGTTGTAAAAACTCAGTTTTTCTATTCTTAATACTGTTTTAAGTGGTCTGACTCAGTAGTGGTTGTTAATCAAATACATGCATTTTCTGTCTGCTAGTGACTTCATTAATAGATTCCTTTTTTCAGAGTTAAGTTGGGAGGGAGGAATACGAAAGAAGAGAGATTTTTTTGGAGCATTTCTTTGGGTAGCAGTAAGAGACTCGGGGTCTGCTTAGCACTCTCAGTCAAATCTGTATGATGGATTTTGGGCTATGCAGTCTTAAAAACGCTGATCTGAGGATCAGTGTTGGTTTTTAAATGTAGGTGCATAAAAATAGGTAGTCGAGGAGCTTGATCCTTCCCATGGACAAAGATTATTTTGGGAGGTAGAATTTAAACATACATGGAAATGTAAAAAATATTTTCTTCTCTCCCTCTTCTTTTTTGGGGGAGCAGGTGGTGTATGGGTGAGGTTATAATGAAACATAACAAAATTTTGAAGTATGTTTCAAGTGGAATGAAAGTGAATTTGGGGAGGGTGGAGGGAGGGATGTCTATAGAAGTCTTATGTACAATTTTGCAGTACTAATCCATAAAGATTTTGATTGTAACTCTTCTTGTTTTGGCTCTATATTTGCTACTCTTTACCTAATGATGCTATTTCAGGAAATTTCACTGAATGTTGAATATCTTTTGCCTAAAAGGAGTGGTAGGAAGATACATGGAGGGGAGGGGGAAGTTAAATAATTTTTCTTCAAGATCAGAAAGAGATGGAAGGTTTGAGTAGGTAAATAAAACCTCTTGCAAATAGTGCTATGCATTTAGTCAGTGCTTGGAGACTCCTCTGCACCCAGACTAAAAAGTGGGAATGCTATAGATCTGCTATGGCATGCTTTAGTCACAAATGCTGTGTTTATACTCCTAAGCAAAATAGAAATCCAAGTGTAAATGAAGTTTTGGAAGACGGGACTGATTATGAATTTTGAAGGGTATACATAATTTCTTTCTGTTAAGTGAAAAAATATATTTGGTCATATTTCCACTGTAGAGAAGGGGTTGATCTCTTGTATTTTTGAATAGCATTGATGCAGTGAATTCACAGTTTCATTGCTGTTCATGCCCTTGCTGTAGGACCGAGTGTATGTGCAACAGAACAACGTGGAGAATGTCTACAACTTGGGCCTGATCATTTTTCGAGATCAGGTCGTACGTTATGGCTGCATCAGGGATCACCTGAGGCAAACTCTGCTGGATATGATTGCAAGAGAGAGGAAAGGAGAAGTTGTAGACAGGTAAGATGTTTGTAAGTGGAGTCTTGTTGTAAATAATAGCTGTCCGTTTTTAAAGAGTGACTCAAGAACATAGACAAATAATTCGTTATTTAAGATCACATTTGTGGCTAAAATTTTTTCGTATTTGGAGTAACATATTTCTTTGTGTATTATATTTTAGCACAATGGCAAGCAGGGAAGCTTGTTAATATAATTTTCAATATTTACCTTGCTACTCTGCCTGCATTTCTGTGACTAAGATTGCCCAACATGCAATCCAGGAAAAGAAAAGACTCCCCAGCTACAGCTGTGTATTGTCCCCTACTGCCAGAAAGTGGAATCTTTTTCTAGATGCAGTTCTTTTGTTTTCATTAACTTGCTGATATATTTGAATTTTGGTGGCATTTATTTTGTGTTCAGCTGGGGTTTTTCATTTCTTTAGATTTTTGTGTGGTTGGTTTTTTTTTAACAGCCAGCCATCCAAAAACCTCAAACTTTGCATAGCAACTTCCACATGTGCAGTTGTTTTGAAGTTGAAGTTGCTCAGTTCTGACCTATGTGTGCAGTTTTCTTTGAAGTACTATTTAGGGTTAATTTCTTATATATTAATATATATTCTTCATAATTTTATGACTTAGTAGAACTTGAGCTGTTTGTCCCTGTCATTGCATTTAAAATATTTAGTCAACATTGTCAGCTCTTTAGTTTTGAACAAAACCAAACAGCCTTGCTCTTGTAGTGTTCTTGAAAATGTCATGTCCTGAGCAGATTAGAATGGACTTTTTATTACTACATTTTATTAAAGTTAATATTGTCTTATGAGCTGTTATTCTGCTGTGTACTCTGTCTTACAACCACGTAGATTTCTCAAGTTGTTAACAACTTACTTTTTGGCAGAGGCGCAATAAGAAATGCTTGCCAGATGTTAATGATTCTAGGTCTTGAAGGAAGGTCAGTCTATGAAGAAGACTTCGAGGCTCCATTTTTGGAGATGTCTGCAGAATTTTTTCAGGTACAGTAATGTTCTATTACCATATTTGGAATGCTGTTATAACTCTCAGATCCCTGAACTGTCAGATTTGGTGGTACTTTACATACTTGTTGCTTTTTTGATGAGTATGTCCATCTCCATTAAATGAAATAAGAGAAATAGTTACTAACTTTTCAGGGAAAAGTAAGAAAAATTTTACAAAATTAGCATAATTTGAATGTAGTTTTGAGCTATGGGTGCCAATGACGTGTACAGTAACCATCATGCTAATCTTATGCCTCCTTTAGGTTATTTCATGTAACTTAGTCTACATCTGCTTTGCCCCCCACAGTCTTTTTGAAATGCCACTAGCATGAAAGGTTCAAACTGTTTCAGGCTTGGAAACCTGTCACACTGCCTTTGAGGAAACTTTGATACCTTCATAGTTTCCACATCTGTGAGGGGTTTTTGTAATTAAATAAACCAAGTCAAGGAACTAAGCATATCCCAGTGGCTCTCCAGTTGTTGATCAACCACCAAATAATACATTCCAAATATTTTTGAGGGCGTTTCTTTTGTGAGATACTTGGAGGAGGAAAGCCAGTTAAGTGCTTGTGGAGTGTAATCATGATCATCTATTGCTGGAAATCGATAGAAATTTTAAAATAATGTTAAAAATATCTAGATAAGGTAATTTGTGAGTCTCCCATTTCTTATGCAAGATCAATTGTCATATGCTCTGAGCTCCTTACTTCTTTGAAAAGCAGAAGCATATGTTGCACAGCCATTTAAATGTCAGTGTTCTGGTTTTCATTAATGCTTATATAAAATTAAGAAAAAAAATTAAAGTTCTCTTACTTAGCTTTGCCTGAAAAATAAGACATCTTTTCTCCAAAGACTCTGCTGACCAATATTAATAAAACCAATTTGACATGAAATAATGTACTCAGCATTGTCACTAATGAGATTAAGGAGAACTACCATAAACTGGTATTTGGAAGGAATTTTTGATCCTTCCCTTTCCCCATCTTTGTTTACTTTGAACCTCTGGCTAAAACTGTAGTTGGTAACGGGAAACTAAGTTGGCTTGGGTTGTTTTGCTGTGAAAAATACATTGTTTATATTGCATGTACCCCCTTATTAACACATTTAGTATAATAGAATCTTTGTGTTAGGTGTGTGTGTGAATCTTGGATGTGTTGGACATGCTGTGTTTGATTTGAACTTACTTATAAATACTGACATGTTTCCTTTTTACCCTTTACAAAAAAGTCTAAAGCATTAATTTTTGTTAATTACAGATGGAAAGTCAGAAATTTTTAGCTGAAAACAGTGCTTCTGTATATATAAAGAAAGTAGAAGCTAGAATTAATGAAGAAATAGAGCGGGTGATGCATTGTCTGGATAAATCAACAGAAGAACCCATTGTGAAAGTTGTTGAGAGGGAGCTTATCTCCAAGCATATGAAAACTATAGTGGAAATGGAGAACTCTGGGCTAGTTCATATGCTGAAGAATGGGAAGACAGAAGGTAAGACTGCATCATTTGTGAGACACAAATGCTTCTGATACTGCTTATTGTTTTTAAGCATGGGATAAGTCAAGCTTAACATCTGTGTTTCTGTGTAATTGTGGAAACATTTAGTAACTGTTTCACAAACATCTGAGACTATTCAGTGACTATTTGGGCTCTGTTTTAAGAGCCATCTTACACTTAACTTGTTTCTGTTTTGTACCAGATACAGGTAGTTTTTTGGTAAACCAAATATCTCATAAGAAAAGTACAAATCTGTTGTAGTGGCTTTTGTCTCCAGCTGACCATGAGCCATTTTATTTTATTATTTCCATTCCTCTAATATGTATTTGTGACAATGCATTACATTTTTTTGGTCCACAGGCAGTTATTTAAAAAGTACTTGTGTGAAAGATTTAAACAGAAGCATTGCAGGACCAACTGGGGAGTGAGCATTGCTGCAGAAAGGAGTTTTCTGTTATTTTAAGGATAAGAAGCAGCTTATTGAAGTGGTTGAAACAGAAGGGCTTGGCTTGATTTGCTTTTCCCTAATAGAGGTTAATGTGAGACAAAATGACTGAATGAAAGTTCTATTTCCATAATAACTTAAGTTTCTAAAGCAGCATAACAAAGAGAGGGATTGTAGTATCTATATTTAGAAATCAGTGCTCACTCTAAAGCCATGAGAATGGGGAGCAGCTTTGCTGCTTAGATTAATGGCCTTTGTTCATTAAAGCAGCTTCACAATTACTAGGTGATAGTCAGAGCATGAAGTGAGCACATTTCCTAGCTGTAAAAAAGAATTACTCTGTTGGAAAACAAAATGATAATACTATACTTAACACTTTCTTCTTTAATATCCAGTGTAGATAATCTTCGGGCTGAGGGTGTAAGGATATTGAAGGGGGTTCATAAAATACAGGAATTGGTTTAACTTTTATAGGCCTTGGTTTGATTCAGTTAACTAGTAGAGTGGAAATGCTGCTTTTGAAGATGAGATTTTTTTTTTTCACAAAGATACAAGGATGGATTGTTCTTTTGGAAAGCAATGTTTAGCCAAAGCTACTTCTCATTATTTTAGGTGTATGAAACATAGTAGTGTAAAGGTGTATGACTGGCTTTAAGACAAATAAACTCTTAAGTTTTTACCAGTTTTTGCTTTTAATACAGAAACAAGCATCACATTAGTGCTGTCCTATTTGGTTTAACTTGCTTTCAAAAAAACATTTGATGCAATGCTTGATTTTGGGAATGATAATCTTGGAAGGTACTTTCTTAAATACTGCTGGAAAGCATAATCTTGCTGAAGGTCTACTAGGTTCACTGTCCTTTAGAATTAGCATCATCTTTTGCTGGCCTGGAGGTCAGCAATGACAGGTTCCCTGCTGCAGACAACCTAGAATAATTGCATACAGTCTTTGCTTTTCATTTTGATGCTGCTGCAGTCAGCATCTTGTCAGGGTTAAAGGAAAGAGGAGAGCAGAAGAATCTGGTGCCTGAGCTGTTACAGGATGCTTTCTGTGGCTCAAGAGGCTGAACTCAACTGTCAGCTGTAGCTCTGAGATGAATGAGGTACAGAAGTGTAACACACAGAGGTGTCCAGCATAATCTCTCATTCTTGCTTGCAGACCTTGCCTGCATGTACAAGTTGTTCAGCCGTGTGCCAAATGGTCTGAAGACAATGTGTGAGTGCATGAGCTCATACCTGAGAGAGCAAGGCAAAGCACTGGTTTCTGAAGAGGGAGAAGGAAAGAATCCAGTTGACTACATTCAGGTAGTTAAATACTTTACTTCCTCTTCTTTCCCACATTCCCCACATTAGCAGTTCACCATATAAACAATTTATGAGGTATACCTTAGTATTGATTCAAAAGGGGTTCTTATTAATAAGCTAAATTTATAAATGCTTTTTAATGTACCTTCTCTGAATCTTCAGACATGTTTAGAACTCTTGCTGAAATTGGTTGGAAAGCACAAGTTTTTGGGTTTTTAGTATTTACTTTTAATAAACAACTTATTCAGCTTAACATCTAACTGCTGGGAGCTTCTTAAATTTCCTTAAATTCTGTGTCTCCAGCTGCTGGCAAATAGCTTTATAGTGTCCACTTTGTTTAATTTCATGTAACATTAGCTATCAGTGTTTATTGAGGCAAAAATCACATGGCAATATTTCATGGCAAGCTTAGCTGTGACTGAGAGGTGAATGTGTTTATCAGTCATAACAAATTACTCATTCCATTCTCTGTCTCCATAAGAAACAGAACAGTTCTGCATGTTAAAAAATGTGAGTGTTCTTTCTTGTTGTCTCCCACTAAGTAATGTGTACCATTAATTTATCAAGATCACAAAATATGCTTCAGAACTATTTGTCATGTTTTCCATTGTCTGTGAGAAAATGGTTTGAAATTTGCATGTAAAACCTTTAGAGTTCATTAAACCTTAAAGCTGTGTTTCTATAGCTGGAAGATGTTTTATATTTATTGTGAAAGTGTGTATTCATTAAACATTGCATTTTTTTAAGAAGTGTGGTCCAAGTCCTTGTGTGTGTTCTTCATGAGAAACATTCAATGTATGTCTGTCAATCTCTGCTGTTTTGTTTGAAGACAGTAACTGTGCTAGAACTGGTTACTCTTTGAAGAAGCCATTTGAGTATAAAAACGTTTTTGATTGGATTATTAATTTTCTGGCAATGCTGAAGCAAACTTCTTACTGGGCTTGCACAATAATCACCTCTTCAAGGCCTGGTAAAAAGAAGAGACAATGCCCTTGAAAAATTATTAGTTTTAATGATTAAGGACTCATATTTGTGGTGGTGTGATTTAGGAAAAAAAAAAACAGGGGAGGGGGGATGTGTGCAAATTATGTGGCAAATAAGCGCCTGGATTACTTTGAAGTAATTTTAGCTCCTGATGGGCCTAAAGAGGTATCATAAAAAATTTAACCAAGAAAGACAGATCTAAAAACTTAATTATAATGATAGTATCAAGGTTTCCTGGCACAAAGGTGGAAAGCAGAATGAGGCTGAGGAAGACTTGCCCATGTGCTTTGGCAGAGCTCAGCCCCTCAGTATGGACTCCAGCATCTCATGAAGATGTCCTGGGACAGGGATGGACATTCAGTCTGAAAAACCTCCTGAAAGGTTTATCCACCACTTCCACTGAGGGGATGGAAGCAGAGAGGAGTATCTATGAAATGAGAAACCACCTTGCTCTTTTCATCTCAGCCACATTCATGTGAATCTGTCAAGGACAGTAGCACCAAGGAGAAAGACATGGAAGCTGCATTAAACCATCAAGAAAAAAACTCCATCATAGCTCAGCACTGCTTCCACAACATGACATCACCCTGAGCGTAATTGGTGAGATGCTTGCAACAGCATTGCCAGGGGATTAGATTTAAAACTTTGTATAATAGTTTGAAGGGATGTTGAAGTGCTTTTGTAATTCAAGGTACTAACAGTTTCTCCCGTTTAACACCAGGTTGTTCAGATGGTGTACTCCTGGAGAGGAGACATGAGCTAACCTTGGTAAACAGAGAGATAGTGGGATTTACTTTGAATTTAAAATTTCTAGTACGCATTAATTAGCCTGTCTAAAGATCATTCCTTTAAGTGAGATGGTGAGTTCCTAAGAAATATTACTATATATTTGAGTAATTCTTGAATGGCTTCTTTAAGTAACCGCATATGAATAATTTCTTAAGAATCTGAAGACGTATATATCATTTAACTTGAAGAGTTTTTTGCAGGCAGTGGTTGTCCCTGACAAATGTAACACTCAAGTGAAATTCTCTCCCCCTGCCTGCCAAATGCTGTCTGTGTTAAAACCTGTGTGTGTCATATATACTTAGCAAGGTGCTCAGGTGATGTTAAGATCCTTCCCCCTTCTATATTCAGTTGCTTTAACCTTGGGTGGAGATGTAAAAATGATGCTGAGAGTCCAGTGGTTGAGTTCAGAGGAGGTGTTTCAGTTCAGGTCCCTGATGCATGTATCTAACTTCTGTGTGCTCCCAGTGACTCCTAGTGATCAGCAAGAAACACACGACTGAATCATGCCAAACATGTCCCTGGATTAAATTAGAGAGAAACAAACACTGACAAGTTCAGACCTGTTGTTGCAATGTCTTTTCTCCTCAAACTTGTTCAGTAGCTCTAGGGATGCACTTAATGGGTGCTCAGCCTCAGCTTTCCCATATGCTGTGTTTATGATGCTGACTTTGTCTATATTGTTTGAAATAGAAAAGGCTTAATGAGTGCAACAAATACCTTCTTTAAGTTGTTGATTCAAACATACAGCAAGTCAACCTGTTTAACAAGGGTGTTTAAAAAGTTTTCTTAATCTGAGAAGTGCATCATGATGAACTGCACTAGTGTTTGACACCAATATTTTAGCCAGTTTATGTGAAAATTGCTTCTATAAGAGATTCATGGCAGCAGTAGAAATTTAAAAAGGCAAATGACATTTCAGATTTCTAACAATTCTGAGCAGAGATCATTGCAGAACCTCTGTCTGTACATCTGGTCTTCTCTATGGCTTCATCTGTTGTTTCCCAGCTTACAGCTTCACATCAGTGAAAATGGTTTTGCTTTCTTCTCATTTTTGACAGGGTTTACTGGACTTGAAGAGTAGGTTTGATCGCTTCCTTCAAGAATCTTTCAATAACGACCGGCTCTTCAAGCAGACGATTGCGGGTGACTTTGAGTACTTCCTCAACCTCAACTCCAGGTCTCCAGAGTACCTCTCATTATTTATTGATGATAAGCTGAAAAAGGGAGTCAAGGGAGTAAGTATAAATCAGCTCAAAATATCATGCTTTTTGCTCTGTAAACTTGGATGGAATTAAACTAAGCTACTTTTCTAAGAATTATTTTTGTATTAAGAGAAATGATAATTTTACCTTCAAAAAGGTGTATGTAAGACATCTGAGTTCATAACACTTTAAATCTAAACTTACAGAAAAATCAGGCATAAAGAGATCTCTGTGGCTTGTCACCTACCTCTGAAGCAGCATATCTGAACTACTTATAGCAATACTGTCTCAAAAAACAATCAGGTTATGGTAGATTCTGCAGCTCCCTTCTTTTGAAACCTTACATATCATTTCCTTAAGTATATTCATAGTTTGGCAGCTATTCTCATTATCTAATAATTTCTTCTGAAAATTAATTTGGTTAGAGAAAAGGATTTGTCTTTGCTGCTTTTTACTGTTTTTATATACCAGAGAACTATTACCATATCTGTATTCTAGTTCTGAGTACATCTGTTGCCTTCAGACTTGGCTTCTTTCATGACATTTTCTGAGGTACAGAATCCAGACTGGACAGGATGGTTCACCTGCGGCTTCAGTTACTCTAAATAAAACTTAGTATTAGAGCATACAACTTATGCTTTGGGAATCAAATAGTAAATTCTGGTTTTTTATAAAACAAAATATAATTTTATTTGTGTGGCACTAGACAGGCTTTGCAAAACATGTCTTAACAGTTAAAAGCTTTCATTCCAAATGAACTTTTCTACTCCTAATACTGATTTCTCTCATGCTGTTTTAAGCTTACCCAGGAACTTTTACTGTATTTATCAAATTCTGCCCATTCATTGTTTCCCATTTCCCTTGCCTTTCCCTTCATTTTAGATCTATTTCTTACTCCACTTTATTGTGTTAGTGCACTGTTCTTTTGGCTGTCAATCATATATTGGAGCAGTTTTGTTGGCTACTGTTAGACCATCTGCTGCTGTGAATTACTTTAAGCACTTAGGCTGTGTAAGACACTTGGGCTAGAAAATTAAACCAAGAAAATTACTTCTTTTACAGCTAACAGAGCAAGAAGTAGAAACTATATTGGATAAGGCAATGGTTTTATTCAGGTTTATGCAAGAGAAAGATGTTTTTGAACGCTATTACAAGCAGCACTTGGCAAGAAGACTTCTCACAAATAAGAGTGTTTCAGATGACTCTGAGAAAAATATGATCTCCAAATTAAAGGTAAGACAGTACTTGCATACTTTTTAGGGGTTTTTCTTTCTTTTTTTGTTTTTTCATAATTATGGTTTCTTCTGGTTTTGCATGAGACGTATAGATAATGTCGGTCTTGATGGCTGCTAAATGCAGAGCTGATTTTGAAAGCCCCAGCAGAAAATACAAATATTTTTTTCAAAAGTTTTCATGGAAATAAAAGGAAGCACTGAAAAGCCCCTGTGATGGGAGTGCAAGTTTTTCAAAGGTTTTCATGGAAATAAAAGGAAGCACTGAAAAGCCCCTGTGATGGGAGTGCAATCTAGAAAACCTTTTTTTTTCCTAAGTTTTTAAATAATAGGACAACTGCAGTGACTGAATTTGAAGACTGTGTTTTGTCCTGGATTTTCCATTATTCACAGTACAATTTTGGTATCACTTGTGTTGATGTTTAGTTGTCTCCATCAGCAGACTGGTGATAATGCTCAATTCCTTGTTGATTAAGTGGTTGCAAAAAAAAAATCTTCATATCAGCCTTTAGAAACACATTTTCCTTAGCTGGGTAAATAGAGCAAGAGATGAAGAAGAAGGTAAAGCCTATTGTTGAACAGACTTTAAATGAAGTTCTATTGCAGCTTCTTCTCAAGTTGCATGATAAACAATTAGAGCACTTCTGAAGCAGAAGCAAACTGCACTGATGCTTATTTTTGAACTTCATAACTTCATCAGTGAGCCAAGCCCGTTTGTATCAGATTTCTCCAGATTTCTCAGTATTAATTCCTTCTCAATTACCTCTCCACCACTTTGAGCCTGATGGTTCAGAAAGCACAGGGCACACATGCATTTCCAGGTGAATGAATGCACATGAAGTGCCCTCTTTTCTTACAAACTGCAGAGTGGTCAGGATGCTGCATCTAGCAGGCTTCCCTTGCCATGCATTCACAGTATGTGTTAGAAACAGGCACACAGCCCTGCCTGTGCACCTCTGTCCGTGTGCAGGTGTTCCTGATTCTCACAAGGCCTAGGGATCTTGCTGGGTAATCTGCAGTCAGCCTTCAAAATAAAACACTTCTAGGACAACAGGAGTTCCTAGTATAAATAGGGTTCATTCCCCTTTACAGAATTGTGCTAAAAGCAGGTGAAAGTGCATGTCTTGATTTGATAAGCTTTCACAATTTTTTTAATATGATATAGAAATCTAAGATAAAAATAGAGTAATGGAGAGGCGGAAAGCAAGTTATGATCTGTGTAGGGTTAGATCTTCGTATACTATAGGAATCTTTTCTGAGATTTCTGAATGTAATACAAATGGAAATTCCAGTAACCAAAAGTACAGAAATGCCATTTTGGGGATTTATAAGCTAACTTTAGCCTTGCAGTTTGCCTGTCAGAAGCTTTGTTTTCATAGTGCTGGTACAACATATTTTTTTTGTGTGGTTTTAGACTGAATGTGGATGTCAATTCACATCGAAACTGGAAGGAATGTTCAGGGACATGAGCATCTCAAACACAACGATGGATGAATTCAGGCAACATCTTCAGGCGACAGGGGTAAGTGCTGGGGTCTGTGTGCTTGACCTTTTGCTTCAGTACAAACCCTGCACGTGTCCACACCTGTGCTTGTTCATTTGTTGGTAGATGCACGTGCTGAGAAGGACTTGGTCAGCTTGTGCAAATTGTTCCTTTTTTTACTGTGTGTCTTATCTTATAAACTGTATCAGCATTTCCTGAAATGCCAGAGTCGGCTGGGACTTCCATGCACAGCTGGAGAACTTCCATGCCAGTTCCATTCCATGAAATGTGTGTTCCATTCCATGAACCCGCGTGTCACAGGGGCTGGGCCGTGGCCGCTCAGCGGCTCTGCCGGCCGGCACCGCCAGGGGACGCGCGGTGCCCGGCCCGCTCCCGAGTGCATTGCCCAGCAAAGCCTCCCCTTCTCCAGGGTTAATCAGTCAGTTGTGGTGTGGATTTTTTGCTAAGAGCAAGAAAAATGCTGCAGGCATTTGCAAAGCACACCATCTCATGTTGAGCTTTCCTGATACAATTAATGCCTTTGCTGAAACTGCTGTTTTATTGCAAATTTCAGAATTTGGTTTTTGAAGTGTTCTTGCAAATTGGTTTAGTTGTTTAATTAGAAAAAATACATCTTTTTGTAAAAGTAGGCCCCTGGAACATTTTAGGGAGACATCATTCTTTTTGAGATATCAATTTACTTGTTCTAAAATATTATTTTTCTGTACTGATATTCAGAGCACTTACTAGTGTATAATAAACAGCCAGGTAGTTCCCTGTGTGCAGGTAAGTAGGGTCAGTACATCAAATCTGTTGGAGTCAGTTTCAGAAGTCTGAATGCCAGGAGTATTTTCATGGATATACTCTGTCCAGTGTCCCTGGTTGTACAAGGTGATATGAAATCTTTGTTGTCTTGAAGCAGTTGACTGAAATCCTTCTCATCAGCATTCTGTGACTCATCATGAGGAGAACAGCATGTTCTCTAAGGGGATTCAGAAAAGGATGGAGAGGAAGTGGATAAAGGTGTTTTTGGACAGGCAGCTTTACTACTGGATGTTTGGTTTCTCTGCTTTAGAGGCTAGTCATGTTTTGCTTTCGGAATGCTTGAAATATAAATTTCAATAAAAATTTGTTGAAGTATTCCCTTTTTTTGGTAGCATGGCAGGCTTGGACATGTAGGGAAAGATGGGGCTGTGCTTTAAGATTCATGTACTTTATGTGACAGTCTTAAAATAAGTGAGTTAATAAATGATATCTCTATCTTGTTTTTTTTTGCTATGTACAGCTAAGATGATGAATTTAAAATGCTAACAGATGTTCTGTTAGGCTTTATTTGAAACTTCATCTTTCTCTTGGCAAGACACCAGCAGTTCATGTGATGGTTTCCTTGTGGTCAGCCTAATTGTGGACTTTTAATAAAATTTCCAGAAGTACTATTTAGGAAATACAGGAAGATTTGGGGGATTTTGTTACTGTTAAATTGCTGGTTATACTGTGTTTTATATGAAGTAGTTTGTTCTGCTCCTTTTTAAACAGTTTCAGTACCTTCAATGTGTACAGTGCCTCCTAGAGGTGTCAGACATCTGCTTTTCTCACAATAATCCTACCTGCAAACTTTCCTTCTGGATCCTCTATCCTGACATCTAGGCAGTGCCACGGTCTGTGTAGATGATTGGTTTGCTCTCAGAAAGTGGGGAGCTCAGCACCAGGGAAAGTCCAGGCTCATAGATTGAGAAATTTCTGTAACTGTGATCCTGGACCATTTCTTGGAGTTCTGTAAAGACTGGGTCACTTCAGGGCACTTTCTACTAATTCATACCATTTTCATGCTGAAAAGACATCTTAGAAAATAAAGTGCTTCCAAAACTTTTTTGTGTTACCAACTGCTTAGTGCTTGTAGTATATGATGGGAGGCATTCTGAATTAGTGCTGTGTTCTAGTCTGGCAAAGGCCAAAAAATTTTGGGACATTGTTGCCATCTCAGCTCAAATGTTTCAGTTCCAGGTAAATATATTTTCTGTATCATTTTGTCTGCACTGATGGCCTTTTCCCACACTTTGGCTGGAGGAAGAAAACTGCTGAAGCTTGTTTAGGTTTGTCAGAAGTTTCCTGGGCACAAGCTGGTTGGTGCACACAGGCATTCAGTACACACAATACAAAAACTCTTCTGTAGTGCACGGGAATGCTACTCTGCTATTGAATAGTGAAAGTTTGAGTTCAGGTGGCAGCTTTGGATCTTCTAAAACATAATGTGCTCTATTTCTGTGTAGTAGATTTATAGAAGTTGAATATTGTTTGTTTTGGTTTTTTGTCCATAATGTGTGCTCTTTGAAGGTATTGGTTCTACCTCCTAAAGCTGAAAGAAGTCAATTTTAAGCTTAATAATGCTCAGCTTAGTTGGAATATCTAATGAGGATTATGCATCACTGGTAGCCAGACCTTTATCATCTGCCAACACATCTTTATAGATCAGCACTTGAGCTGGGAAATGTTTCCTCACCAGGGCTGAATACTCAGTCATGGCTGTCCTTAGGGAGAGAGGATAGGTGGGCTGTGCAAAAATGAGTACTGCTGGCATTGCAGTCCACAGATAAGCTCCCTATGGTTCAACATCAGGTAGTATTTCCTCTCTACTTCCAGAGAATACATTTACAAAGAGTTCTTTTGAAACTGACATGTTTCATGCAACCCAGCTTTATTGCATGTCATCAAAAAACCCATTTACAAAGATCTGTTGTGCGTGTCACAAGTTCTGTTTATGATCACAGACACTTAGTTCTTGATTAAGAATTCCTTTTCTTCAATTCTGTATGCTCTTAAATGCCAGAGGGGAATAATGTAGAGGATTTTTGCTGTACCATCTGCTCTGATAGTGATGAATCAATGTATTTGTCTGGTTTTATAAAAAGAATGTTTACAGATATGTCTATTTCTTTTGTAGTTAGACAAAATTCTAGGTATTTGACACTGATACAGACAAAATGGTGAAACATAGTCTTGTTTTAAAACAGTGTATGTTTTCTTCCAATTACCCTTAGGTCTCACTAGGAGGTGTTGATCTCACAGTGCGTGTCCTCACAACAGGTTACTGGCCTACCCAGTCAGCCACACCAAAGTGCAACATCCCTCCAGCTCCCAGACATGCTTTTGAAATATTTAGAAGGTATGTATTACTGCAGATTTTTAGGTAGAGGTTTAAGAAGAAACTTTCTAAACTTACCTGTACAGATTTTTTTTACCTGCACAGATGGTTTTTTTACAGCTTTGCTGTTAAAGTTGTGCTGGCAAACTGGTTTTTTTTCAGTTTATGTGAAAATTGGAGAATGCAATACTTGCATTATGATGCTTGAGGTTTTTGGAGATTTTAAATAGAGTTCTGAGAAAAGTTAATGTTTTGAAAAAGCAAAAGGTTATAAATTATAAATGTTTTAAGGATGTCCTCAATAGCTCCAAAAGGCTATGTAACTTTTAAAATGTATTTCCTCTTCAGTACAAAATGTGAGCTATATATTGTTCTCATTTCAATTCTATTACAGATTTTATTTAGCCAAACACAGTGGGAGACAGCTGACACTCCAGCATCACATGGGTTCTGCAGATCTCAATGCCACTTTCTATGGGCCTGTGAAAAAGGTAGAGAATCAAGATTATATAAATATTGTATCTTTTGTTAAAAGTAAGCAAATGCTTTTTTTTTAATAACTTCAGACTTTTGTAAAATAAAAGCAAACCCATTGAGAATGTAAGAATAACAAAAAGATACCTTCCATCAGCCTTATAGTCTGATTCTTTCTGTGCAGTAATTTTGTTTTGACATTTTTTTCCCCTCTGAATTTAGTTTGAATGCATCAATCATCATCATCTTTTACTTGTAGAAAAGTAATAAAAGTGATCTTGAAGGGACCTCAGTCATTTGAGTGATTTGGATTTTTTTGACTGTCAGTGAAAAGTGAAAAGAAACTTATTATTTGTTTTTGCTAAGCCAAGTTTAGCCTGCTTTTCATGTGCACAGTGCAATGTAAACAACATTTTTCTCAAAAACAAGACTCCAGCAGAGTTTATAGAAGTACAATGCTTAATTTATGTGTGTACAAGAAAGGAATTTTGTAGTGATTAGACCAGTACTAAAATGCTAAGCTAGAACTAGTTAATGTCGTTATGTTTGGGAATGTAGGAGGCAATGCAAATTGAAAGTAAAATTCTTACCACAAACTGTTAATAACATGCACTTGTGAGGATGCTGAAATTGTGTTACTGTAGGATAAGTATGTTGATAACTTTAAAGATAAGCTTAGGAAAACTTGAAGGGTGGACTAATGATGGAGCAGGGGCCTCAGAGGTGGTGAAGTCTCCATCCTCAGCCATGGTCAGTGTTTGGTTGGTGGCTGTAGATGGCCTGGTCTGGGCTCTGTATGAGCCTCCAACTCATCCTCCCTGGCACTGTAAGGGAGCTGCTGGAGGAGCATCCCGGCCATGCCCCCAGGTGTTTGCTTTTCTGTCACTTCTGTAGGCTGATCACCTAGAGAAATGTTTCATCATGAAACTTCCATCTTATCAGAATAAAACATCTTTCACTGAAGAATAATCTAACAGTAGTTTTTGGAATTTTAAAATAGGAAGATGGCTCAGAAGTTGGTGTAGGAGGTGCCCAAGTAACTGGCTCAAATACACGGAAGCACATATTGCAAGTCTCCACTTTCCAGATGACAATATTAATGCTATTTAACAACAGAGAAAAATACACATTTGAGGTAAGTCTGTCGGTTTCTTACCTGATTCTAACTAACTGGTTTGGACACTTTCTTGTCCTCCTGAGTTAGGCATTTGAAGATCAGGTGCCTCTCATTCTATTTGAGTATGGATCATGCCAAGCAGATCATTAGCAATGCACCTGATGCAGTTCTAGGGGAGGAAATTATTTGGGAGCTGAAGGTTTCAGAAATGTTTGAGAATTGTGAGTGTGGTTGTTCCAGGCCATTGAGCTGTAGAAAAGCTGAAGTTGAAATGCAGCAGGTGGCTCCATTTCCTCATTTTGTCTTTGAAAAACTGGATTTAGAGGCCAAAGGGTGGAGAAGGGTTTATCCTGGCTTCTTGAATACCTAAGTAAAATTGGCAGGCTGGACCGAGCTGGAGGATGAATCAAAGAACTTTCAGCCCTTCTCTGAGCTGATCAGCCAGAAGGGACAGTGAAAAAGGGTCTGGATAGATCCTTAACAAGGAGACTAGAGGGGTGTTGCTGGGAAAGGTTGAAATGTCTGCTAAAAGATGATGATGAAGAAGGCTTTAGAAGAGGAGGGGGATCATGTGCTTTGTTGTGTGAGCACTATATTGTTAAGGTAAATTGATAGTTTTGTTTTGGACATTATCTTCTGTTTGAGAGAGCATTGGCAGCCTTGAAAAGCAGTATGGATGCAGTTTGAAGCAGTTGATTTCCAGGGTTTCTCATCTGCTTTTGACTGTGCTATGGATAGTAATAATCATTTGCCTTTTTGTTTGGATTGTGTTTTCAGCTTATTTGGCATACTTCTAGCCTGTTAATAAAGAAAGTTTCTTTGAAATGGTCTCAGTAGTGATTAAGGCAGGATTTGATAAGGGACTCTTAATAAATTACTGATAATTTAAAATGTTATTTTAGAACATAAAGTCCTGTGTGTTATGAAATCCATTGCAGGAGCATTACAACTTTTCAGAATATTTGAGTGAGTGAAAACAAGGAGGGGGACTTAACAGCTCTTTTTTCTTGAAGCTGATTTTGAAATTGGGCTAGTAGCTGCCTTTTTCCACCACATTGCAGGCTTAATGAGTAATACAGCTTTAGCCAATATGAATAAATAACACTTGGGAGAACAGTGAAAAATACAGTTTTTAATCCATGCTCTAAATTATACTTTATTTTACCAAGACCAGATGATAGAGAAATATGTCCATCTGCTTTTAGATTGTGTGTTTTGTTTATTTCTGATTTGGGAGTTCTTAAGCTCTTGCTTTGTGTCCCACTTGAACTAAAACATTAAGGAGGCATATTTGTGTTGTTTGGTTTCTTTGGTGAAGTGTGTGTGTTGTCTTTAACCCCAGCCGGGAAAGCGTACGAAAACTTCAGAGGAGAATGAATTTTATCTTTGTTCATTGATTATTGGATACCTGATTAACTGTTGAGTGCTGGGCAACCATTCCTTCTCTCTTGTGTCAGATGGGTGCTTTCAGTGCAGCAGAGCATGTGAGCTGGCTTGTGTGTGCTGGTGTATCCTAAAACTCTTTGATACACAAGTGTTTCTGCAGACTCACAGCTCAACAGATTCATCTGAAGTTGCCTTCACAGCTGAACAGACTTTGCTGTTTTATTTTGCATTCAGTGTGATTATTAATTGCAAACTTTATAAGATCCTCATAATAATCCTAATAACCATTAGGCCATGTGATTGAGGAAACAAATGGGATACTAATAATGCAAAAATTATCCATAAAATACTATGGAAACTTAAAAGGTTGTTGCATAGAAAAATTTCTTCACAAAAATGTATACGTTTATTGTATTTCCATACAGCAACATTTCATTTGTATATGCAAAATAGCTATTGGCCATAGAGGTGAAGGTTAATGCTATTGAAGTGGAAGAGAATCTTCATGCAGGCCTTCAAAGAATGTTAATGTTTTCTACAAATTCATTTTCTAATCAAGTCTTACACTCAACATATTTTTCAGTTGATTTACATTACAGCTCAGTATTTTAAAATGTGAAATGCTCATTATTTGTAATGGCATCAGAAATAATCATGATTCTTTATGTTTAACAAACAAGAAATACAAATGTGACCATAGTAGAAGTTAAGTTGTGGATTAATTCCACAGATATGAGAGATTAGAACTGTAAACTGGAACTGTAAATTAGACTACCTGTTCCCTCTTTTGCTATCTGCTTTGGAAGGTACACAAGTTGTAGTCTGTAAATAAAACTAAAAATTTATTATTTCAACAAAATGACAGTTCTTTTCCTTTGTTTTTTTCTGCACATTTTCCTTCTAATAATCTGTGTTCTTCTATAGAACTGACAGAGTTCCATACCTGGAATGATCTCTTTTGTAGCCCCCAGACAGAGCTCTCACTTGGTAATATTTTAACACTGACATTGTGTAATCAGTACTACTCCTGTGCACAAATCTAATGTGTTTTATAAAAATAAGGCATTTTTGGAGATGGGGAAGAAGTATACATTTCTCACTGCTACATCAAATATCTACATAAAAATATGTTCAGGAAAACATTATGCTACAGGCTGAGGGAAAGAGAGCACAGGAACATCTGTTATTCCCATTTACATTCATAGCTGCATTTTTTTAATTCAGCTTGAAAGTTTTGGCTCCTTCTGAGGCAGCATATTGCAGTGCAATTATTTGTGGTCCTTACTTTAATGCTGGGTTGTAAACTCTAAAAGTGAAATGGTTCAAGTGAAGTGCAACAGCAAATAGACAGTGGTTTATATAAGGATGGGTAGCATGAAACCCCTCAAATTCCCTTTTGCTGTTTGTTTCACTTTTGTTAAAAGCAGAGTATATATACATGGCCTTGTAGAACTGATGTAATTTTGAAAGGATTCATTTTAACTGTTGATTAAAAACCAAAGTTTGGGAGCCTGCATGTCACTGGCATTACATCATTAATAAGCTATGTTTGGGTTGTAGTCTTTAAGGCTTTTTATTTATCTGAGCTCTGAACTCTTGCACTTTCCCTTGGTTTGGTAAGTTTTATACTGATCAGTCCATTACAGTAATGTTTTTTGTTGTTATGACCATGTAAAGGATTATAGCTTCTTGGGATTTTTAAAAATATTATTTTGCACTGAATGTGAAAAAAAAAGTGTGAAGGTGACAACTGTGTTTTAAATAAAGCAGCAAAGGAAGAAATAGTAACTTTCTGTGAGCAGCTTGGGAAGAAGCATTTTGATACTAGTAAATAGTTAAGTTGTGAATATCCACATAATTTGTTTCAAATGGTATAAGTGTTTCTGAATGCATTATGCTTCCTAAGAATTCTCTTAGGAACATATTAGTGTTTCCAAATAATCTATAACCAGAAGGTACCAAAAATCCTGACTTTTTTAAATTTTTGCTGAGTGATTTTATTCTTTTTAAGTCATTCCAGTTCACTTGACCTTATGTCAAAAACAGTTTTGCATGGCTCCATGTTGAGTCATCACTCTGTGTGTAGTGTTGGGTCAAGTTGAAAAATAATGCTTAATTTTGTCTGAGCCGGGTAGTGAGGTGCTGTGCATGAGGTGCAGTCCAGTTCCTGGTAAGTCTGAGTCAAAACCAGTACATCCAATCATTTTTATTGTATGTTGTCAGTGGTGCCTGATGACAGAAAAGTGGCTGTTTTTTCTGGGTTGATTTAAGAAATAACTTGAGTATACTCAAGAAATATAATTATTTGATAAAATTTAGTTGGATTTTTCTGGTCACCCTTTAAAGAACTTTTAACAAGTTGTTGTAGTTTGCACATCTTAGGATTTTGATCACTTGGAGTTCTTACTGCTGGTTTTAACCTGAGGTCATCACATGGACTTGTGTGCCACAAGAATCAGGAATTTATGGGGACAGTGGAACCAAAGTTGGGGAAGCTGAAAGCTTAGAAAGGGATAGCTCTTGTGGGCAGCTGCATGTCTGCAAGGTTTGTTTTTTCTCTTTAGTTGTACAAGTCTCTCAGGAGTCTGAATGGGAATATGAAATCAGAAGTGTCTGCAGTTTCCTCGGGCTAGAAGTAGGAAGAAAAGAGATGAGAAAAAATGAACTTTTACTGAATGGGAGCTCAGGAAATACATTAGGTCTGAGACAGCAGCACAGTTGACTTTCTCCTAGAGCATATCAAGGCATCATTCTGTATCCAGTGTAATTTATTTACTAGCTCATGACCACTGCTGATGACAGCACTGACAGAGGTTCACCAGTTTGTGTACATGTTTTACAAACAGTCTTCTTCCAAGTTCTTATGTTGGCCACGCTATAATGAGCTCTTTTGTATTTCACCTGGAGAAGTCCTAGCCAAAGGCATCTGGGCTGTAAATAAATTGTTGGAGCTATTCAGAAGGGAGGTATGATCTAGAGTATTTGTATGCTACAGTGAAACCAGACGTTGCTTGCTCCATTTGTAAAGATCTTTTAAACAGTGTGGCTGAACACAGAAGTATTTGTGCAGCTCTTGGTCAGGAATGGTCATGAACAGCATGGATGCTTTCCATCACTGAGTTAGTCAGAAGGTTTGGTTTCACCCTCTTCAACACACCCTGGAAACAGTTAACAAATCCTTTCAGCCCTCTCAGCAATTGCAGGGAGATGGAACAGCTGGCTATTCATTCTTCTCCTTGCAGCTCATGGTGACTGTTCTGTGAGAGAATTTGCTGAGTGCTGACCCGGGTGGATCATTTTGCACAGTACCCACTGAGACCTTGCTGCTGAATGAGTTCTGACCTTCCAAGTGCCACAACTGTCACAGTATTACTTTTAAGCAATTTGTGCAATACACAGTACCTCTGCCACAGCCATAAGCTAACGAAGTATTCTTCTTTAGGAAATTCAGCAGGAAACTGACATCCCTGAAAGAGAACTGGTTAGAGCCCTACAGTCCCTTGCATGTGGCAAACCAACACAACGTGTTCTCACAAAAGAGCCCAAGTCAAAAGAAATAGAAAATGGTCATATATTTACAGTGAATGATCAGTTCACATCTAAACTACACAGAGTCAAGATTCAGACGGGTAAGTCAGCCTTATATTCTGCTCTCTTGCAGTCCCAAATCTGCGTTTAAACTTCAGATTATCTTTTGCAGGATTGATGTCCATGGAGGTAAAAGGAGAATTATTTTTTTCTTGGTGCTTATTTGCATGGAAATGAAAATTCAAATGGCAAGAACACTGTGGAAGTCAGTTAAGCCTTTTACTTGACAAAATTTGTAATTATCTCTTACAGGAAATACTGAAAGAAAAATAAAATTCAAATTAAATAATAAAATGAAAAATATGCTACTGATTGATTCAGAAATAGGAAACTTGCCGTATAAGTTGCTGTACTGCAGTGAAATGAGTAATGTTTTTAGCCCATAATACAACAGCCATTTTCTAGTACCAGGTAGCTTATCATGGTTTTGGGCAGTGATGTGGGTTTAACAAATAAGGGAAGCTGAGTGTATAATAACCACTTCATTAGCTTATAGAAGTGCTGGTGCTTGTGCCTGTAAGCAGATTTGAGTACTGTTCAAACTTTAACATAGTCATAATTAAATAACAGTTTGTTATCGTGTCAGTTGCTATCAAAATATGCCAGAAAGTGTTAGTATGTTCTTGTGGCTGCTTTTCATTTTTAAAAAAAAAATCAACTTTGAAAATGTCAAAACTCGGGAAAATATAACTTGATGTCTAGATGAAATAAATAGTGACGCTAACACACAATGAAATACATTTTAATTTTGCTAACATAATTTACATTATCTGTTTTCTTTAAGTTGCTGCCAAACAAGGAGAATCTGATCCAGAAAGGAAAGAAACAAGGCAGAAAGTCGATGATGACAGAAAACATGAGATAGAAGCTGCTATAGTTCGGATAATGAAATCTAGAAAGAAGATGCAACACAATGTGCTAGTAGCAGAGGTATGCTAGTACAGAGTTTTGCTTTTGCTATTATCTCATTAAAGTTACACAGCTCTTACTAACATGATTCTGAAAGGCTTTTGAGAGATGTTGTATTTAACCCATCCTTTCTTTTCTCCATGTCTGTCTGAAGACACACCTAAATCCTTCCCTTTACTTTAGCATGTACTCATGGGTGTATCTAGTTTTCCTTCCTGCTTTTAGTGCTGTTATGATGTTAAATTGCTTGAAAAGCAAACCAGTTGCTTTGATCTTGTTACTGACTGTTGGGTCCAGGCTAGAGAGATTTGAGCTCTTAGCAGAGAAGCAGTCCTGCTGCTTTTCACTGCTAAGCTCACACAGCTCCAGGACATGACACATTTTGCACTCCTGAACTCCCTTAGAGCTGTGAAATTGGGAGCATTCTCAGGTTGTGACCATGCCTCTATGGAGCTTTGAATCATACCCCAACATGAGCAAGCAAGTGGAGGGACTGTCAGAAGTCTGCAGGCTGCTTTTTATGCTCCATAGTTGTCACCATCTCTGCCTTAATACATTTTTCTGTTTGTTGTGTTCTGTTAGGGTACTTCAGGTTCTTCCTTGCGCTGTGATTTTATATTGTTGGGTTTTATTTTGTTGTAGGTAACTCAGCAGCTGAAGGCCCGATTCTTACCAAGTCCAGTTGTTATTAAAAAACGTATTGAAGGACTTATTGAGAGAGAATATTTGGCACGAACACCTGAGGATCGCAAAGTATACACTTACGTAGCATAAAATGCGTTCAGAAAATTTGATTTATTCTTGGACTATACTCTTCGCATGAACTGGGAAGTTCTTTTAAATCATTAATATTAAGACGACCATCTCCTCTATTAAATTACAGTACATGTTCTAGACCATTCAGATCAAGCCTTTTACTCCTTTTGAGAGTTTTTGACATGAATTAATTGAGCTTCAGGCTTTTCAACGTTATCCCTGTAGAGATCATCCTTACAATTCTTCGGGAAAATGTGAATGTGCCGCGTTTGTTTTCAATACTGTATGAAAACAGAAATAAAAATGACTTTAGAAAATACAGCTCATTTAAAAAAATAAATTTGTTGGAATTTCATTTCCCCAGATCTTCAGTGTTGATGTAAATGTGTTTCTGTAGTGTTGCTTAGCACTTCGCGCATTGTATAAGTTGGGTTTAAAAGAAACCACGAGTGGTAAGGCAAAATTCCCACTTACCTTGCTCTGCTTCAAATGTTTTTTTAACTAGACATGTTTAATTTAAATACTTGCTAATTTTTTTGACGACCCAAGAAGACAACTTGAGCATGCTTCACTCTTCCAGCTGCACTCACTGCTCCAACAACATGAATCAGGAACTTCTGGGGGCTCAGAAAAGACCGTAATAATTTTGGCTTTCCCTTCTGTAATTTGAGTTCTTCTAAATTAAACTCTATATTGATTAGGTTTTTTCTGGTTTCTTTATAGGAAAAAGGACAAGATTTTAGTGTGTATAAACTGTATAATAATTTTTGCTGTTGTACTCACTGCTGATGGTGGATTGTACAGGGCGATGTTTTTATTTCACTAAATGTAGACAAAATAAATTTAAAATAAATGGATTTAGTGTACACAAACAATTAATTCAAGTGTGTTAGAGTACAGGGTTGACAATCTTTTGGAACTAAATACTGTCCCCTGGGGAAATACTGGGATTATATTTTGTTAATAAACATCATAGATGGAGCTGTAGCCCCAGGGCTTCCCATCATAAATGCATATTTCAGGAGATTAAAGTGAAGCCAGCGTGCACTATTTGTTTTTAAAAATGCATTTTAAACCTGCAATAAAAAATTGTTACTGTAATGAAATTTTTAGTTCTTACCCTGAAACTTTTTTTCTTCTTGACAGTATGCTGCAAAAAATAGATTAAAAATAGCAGTTTGGTGGCATCATTCTTCTCACAGTTAGAAATTTTTGAGTGTGTGTGAAAAACACCAATCATTTGTTTTTGAAATTTTTAAAGTTTAATAGTAATAAAATGGTTATAAAAATAGTAATATAATTAGAATAATAAAATTTAAACATTTGAGATTAGGACAATATGAGACAATAAAAACAAAGAGATACGGATGTCCGGGTACCTTTTTCTGGGCAACACAAGCCCGAAACAGGACACCCATTAACAGAGGATTAACCCTTAAAAACAATTGCCTGTTGCATATTCATACATCTCATACATGATGCATAAATTCCATTCAAACACAGGATTCTGTCTGGCCACTGTCAACTTCTTCCTCTGAATCCTCATGCCGTCTTCCTGTCTGAGCGAGGTGGGAAGAAGTTAATTTTCTGCTGATAAGGGAGTAATAAATTCCCTTTCTCTGAAAGATTTAGGTGTCCTGTGGCTTCTATCTGGTGCGAGCCCTTTCTTAAACAAATATCTTGCATAGCATAGTTTCTATTTTAACATTGTGTTATAACTTAAAACTATATTAAATACACTACTTAAGAAAATTAATATAGCATAATACAATATTCATTTTAATACTTGCGAAAAGCCAATCATAAAATACACATTTTTCACAGTGTGCATTGTACTTCAGTTTTTATTAAACCGTATTTCTGACATTCCAGTGCACATATTCTGTGCTTTCCCAGCCATAACTATTTTTCTGCATTAATTCAAACCAGTATTTTTTGTCTTAGTTCACATTGCTTTCACCCATAGGTCTTGAAAAACATAGTGGGATGGGCTTTCCAATATGAAGAGCTGGAAATGAAGAAAAAAGAAAAGCTTGGTTACAGAGCATCTTCCAGAGCAGTTCTTGATGGGCTCTGCTGAACAAGTGCGTGGTGCTGGTGCAATGTTCCAGTGTGAGTGGAGAGTGTTTTTCACAATGTGTCACAATTTTACCCCTCTCCAGCCTGTTAAGGTACAAGTCCTGGCTGTCGTTCAAGAGTAGCATATTTCTTCTGAAGAGAGGGGCTGGAATTAGGATGATATTTTAGCTTGACTATTTGGAAGCTTTTTTTATGAAGCTTTAAGTTTACTGCACACCTCCAACACACCTACGCACACACACGCAGAGTAATTTTTGAATCAGCAGAAGGAGGTGGTGGCTGAAGAACTTTCTTGCCCTTGTTCATCAGGAATTTACCCCAAAAGAAATGAGCTGGGCCATTGGCCCTATTGAAAAGGTGTTTGCTGGCTGTTACTAAACGCCTCTCTTTCTGCACAGGGTATGCAAATCTTCAGTAGAGATGTGGTCATTGTTTAGGCAGTACAACAGTACTAAATACAGCTGATCTGGGGTTTTGATTTTGTTTGAAGTCATCAGAAACATCTTCCTCAAAATGTAAACCCATGTACCAATATGAAGGTTTTCTTTTATGTATAACTGACTCTTTATAAGCATTAACGTTGTGATATTGCATGTTAATGTTTTCCCATGTGCTTTGCAGGGAGGAATGGGTTCAGGTCCTTTTCCCTGTGAAGTTTACAGAGACATGAGTGTTGTGATTTGGGACAGGAGGTCTTTGTCCTGTGCAGTGCCTCTGTACTTCTGTTGTACATCAGCTGAAGCTTCCTACTTCTGGTGGCTTTTGGAAGGCAGAGGCTGAATGTTGTGTGAATGATTGTATAATTAGGTGTTGAAGAGTGTGTTTTTAAAAGCTGTGTGGGCAAGAGTGTTTGCCAGAAGAACAGCAGGTGATGATGGCTGTCTTCAGAAGAAATATTAAGAGCTTAGTTTCCATTTTAATAGAATTTTGAAGACACTATTCAGGAAGAGACTTCTGCTGAAGTCAGATTTCAAAAATATGCCCTTTGCCATTGAACATGAGGTAGAGGATTGAAAAATGGAGAATGTGAAAGTTCTGGTAAGAGACAAGAAGACAACACTAGGACTGTGCTTAAGGTGAGTTTGATGTTTACATGTTTGTATGTTAGTGGGATTTCATTTACAATCTATAGTAGAATTCTGCTAAGCCTTATCTAATTTCAGTTCTTCCTTAATATCTACTTAAGGATTCTTTGTAATTTTGTTAAAATTTCATTAGTAGGATTACATGTGTGAGTGCAATTATTAGTAAGTTGGGTTTCTTTGCATTAATATACAGCTAAATGCAGTAAGAAGACTTAATAAACATGGAGTTTAATTATTTGGAATTTTTAAAAGTAGGGTTTGAGTTTTATAGCTGTTTGAAGATGTGTCGGTCATTGTTTAGGCAGTACAACAGTACTGAATACATCTGATCTGGGGTTTTGATTTTGTTTAAAGTCATCAGAAACATCTTCCTCAAAATGTAAATCCATGTACCAATATGAAGGTTTTCTTTTATGTATAACTGACTCTTTATAAGCATTAACGTTGTGATATTGCATGTTAATGTTTTCCCATGTGCTTTGCAGGGAGGAATGGGTTCAAGTCCTTTTCCCTGTGAAGTTTACAGAGACATGAGTGTTGTGATTTGGGACAGGAGGTCTTTGTCCTGTGCAGTGCCTCTGTACTTCTGTTGTACATCAGCTGAAGCTTCCTACTTCTGGTGGCTTTTGGAAGGCAGAGGCTGAATGTTGTGTGAATGATTGTATAATTAGGTGTTGAAGAGTGTGTTTTTAAAAGCTGTGTGGGCAAGAGTGTTTGCCAGAAGAACAGCAGGTGATGATGGCTGTCTTCAGAAGAAATATTAAGAGCTTAGTTTCCATTTTAATAGAATTTTGAAGACACTATTCAGGAAGAGACTTCTGCTGAAGTCAGATTTCAAAAATATGCCCTTTGCCATTGAACATGAGGTAGAGGATTGAAAAATGGAGAATGTGAAAGTTCTGGTAAGAGACAAGAAGACAACACTAGGACTGTGCTTAAGGTGAGTTTGATGTTTACATGTTTGTATGTTAGTGGGATTTCATTTACAATCTATAGTAGAATTCTGCTAAGCCTTATCTAATTTCAGTTCTTCCTTAATATCTACTTAAGGATTCTTTGTAATTTTGTTAAAATTTCATTAGTAGGATTACATGTGTGAGTGCAATTATTAGTAAGTTTGGTTTCTTTGCATTAATATACAGCTAAATGCAGTAAGAAGACTTAATAAACATGGAGTTTAATTATTTGGAATTTTTAAAAGTAGGGTTTGAGTTTTATAGCTGTTTGAAGATGTGTAGGCATGTATTTTCCTCATACATGAGTTTATTTAAAAGGATTTACAGTATTCTGCATTTACCATCATTACAAATGTGATAATCCTATGGATCCCTGGTGCACTTCTTGCTCTTTTCCATGTTCACTATCTTTACAGCTTTGATTTACTCGTTGTGTCCCCTGGAATTAATCCATACAATTTCCCCACTAGCTATAGAATAAATGAGTGCCAAGCAGGCAAGGTCTGTGATGTTAAGCTACTCCTGAATGCCATGTCTTTCCTCTTTTCCAAAGACAAACTTTGCTCTGTTGACCCTGAAGCTTCCAATGCAACACAATTTGTTCTACTGCTCATTTAGAATCAGCCATTGGTGTCAGATTTACTTTCCTTCACCCCGTGGAAGTTTTCTTCAGCTGGATGGCTGAAGTATTTTTATTCACATGTATTGCACTCAAATTGTGTAGTTCCTGATGGGTGATACTTGCATACATATACATATGGTAATAGAGCCTTTCATAATGCAGAGTTTTGGTGATAAGCTTGCACAGATATGGGGTTCCAATGTTTTCAGAAGTACCAAAAACTGGAACTAGTGGCCTCTGCGTGTCCAAAACTGGCCAGAACCTCTATAGCTCAATCAAACCTTTGGCTCTGCTTTTTAACTCGTGGTGCTTAGGGGGAGCTCCCCCTTCCAGGGAGCCCTTTAGAGCTCTTTGTTGGTTTGACAGCCTGGAACTGGACTAAATAATGTGCACAGCTGGCATCATCTTGTGTGTGTGTCTGGGACAAAGCTGCATTTCTGTTGATACTCTCATTCTGATAGCTTGAACAGTAAATGTAATAACCACTGTGCTCAGCCCAACATGTGAGTTTAATAGTTCCTCTGTCCTCTGAAATGTTCATTTGAAAAGACTGTAAGATGCAGAACTTACATATCCAGTTGAAAGCTGTATTAAGGTACAGAACAACAGTTCACCCACTTTTCTGCCCTTCGCTGTGCAGGGAAGTGTTCCTAGAATGTGCCCCCAAACTGCATTTAGTATTCTGAATCTTTCAGGGGTGGTTGGACCTCTTACCCTAGGACAGTGCCTGTTGTGCTGGCATTAGTATGTGTCAACTGTATAAACAACTTCACTTTGCTCTTTTCTTCCTTCCTTTCTTCTCCAAAACTGGAGCTTTCACAGGGAGTAAGTCCATGGGAGCTAATGCATGCAGTAGCTTTCAGATGAACACAGAGCTTATGGGTAGGAAAAGAAGTAACATTTGAATACACAGCAATGATGTTTTGTTAATCATTCTTTCTCCGGTAGTTTAAAACTTAACTTTTATTCCAAGTACAACAGATGCAGAGGAGCCCTCGGATCTTAGAGCTACCCTCTTCATCCTCGGTGAACGCTGTGCTGCTGTGGTTCACTTCCCTTGCGTGCCATCTCCTTCAGATCTGTCACAGCAGTGACGTTTGGTCTGGCAGGGGCTGAACCAAAGGTGGTGGATGCTCAGGGCAGAAATGTTTAGGCAGCAGAGTGAGGTGTTTGCTGTCATCGTGCTGGCTGTTGTGTGGGGAGGAAGGTGCACCTCTGGGGGGAGCGACGGGAGCTGGAGTAAAACGCGTTCTGAGGTTGTGCTGGGTTTACAGGCAGAGGGGTGCAAAACGCAGGTTAGGAACTTGAGAACTTGAGCTCACCACGTGCAAGATGTTAACCTGTGCTGGTGGCTTCGGGGCAGCCTGGGGACTTGCAGCACAGCTGGTGTGTCACTGGGATGGGGAGTGTGCAGAACAGAGCTGCTGTGACCTGCCGTGGGGCAGCCGGGCCGGGTGTGTCCCGGGCAGGGACCCCACTGCCCGCTGGTCTCACAGGGCTCCCCCGTGTGCCTCCTCACCCTCTCCTTCCCTTGCCTGAAGCTCTGTAAAGCACCCAGCAGCGTCTTTAACAAGCTGCTCCTGCAGTTTGTGTCTCAAAACTTTTAAGAATGTGTTTTGGAATAGCATGGACTGGCAGGAAAAGCAAACTCCCATGTACAAGAAATGTTTGAGGTGAATAAGGACTGAGAGTTACATACACGGTGTCAGATGATGAAACAAAACACTGTTAGATCTGTAAATTGAATCTGAAAATCATGGCTTTTTAATCTAGTCTTGTGACACCTTTTTAAGTTATAATGCCAGATTTTATTTCTTGAATATGTTTCTTAGGAACTGAAAGGAACCTTTTGAGATTTCCACAGACCACAGAAGGATGTGGATTACTTGGCAGTGATAAATATATTTATGTTTATTATTTATTTCTCCCTTGCTGTAACCACTTCTTTAGATAAGGGTGACTTATGAGACTTAGCATGTACTGAGAGCCTTGCACATCCTGAACTTGGAGTGGTTTCAAGAAATTAACAGAAAAATACTAACAACCCTGTCTGAGGCTGAAATCCTGGTGTCTTGAGCTCTCTTGTTCCAGCAGTCGGTCTGCAGTTACATGATATGACAGGACTTGGGCCCACTGCTCATTACCTTTAAAAGGAAACAGGTATGGTGGAAATCAGGGGGATTTAGACCCCCCCCCAAAAATAACTCTTACCTGAAATCTTGGAAACAGGGTATTTCCTGTGCACGTGTCATGTTCTTTGAGTGATGGAATTTGACAATGAACTCTGACTTTTCAGTTGTATAGAGGTTCTTACTATGAAGTGCTGCTGTGGGCAGAATGACACTGCAGCTTGCTCCCCAGGCAGCAGAGAGCAGCTGGTCAGTGCTGCTGTGGTACCCAGAGGGGAGGGTGCAAGCAGGGGCTGCACCCATGCACCAAGCACTGTCAGCTGCTGCATTCTTCAGCACTGAGCTCCTGCAAGAGCCCTGCTCTGGTGTGTTCACCTGCTCTGTGCTGTATGAGCAGGGCTGTTGCCAGCAGGGTGACCAGCACCAGTGCTTAAGAGCCCTGCTCTGGTGTGTTCACCACAGGGGCTGCTCTGCTGTATGAGCAGGGCTGTTGCCAGCAGGGTGACCAGCACCAGTGCTGGTGTTTGACTGGTGGCCCAGCCCGAGCTGGGAAACTCTCCTGTGACACCTGCAGGAATTCATCCCAAGCCCCAGGCTGCATGACTGAGCTCCACAAAGAGACAGCTCAGCTGCTTCTTCCCTTGAAGAAATTGCTACTCATTGCACTCTTGGATGAAGCTGGGGATTGTGTTCCTCCAGGGATGCAAATTTCACAAAGAGGCAAGTATAAATTCTGGTTCTAGGAATGCAAATTAACCTCTTGGTCTTTTGTGAATTGGGATGCAGGTGAGGGAGTAATGTCTAAAACTGCACCACTCTGCTCTTGTCTGATGGTTGTGGTATAGAATGAAATCAGCATGGAATAATATTTATTCACTATCTGCTTAGGCAACAGAAAAATGAGCTTTTAGGAATTGGTGAGTAGTAGAAAAGAGTGAAAATACTATTACAAAAGAATAGGAGATAGGCTCCAGGTTCTCAACTCACTATGCTTCTGTACTTTTTAGCATCTTTAGCTTCTTTGGCACCTTCTGCACTTTAGCTGCAGTAACAAATGTGCTTTGAAAAATCCATGGATGTGGTCTTATTGCCCAGGGAGAATCATGCTTTCTGTCCAGGTGGGCTGTTAGGATCATGTTTAGTCTGGTGGTATTTTTATCCTCTTGTTTTTAATCTCAGTTATTTATTCTCATTAGGTTAGTGCTTGAAGCCTCAGTTCTGACCACACTGTATTTATCTGATATGTGGAAAGAAAGCCACAGCATTAGTCCTTGCTTTAAGGAAATTAGATGTAAATATGATAATGTGAGTGTCTCTATTTTTACAGTCTTTTAAATTAAGGCAAGTTTTTCAAGGACAGCCCAGCTTTTTTTGGGAAGTGCACAGACTGGTAAGTGCACTCTGCCCCATTCCACTGTGAGCCACTGAGGTTTAGGCTGGTGCTTCTGGTCTTCTCAAACACAATCTCTGACTTTTTTTTCCCACATTTTTTACCTGCGAAGAAAATCTTGCAAATGTGATGTGATTGTATGTAGCAGCATGAGATCTGCCTGGGTCTCCAGCCAGCCTGACAATCTACCTGCTCTCAGCAGCTGCTTGTCCTGAAGCAAGAAGCAAACTGCTGCTCAGGAGGGAAAGGCCTGTTTCACCTTCCCAGTCCTGGAGCTGCTGACCTGGACTAGCTGTAGTCAGGACAAGGAATTGTCTGAAGAGCCACATGCTCCTGTTTGCCTGAGTAAAACTGGGAAGGAGAAAAGGGGCATCCACCAGAAGGTGCAACTTCCAGCCCCTGTTTGTGAATAGCATTCATTTTAACAGTTCTGGTTTTGGGAGGAAAAATCACAATAAGAAGTCCTGCAGTCCTCAGAGTGATGCTACGCTAGAGCCCAGTGGTGCCTTACAATGGCTTTTGAGTTCATGTGCAGATTTTTCTTTGCAGAGTTACCAGAACATGCCCCAAATCCCAGTAATGCCTGAGTTTCCTAGACTCGAGAGCCACTTCTGCTAATATTTGTTGGCTGTTTGGATCTTGCTTCTTTTGAAATTCTGTTAAAGATGAGGCCTATAATCTCCTGCAGCTTGTCTGTCAGAGCATTTGGTATCAACTTAATTATGCAAATCTGCAATTCCAGAATAATGTGGGATCCAGGCCAAGGCTCTCTTAATTAGAAGTTTGGGTGTATTATTCTGTATCTCAGGAAGGTTGTCTTCAGGAAAGGGAGTAATTAGAAGCCTTCACAGTGCGTGGGTCTGACTGGTTCCTGAAGCTGGAGCTTGGCCTCGCTGGTGGGGTCAGCACCTCCTGGGGGCTCGCTCTTATTAGCGCTCGGCAGGGTGCAGTCACACCCACCCTGCTGCTGGCCTTCCAACAATTCTGCTCTCAGTCGCCTTCAACAATGCTAAATGTAAGCTGATTAAACAAACACTTCACTGGGCCCTGCAAGTCTTGGGTTTGTTCAGATCTGCCTGTTTTCTTTTTCTGGAAGATTTTTAATTGAGGTGTAATGTATATAAAAATTGCTGGGTTAAAACTTTCAGAAATGAGTCCCTTAAATTCATGTGTAGCAGGCTGACTTCCCCTTTGTCCCACTCTGACCTGTGGAAGGGTGACACTGGGGATGTGGCAGAGAGATCCCAGAGATGCCATTTGGGTCAGTGCTGAATGCTGGCCCTTCAGTGTCACCACAGGAAAAGCTGAGAGAGTTGGGCTTGTTGTGTCTCAAGAAGACTGAGAGGGGATCAAATCAATGTCTACAAGGGACTGAAGGGAGGGTGTTGAGAGAATGGACCAGGCTCTGCTCTGTGGTGTGAAGCAATGGCAGAAACTGATGCCCAGGAAGTTGCACCTGAATGTGAGGAAGAACTTCACTGGATCAGGTTGCCCAGAGAGGGTGTGGAGTCTCCCCTCACTGGAGATATTCCAGAACCATCTGGACCCAATCCTGTGCCATGTGCTCTGGGCTGATCCTGCCTGAGCAGGCAGGTTGGACCAGATGCCCCATGCAGGGCCCTTCCAACCTGACCCCTTCTCTGACCTTTGTTACCAAATACTTGTTTCTGCTATAACCTCCAGTTGGCTCATTATGTTTAGTGGGTCTCCATTTGGGTGCATGG
The DNA here is from genome assembly GCF_014805655.1 of Passer montanus. Classification (NCBI taxonomy): domain Eukaryota; kingdom Metazoa; phylum Chordata; class Aves; order Passeriformes; family Passeridae; genus Passer; species Passer montanus. Next base: position 5,016,887 of record NW_024369707.1, read on the forward strand.
AGTGTTTTGGGTTTTTTAAAAAATATTTTAGACAAACTGAAAACTGAGGAAAAATGGAATTGTTTGCTAGTGCCCTGGCTGAGGACACATAATCTGGTGAGAGATGAATATGACCACCAGCCAAGGCCATGCAGTGCCTTTCTACAACATATTTGTTACTACTAGGAAGCTCACCTCTGTGTCCCAGTGCTGCTTTCAGCTTTGCCCTTGCCCCAAAGCCTGCATCACCTGAGGATAACTTTGCTTATTCTCCTTACTGCAGTCACCAGGTGCACAGGGAAGATGTGGTTTAATCTACTTAAATGCAGTAGGTTAGATGGGGTTTTGGTCTTTTGGTCATTGGGTCTTTAGTTCCTCCAAAGTGATGATGGATTGGAGTCACAGAGTTTGAAGCCAGAGACAACCTCTGAAAAGGCTTTTGTATTCAAGTAAGGCCTTAATCTTGATTTTTGTCTCTGTACTGTGTATGCTGTATATAATTGTCATCTAGTAGGTTAGTTTAGTAGTTTTGTCCTTGTTATAGGCAGAGCTTGAGATTGGTGTAAAGCAAAAAAAGTTTTTAAAGGAAATTAGGAAGCCTGAGTCATGTATTTAATGAGGCCTTCTCCCAAGGTGCTTAGGTAATACATACTCAGTCTCTCTCCAGTTAATTACATTCTAATAATCCTTGTAAAGTACCTTCCTTACAGGTGTTGCTCTGAACTTATTAAATCCTGTGATGCATCATCACTGTTGATGGTGTCAGCTGGAGCAAAGGGCTCTGAACAGTGCAGAGGACTAGGCGCAACTCAGGAATTGATTATGAAAAGGAATTTTTAATTAAATTAATTAAAAGACTTTCCACTGTAGAATTTTAGACTTACAGCACACAGTGTTCTCTGAGGTTTCATACCATAAAGCGTTTATTAGTTGTTTGTGTTTGGACTTTAATTTGTGCAGGGCTTACCAGTGCATGCATTAGTGCCAGTTCATATTTCTCCTGCTCTTACACACAGCTGGAGTGTCCCAGCAGCTTCCTGCATGTTCTGCTGTGTTACCAGTCACTGCCAGGTGGGAATGGGGTCCTGAGTTTTTTGAGTCCCATATCAGAAGTGTTCACCCCTCCTCCCCTCCGCAAAGTGGCTTTTCATGTATGATTGAACTGCTATTTTTCTAATCTCTTGCAGAAATCTTTCCTGGCGCGTTCAGTAGGTCACAGTGAAAAATGTGCTTTTCCTTTTGGCAGCGACTGGGAAGCTGGGGGAAGGGGAGGCAGAGATGAAGGCAAGGACTCATTCCATTCAGGGATTGGAGTGAAATCAGCACTTTGCTTTTCTTAGATGGCCCAGCAAAAGCCAGCACTTTGTTCTGGTGGCAGCCATCCCTCTTCCCTTTTCCCTAGCCGGAGGCAGGAAAAGCAGCCTAGGGCTAGGGCTGGTTCCAGGGAACAAGCTGTGAAGGAAGGCATGTGGTGGCAGTTTTGTGTTCCCCTGACAGCAGCAGTGGGTGAAGGCTCTGAGCTCACCAGCTGCACCAGTTAGGGCCATTGCACCCAGGTTTTATCCCAAGGCTTGGGGAACAGTAGATTTGACACAAAGGGAGGGCATGAGGATACCCTTGTCTAAGGCTGTGGAACCTGGTTTGAGCCCTTCCCTAAGAACACTGAGTTGTCAGAGCAAGTGGAACAGGAGCAGGAGGGTTTGGCTGTGTGGTGGGGCTGCCCTCTGAGGGAGAGGGTCAGGCAAAGGCTGAGCTTCAGCTTCTCTCATGCTCCCTGCAGGAGGATTGGTGGCTTCTCCTGATCCAGAGCTGCTGGGGAGCTGAGAACCAGCCCTAAAACTGTTCTCCAGGCAGCTTCATCTTTCAGAGCTGAGATTGGTTCCTTGTCTCATCCCAGCAAGTACAGAAGAAATACATGGTGGAGGATTCCAGATTTAGCCCTTTTTGTGAGTAAGGCTCAGGTTTTTGGACATTGTGAAAACAGAAGAGATGCTGCATACCTTCAGCAACCTCTGTGGGAGGCACCTCCCCATCTGGAAAACAATTTGCCTCCCCCTGGCCACAGAGAGGGCCGAAGTTTCTGCATCATTCCCTAACCAGCCCTTACTCTCCACTTGCTGTGCAAGAATTCACATCCTCAGTCCCCTGTCACACCCACCACAGAGCTGCAGCTGCCCACCAGATTTTATCCAGCAGATTGGAGCAGGCCTGGGGCTGAGAGCTGCACAAGCCAGCAGTGATGGCTCTGCAGGAGGACAGCCTGCCCTTGCTCCCTTTCCACTGCCCTGGGAGGGAGCAGGTTGCAGGGCAGGAGTGGGGTCCTGCTCCAGGGAGGAGGGGCAGTGGGCAGGCACTGGCTGAGGTGCAGCAGCAGCCCAAGGATCTTCACCTGGGGTGGGAACAGGGGAACCTGCTCCTGGGAGCTGCTCCCAGCCACAAACCAAGCCCTGATGAATTTACTCAGTTTCAGTGTTTTCCTGTACAGGCAAACTCCCCTGTTCTCCACAGGCAGGAAGGCAGATGACTGCCTGCCCCTGCCCTGTAGCAAGGAGTTGATGAATCATTTCCTTTTCCATATTTTAGTGAAATTGTGTTGTTCAGAGCTCATCTAGAGCATTTTAATATTTTGAGCACTTGCACTCTTCACTCTCTTCCTGGAATTGTCTGAAGGCTGGATTTTGTTTTTGTCTCCCTCCCAACAGCAGTTGTTACTTGCTCGCAGTGTTGCAGGTGGGTGCAAAATATCTTTTTTCCTCATTTTTTAGACTTTAAAAAAATGTTTATTGTACATAGGTATCAGTGTAGCTTTTTAAGCATGAGTGTGAGTTTCTACCAGTGAGAGAGATCTCCCTAAAGGAAACCAAGGCACTGCTGCTTATACCTTTAGACCCTGGAGATTTTACTTAGTTGAATATAAAGTTAGGGTCATATTAAAAAAAAAAATAGTTCAGAATTTTGAATAACAGACTTATTAATGCTGGGATTTCTTAACAGTGAACCACTGCTTTGTGTGCTTGGCTGTTTGAGAGGGAAGTTGGCATGTCAGCAGAGAGAGATGTGCTGCTCTTAATTAGATGGAGCTGGACAGATCACCAGAGGCCAGTTTTGATTTAAACGCTGGCTACAGTGGGGGCAGCTCAGTATAGGAAGTGGGTTTGGCTTGACCTGTATTGTGCTGCTGCTGGGCTGGCAAACAGGGAGATGAAGGGACAGTGTGATTTATTGTCCACACTAGAAGAGACTGGAAAGCAGTGTATTTTCAGCATTCCTAGTGTAGCTTATGCAGTAACATAAGTACCAACATGCAAACCCAAGGAGCAAGAAAAAAAACCCTGGACTTTGATTAAGGCTGCTGATTACATGGGTATCTCAGGGGGGGGAAAAAAAAAGTAAAGGAAGAAAAAGAAGCAAAGAGGGCACTGAAAATGGGAAGTCTGGTACCCAGCTTTTATGGGCTATGTACAATAACCCAAGTCCTGGTTTCCAGTTAGGCACCAAGTTACCTGTGTTGTGAAAGGTGTTACTATGAGTCCAGGTTTTTTCCCAAAGCTCCTCTTTCCTGATTTATATCTGCCCTTATTGTTATCTGTAATATTCACATGGTTGGGTCTTTTCTTTTGTTATTTTGTTTTCCTTCCTTGTTTTCAAAGAGCAGCTTATCTGCGTGCCCCAGAAGGGTGGGACTCACAGAGATCACAGGCTTTGTACAATGAGCCACAGCCAGCCTGCTGACTACAAGGAAATTTGCTGAGGGTTTCAGCCGTGAGTGCCGCGTGGGCTTTGGCAAAGGCAGTGATTGCACTGGTGGGACCCAGCTGGGTCCAGAGCAGCCACTTCCACTGCTGGGAACAAGGGAGCATCCCCTCACCCTGGAAAACCGCTGCCTGTGTCGCAGGGCTGTGCATCTGTGCTGTCCTGTGTTGAGAAGGGCAGCAGCAGGAGGATGCAGTGCTGTTCCTGGACACTTGGGTCGCAGGTACTCAGTGCCCACAGCCCCAGAGCTGGGAGTGAGCCTTGATGTGACCTGGGACCGCTCGCTTAAAGCCTTTCACTCCGCACCTGCCCCCTCTGCAGGTTCTCTGTGCTTACCCACGTGTTTCATCAAGTTACTGCAAAGCCTGCAGGAGTCCAGACTCATTCTCTTCAAGGCTCAGAATAGATCCTTGTGTTCCCGAGGCAGAGTAAAAGGAAGGCACCAATTTGTCTGGTTTTTTTGCCTGGAGTCTCTGCGATGGATGATGGAGCAGAGTCTCTGCTGACTGTGCATCTCCTGACCCATTTGGGACACTCATTTCCTCTGCAGCAAACTCTGGATCGAATTTTGGACTGGCTCTGCCTGGACATTCGCCTTTTCCTGGTGTCTGAGCGAACTCCTCCACTGAAATACTACGAGAGGTACCGCAAGAGGAGCTGCAGCTTTCCTGGAATATCCATCCTCCTTTTTCTGCACGAGGACTTGGGAGAAGAACGGATCTTCCAGGTCCACGAGCAGTTCCAGCGCCCTCCCTGGCGCTACCAGCGTGCCCAGTTTGCCAAGGGGCAGAGCCCGCCCTGTGCCCCGTGCCAGCAGGACTTCTACGGGCTGGACGAGCAGCTGCCCGTGTGGGGCGTCAGGCGGGCGCAGCGCGGCCCCGAAATCCTGCGGGTCACCCTCCACTGCAGCTTTGATAACTACGAGGACGCAGTCAGGCTCTACGAGCTGATCCTCCAGAAGGAAGGCACGCTGCAGAAGAGCACCCTGTGTGTCTTCGTGCTGCACGCCACCCCAGACGTGGCCGTGCAGCTGTGCCTGAAGCAGCTGCCCCCGGGGGTGACGGCCGAGCCGCCCGACTCGGCAGCGCTGCAGTTCAGGGTGCAGGAAATCGGGCAGCTGGTGCCCCTCCTGCCCAACCCCTGCGTGCCCATCAGCAGCTCCAGGTGGCAAACACAGGACTACGAGGGAAACACAATTCTGCTCAAGGTATGTCTGTGGTGCTCTCAAGAGGAGGGTTTAGCTACTTTATCTGCTTTTTTCCAAGGAAAGCAGGCCTGGTTCAAAATGGAAATTGTGATTTTGTTAGTTCATGATTTCTTTCTAATTTGTGAATGCAGTAATTGGTGTCTGTGAGTGCTGTGATGCTGTTGATAAATATAAGCACTGATCTGTCACTATAGGACACGAAACAACATGACGCGGATGCACTGCTCTTTCAAGGTAAAAAGAGACTTTTTAATTTCTGACTCCAGCATTTATAGATTTCCAAAACTGACAATGGATTGGAGGGTGAAAGTGCCACCTCTCCAATGACACTGGGCAAACTAACAGTCTATCAAATTTCTCTTCTTCTATAAAAGAATGAAAAACAATAAGTTATTTACATAGTGTGTGAGAAAGTTCATTACAAGAATGTAAACATCAGAAGGCTTAGAAAAACTTAAAAAATCAGGGCGACAATGATCCTTGGGAAGTTTTTATACAGTTAAATTAACATCATTACTGCTTGTCTGAAATATTGATGCATTCTAGGACATGCTAGCTTAACATCTTCGTCTGCTGCCTCAAAGACAAGATTGTAGCAGCCTAATCTTTTTCTGATAAGTCATTGCTGTATAAGTGTTTTTCAAGGCAGATTTTTGGCATCCAAAACCAGAAGTTTTGTTAAGTGTAATGTTGATACAGCACCGCCTGCAATTAAGGTTGTGAGATCACAAGTGAGTTGCAGTTGGGCAAAAGTGGCAAAGAGATGTGTCCTAGGAAATCTCTGCTTTTCTGTTGAAGTGTGCAGTCCAGAGGTTATATGAATGCAAATTAAAACAAAAATAAACAAAAAAAGACAAAGTCTGTGCTGAGATCATATGTAGTGAGAATTATACATGTGAATAGAATGGAAGTTTGGCTCAGTGTGCTTTCTTTCCATTCTAATAACCCCTCCCACCTCTGGTTATTTTTTTCTTGTAATTTGGATTTTAAATTGTTTGCCCTGTCTTTTTCCTCCCAGAAGTCCTCTGTTGAAGTTAATTACTTGGTTCAGCCTATTTTTATGCTGCTCTGAACACTAATCTCAGGGCAGCCCTTGCTGCCTCAATCTATAACTGGTTTTCACCCTCTTGGAGTGGTCAAGGCCCTGGGAATCTTCACATAGCTTTGAAGTTGATCCTAGCTGGAGCAGGGGACTGGGCCAGGTGACCTCCAAAGGTCCCTTCCTAAATTAACCTGTGGCTCTTCCTGCTGTAGATACAAGGTCTTTGAGCTGACAGATGTACATGAATTCACTGACAGGAAATTTGGAAGCTTGTTTGGGGATTTGACCATGCTGCACTGTGCTCCTCAGAAAGGAAGGTGTAATCCACTTGAACTCGAGATGTATCTTGTGCTCGAGCTCCAGACAGCAGGCTGACAGCCTAGAGCTTTATTCTACAACTCTTCAGCCCATACTGTAAATCTTTCTTATGAGTATCTGCAATTTACCCCCCTGCCCCGATCTCCTGCCATATTGCAAACTAAATCCCAGGCTCTGCTCGCAGACTCCACATGGAGTTGTCATTCCCCCCGAAGCGCCTTGTGGTAACTGGCAGCGGCTCTCCTTTCCAAGTGTTTATCTGGAATGCATGTGGATTTTTTGTATCCACAGCCTCCTTGGGCAGGGACTTCCCCAGGTAAGCTGACCCAGGCTGCAGGTGACCCCAGCACAGCAGGGCTGGGCGAGAGCATCATCCTTGGTCAGCGTGTGGTAACCGGCTTCTCTCTGATTTCCAACAGGTTCAAAGCAGCTCCAGGACCCCTGAAACAAACACCGGGCTTTCCCAGCAGCGCCGTGATACAGGCAGCGGACGAATCCCGCAGGACTGTGTGGCAGCCCCTCTCTCTGTAAAGCAGGGTCACCCTGGGCGGGGAAGCCATGAGCTCAGGGCTCGGCAGGGTGGAGCACAGCCCGAGCCGGGTGCAGGCCTTGCCGGTGAGCGGGCGGGCAGCGAGGCCCCGAGGCCCGCGTGTCCCGCTCCCGGGCCGGCAGCGCGGCCGGGCCGGGCGCAACTTTCTATTCATAACATGACGGACTCATCCTTGCCCGAGGACAGCGGAGCGCTTTTGGATGTGCTGTGACTGCTGCAGCTCGGGGTGTACCTCTGTGTGACTGCACCTCCTCAGGGTGTACCTCTGTGTGACTGCTCCTCCTCAGGGTGTACCTCTGTGTGACTGCTCCTCCTCAGGGTGTACCTCTGTGTGACTGCTCCTCCTCAGGGTGTACCTCTGTGTGACTGCTCCTCCTCAGGGTGTACCTCTGTGTGACTGCTCCTCCTCAGGGTGTACCTCTGTGTGACTGCTCCTCCTCAGGGTGTACCTCTGTGTGACTGCTCCTCCTCAGGGTGTACCTCTGTGTGACTGCTCCTCCTCAGGGTGTACCTCTGTGTGACTGCTCCTCCTCAGGGTGTACCTCTGTGTGACTGCTCCTCCTCAGGGTGTACCTCTGTGTGACTGCTCCTCCTCAGGGTGTACCTCTGTGTGACTGCTCCTCCTCAGGGTGTACCTCTGTGTGACTGCTCCTCCTCAGGGTGTACCTCTGTGTGACTGCTCCTCCTCAGGGTGTACCTCTGTGTGACTGCTCCTCCTCAGGGTGTACCTCTGTGTGACTGCTCCTCCTCAGGGTGTACCTCTGTGTGACTGCTCCTCCTCAGGGTGTACCTCTGTGTGACTGCTCCTCCTCAGGGTGTACCTCTGTGTGACTGCTCCTCCTCAGGGTGTACCTCTGTGTGACTGCTCCTCCTCAGGGTGTACCTCTGTGTGACTGCTCCTCCTCAGGGTGTACCTCTGTGTGACTGCTCCTCCTCAGGGTGTACCTCTGTGTGACTGCTCCTCCTCAGGGTGTACCTCTGTGTGACTGCTCCTCCTCAGGGTGTACCTCTGTGTGACTGCTCCTCCTCAGGGTGTACCTCTGTGTGACTGCTGCAGCTCAGGGTGTACCTCTGTGTGACTGCTGTTGCCCTGTCGCTGTGACACCCCACCAGGGGTCACTCAGGCAGACACTGAATTCCCACGGAGAGATGCTAAGGAGGCTGCAGGAAAGATAACGCTGTATTTACAGAAAGATGTTGGTTTGGCTTGGTTTTTCAACGCACAATAGGTGAGGGTTGTGTTGTGCAATGAATAAAGAATAAGACATGTGACTCCTACAGCTGTTTGGAGATGCTGAAAAATAGACAGTGACATCTTCAGATGGGTTTTGAAGGTGCAGCTTGGCTGAGCTTGCCAAGGAGCTGGATGTCCCCAGCTGTGGGCACTCACCATCCCTTGCTAGGACATACTGGAACAAGCTTTGGCATGGTCATAGTAGTCATGCTGGTTTCCCTTTGTGCTCCTTCTTGCTTTCCCTGTTGTTGGTATTTAAATCTATCAATGTTGCCAATGTTCAAGGCTTGAAACATAAGAATATTCTTTTAAATATTTCTAGCGATATCTTTTTTCCAACTCAGCACAGTACATGCAAAAACCACACACTTGAAGAGAAGTTCCAGTAAAACCTGCTGCTGCCTATTCATGTGACCCTTAAAATAAACACAGCAACGGGCCAGGCTTTGTTAAACCAGTGTGCAATTAGCAGGCAATCCTAGCTGGTTTTTAATTAACAGAAGACAAGAGAAGTTGAGAGTCTTGGAGGGAATTGCTAAATCCTCAAGAGTAAAAAGGATGGGAGAAATGAAGTCATGATTCGGCATCAACAGATGCTGAAATAACTCCCATCTTGATCAGTTCTCTTTCTCAAGTAGGATTAAGTAAATCTCACCAGGAAAGAGATGGGAAGAATATGAAGGAGGAGTGAAATTATTCAAAGAAGAGCCAACATCTGGGCATACTTACCTTCCAAACAGTACAACAAAGAGGTATTTTCTGCCTTAAATATATCTGAATTCTGGAGGGGATATAGGGAAGTCCCTGCTCGGGGCCCTTCCAGCTGGTGCTGCCCTGCCAAGTAAGCTCATGAACCCTTCAATTTGGGGACCAAAACCTACAGAACAGGACACTTCATTCCCTGGACACTTAACATCCCCCAGGTTTTCACAAGCTCCACAAAAATTGTGGACTTTCTAATGAATCCTACTGTGATGTCTACGAGAGTGATTATTTAATCTTTCCTAGCAACTCAGCAGGGCTTTTCAGAGCTGGGGAAAACGTCTGCTCAGTAGGGAAGCAGCCAAGAGGAGCTCACAGGGGCTGGTCCCCAGGCCTGCTGTGGTGTGTGCCAGGGTGGGCTGGAGGCTCCTGGGAGAGCAGGGGCTCAGAGCAGGGCACTGCTCCCTGAACACGAGCTTACAGACCTGCACTGGGCATGCATGGGATAAGCATGGACTTGGGAATCGAGGCAGAAGTGGGATTCCTGGGAGGAACAGCTTTAAAGAGAGATTTTATGGCCTTCTCTCCATTCTCTCGTGCCAAAGGTACTTGAGTGTGACTATTTAGCATAATCTTATTTTACCTAGAGGCAGAAGGTCAGTGTCTAGCCTGAGGGAATTGTTTCATCATTCAGAAAAAAAAAGGGACAAGTTTCACCTTGCCTGCAACAGATCATGGAAAAGGGCTTCAAGTCAAAGGAAGATGGCTGTGAAAATACTGCTTTTAACAGTGAGCAGGTAAAATCCATGTATTTTAAGCACAGGATATATCTCGTACAAATTCTGTATTACACAGGCAGGTGTGCAGGGTGTGTTGGATCAGAGGGCACATTTCCCATGGACAGATTCCATATTGGAAGGCAAAGATTCACATTTTCCAGACTGTTCATATATCTCTGCAGCCTCTATTTTATACATCTTCCTTGCACACTGTGCCATTTCTTTCAGGCTTTTTAAAAAGTCTAGTAAGGAGCACGGGTTGGCTGGGTTTGCTGGAGGTCTGTGTCCCAAACACCCTGAGAGGAGCTTCCTGGTAAGCAGCCAGAGAGAATGGATGCATGAGCTGTGTGGGGCTGGCAGTGAGCTCAGCCAGGGCTTCCCATCCCATGAGCTGGGCCCAGCAAAGCGCACTGGGGAAAGCAGCTCTGGTGGGAAGCTGAAGAGGGAGTTTGACAAGATGCTGAGAGGATCATGGCATCACAGCACTGAATGAAGGGAAATGCAGTGGGATTTTTACCTTTGGGGTGTGTTGGTATAAAGGATGATGGGAATGGCTGTGACCTGGCTGTGACCATGGGGGTCATGGTGCTGTGGGTACTGAGCTGCTGATTCTTTTGATGGACAGCAGCCAAGGTGGGCAGCACTGCTTAAAACATTCTAAATTAGATTTTAATTTTGAGGTGTGCAGTTTTTTGGGGACAGTGGGATCCTGCTTTGTGTCAGGCAGTGCCATGCCCAGGAGTGGGGATGTGGCCCTGGGACTCCTGTGAGCCAGGGGGTGACCCCTGTGAGCCAGGGGGTGACCCCGCTCCCAGAGGGGCAGAGATGCTGCCATGTGCCCACAGGGGATGATGATGAACAGTCCCATCTGAACTGAAAGGCTTTGCTCCTGCATCATTGGCACAGTCTGGGTGATAGAGGGAGGAAATCTGTTCTTGCAGGAGCAGGGTGTGTGCTGAGAGAGTGAGCCATGGGCACTGGGGTCACAAGAAGCAGAACTTGCTCTGGGGTCACTTTAACACAACCTGAAGGGGTGAGTGCTGTTTTTTTTTTGTTGTTGTTGTTGTTGTTTAGCCCTTGGAAACAGCAATTGTGTCTTTTGTCTCCTCTGAAGCAAGCACAGTGGTACTTCTGAGGGATGAGTTGCCCAGGGAGCACTCCCTGATGCCGGGATATGAGCACAAAGGTGGGAGTGCTCCCTTGCTCCCGTGCTGAGAGAGTGAGCCATGGGCACAGAACTTGCTGTGGGGTCACTTTAACACAACCTGAAGGGGTGAGTGCCGTTTTTTGGGTGGTTGTTTTTTTTTGGTTTGTTTGGGTTTTTTTTGTTGGTTTTTTTTTTGTTTTGTTTTGTTTTTGTTTTTTTTTTTGTTTAGCCCTTGGAAACAGCAATTGTGTCTTTTGTCTCCTCTGAAGCAAGCACAGTGGTACTTCTGAGGGATGAGTTGCCCAGGGAGCACTCCCTGATGCCGGGATATGAGCACAAAGGTGGGGGTGAGTGCTCCCTTGCTCCCCACTCCTGGCGTGCTGTGGGCAGGCAGCCCAGAAAGCCCTGCCGTGGTCAGTGAGATCACAGGCTTGGTCTTTTATGTTAAAAAGAAGCTGGCAGACTTGATTCTTTCGGGGAAGCAAATGCTGAAAGCACTTTTTCCTGAATTCTGGGCCAAATTGAGCTTTCATGAATGCCTCGGTAAATCCTGAGGCAGTCCTGTGAGCACAGCCGAGCTTCCCAGATTTACTCTGCTGGGTCTGGGCTGGGACTTTCCTTCTCTTCGCCTGTGCTGGTGCCGTGCTCTGCACCCAGTACAAACAAAGCTTCGCAGCCGCTTGGTGGGGGGAAACAGATGATTCAGAAATCTCATGTTTGTAACGGGAACAGAAACCAGGAATTGTCTCTTTTGCTGAAGATGAAGTGGCAGCTCCAGCCCCTGCACGGGCTGTGTGCAGTCGGTGCTCACCGGTCACCCGTGCAGGGCTGGAGCAGTGACGGCCACCTCCTCTACTGTCACCTCTTGGGCTTTGCAGATTTCACAGATTGTTGCTGTTATTGTTACTTTTCGTGTTATTGCTGTTATTATTGTTGTTGTTATTGCAGTTAGGTTTGCTGTGTTTCTGCTGTCCCCGTGTGTCGCGGCTGCGCCGGGCGGGGTCCCGGGGTGCGGGGACTGCGGGGACAGTCCCGCCCGTCCCTGTCACACCAGCTCCGCCTGGTGCCCGCACACGGCATCCTTCCCCCGCGGTGTGTCCCTGTCCCCTCCTTCCCCCGCGGTGTGTCCCTGTCCCCTCCTCCCCGGCCGTGTGTCCCTGTCCCCTCCTCCCCGGCCGTGTGTCCCTGTCCCCCGGGGAGCAGCAGCGCCGGGGTCTCGGGGGCTGCAGGCAGCAGCTGCGATGCGGGCTCGGGCTCTGGGTCCCTTTCAGCGCAGTCCCAGGGTCAGTGTGCCCTCACCGTGCCCTCACCGAGCCCGAGCGGCCCCAGGGCGGCTCCGGTGCCTGGTGCTGCTCCCATGGCCGCGCTGCCTCCACAGAAAGACGGGAGCTGCCAGAACCAGCCCCAGCCTGCTCTCCTCTCCCCGGGCTTTGCCTTTGGCAGCACCAGATCTCGCAGCCCAGCGTGGTGCAGCGTGTCTGAGCTCCTTATGAAGTCCCTGTCCCCACCCTTCCAGCACCCGGGGCTTTTAATCCTCACTTTCATTAATACGAATTTAACCTGATAGATTAGGAAGCAATAGAGGTACTAATAAAAAGAAAGCCCATTTCTCTCTCATTCATTAATTTTCTCTGACAGCGAAGTAGTCAATTAGGGAGATCTGTCATGTACATGATGGGGAAAATAGAGTTCTTCTTAACGTGTTTTATTGGTTTTTGGCAGCCTCAGTGACTGATGCTGTGCAATGTCATGAGCAGTGGTTACTGTGCATCTGCTGTGTGTAAGACTTGATACAGTACTGACAAGCTTGCTATAACAATGTTTTTTTAAAAAAACGCTATGAATTCTCTCTTTTCATCAATAGTTGAGCACTGAATGATCACTCTAGGACAGATGTGATGGAGCAGGGCAGGGATGAGGTGAGGAGTGGGACCTTGCTTTGGCAGGGCAGAGCAGGAGCAGGTACAGAGCATTCTAGGTCATGTCTGTCTCTCTCTGTCTCACTTACAAAGTGGGTTATGAAGCTTAAAGGCCCTGAGGCTTTGCTTTTCTCTAATCAGGGACAGGAAACTTCTGCTGAAGCTGAAATGAAGCTGAAGGAGAGGTCTGGGCTGTGAGAGGGGCACAGAAGGCCTGGGGTCTCCCTGTGGTGCCCTATCTGTGTGGCACACATCCTTCTCTTCCCTCCCATCATTCGTGGAGGTTGGCAATAGGAGAATTCTCTGCAGCCCCTTTTGCCCATGGTGCTGCTGACACTGCTCAGAGGAGGAAGGCCACTGCAGCCTGGAGCTCCCTGCCCAGCCTTCCTGGCACCTCCTGCACACAAAATGGGCTTTGCAGCAGCTGTTTGGGCCTGTGTGGTGAAGATGTAAGGTCTTGCTGCTGGATTTTGCTGAGTAATCCTGCAAATATCAGCGATGCCAGTCTGACAGACCAGCTGGGGTGGGACATGCAGGGGTGGAGCACACACATGTTGGGGCAGGGGGCTCAGCTGGGATGGAGCTGCCCAAGCTGGGCATATTCCTGTTGGAGCTCTGCTTTGTCCCCTTCTCAAGACAGTGTTTTCCTGTTTGCCAGCACCTTTCTTTTGTCCTCAGGGAAATCAAAACTCATTTTTCCTGGGGCCTCGGGAAGGAGCCTGGGGGATGATGTGCTTCCATCTGGCCCCGTGCCTGCTGGCTGGGGGCTGTGTCCCACCCTGCAGGGGCTCGGTGTGCTGGAGGTGCTCTGTGCCCTGTAACCCACGCACCATGGAGGGAAACCAATCGTGAGAGAGCAAAATGCCTTTTGCAAGAGCTTCCTGCCAGCTGCAGAATGTTCCTCAGGGTGATACTCTGTCAGGGCCCTCTTCTGCCTCAGCCTGGGTTTCAGCAGCAAGCTCTGTCCTGGAGCTGTGCCCTTCTCGGTGTTAGCTGCTCCCCATCAACTTTATTTTCAGGAAAAGTTGCTCATTTGCAATGTAATATCCTGAATTGAACACCCCAAATACTTAGTACCTCACTGAAGTGTCAGAGATGTTCCCCACCCCCAAACCCGAAAGCAGTAATACAGAATGCAAAATACAGCAGATGTTACAGTAAGAGTTTCTTTCCTGTTCCATGTATTGGTCTTCTTTATGTGCAGAGGATGCACCTGATCAACCTGTAAATTCAATTACCTAAAAATTCAATTACCCTATTTTAAAAAGAGAAACAGGGATCACACCCAAGTTTGGGAGGGTATCTGGAATGAAAAGTCAATGTGTCAGGAAGCAGTCAGAATGGATCTGCCAGGAGGCAGATTTATCTTCCATGGCCATTCTCAACCTCCCCTTCCAGCAGACTCCTCCCGACAGCACGACTGCATTGCAGTTTGCTGTGCTGTTTCTGATGTTTAATTCTTATTATTTGAGAGAGGGTTTGAGAGGTTTTCATCTCCCATTGAGCACTTGTATTAATATTCCAGTTCAGGATCTCAGTTTTGCTGCTGATTACAGGCAGGGACAGATCCAATTCCTATTAGGATGAATTTATATTCTTTAAGAGTCCCAAAAGCTTTCTTCTCCCCTATCACCCTTGTTCAGGCACTGGCAGCCTGGCTATGCTGGGAGGTGATTAGGTTTGTAAATTTGTTCCTGCAGACACTCAGTGACACTGTTCATTTTCTCATCTCCCTCGTGCAACTGAAGTTGTGACAGCCTCACTTCTTTAATTGGGATTGTCTCCAGCAGCATCTCTGCATCAGAAGAAGCCTCACAGGGTGCAGGCCTGGGAGGCTCAGAGCAGGCAGGAGCTGCTGGGGCTGCTACCTGCCACAGCTGGTGAAAATTGATCTTCCCTTCCCAAAACACTGGAAGAGAGGATGTGAAATACCCTGACAACTGCCTGGAGGGGAAAGATGCTTTCTCTTAAGTAACCTCCTGCCTGTTGGCCTCCCTGGGCTTCAGCACCTTGGTGGGGAGAAAGAGGAGGAAGTCCCTCCTTGTACTCCTGCCTTAGGTTTGGCTCGCTGCTGCTCTCTTGGGTGTGGTGTGAGAGATGGAGGAATGATGAGGCATTCCCAGCCTCCCAGCCTTCTAACACTGGCCCTTGTGCCACTGTGCTGGGATTGTCCCTGCTGGGTGTGGTGCTGCTTGGTCAGAGGCTGCAGACTCAGGAGGGCTAGCATCAGCCTCAGGCTGGACCTGCCATGCTGTTGGCCTTCCCAGCAGTGCCTGGATTGGGAGCCCAGGCCATCAGTGCTCATCCCTGATCCTTGCTCAGCTTCCCTCTCCTCCTGGCAAGGAGTGAGGTGTGAGCAATTCACTCACAGGTGTTGGGCAGACACCTGAGCCATGCTGGCCCCTCGCTGCTTTGTGAGCCTGAAGCTTCACCAGTGCATGGCTGAAGTGTGGTTTGTGGTTTTGCTTTTGCTTTAGCAGGATTGCCCCAGGGATTCTCAATTAAAACAACAAAAGAATGAGATTATACTAAAGGAAACTCCCAGGATAACACAAAAGATTCTGAGTGTGCAGTGAGTACAAAAGGAACGTATTTTGGCTGTTCCAGTGGCTGGAAGTTTTATTTCCAGTCTGGCAGCAGAACTAAGCAAGCAGATCTTGATTATGTTCTTCTCCCTCCCTTATTTGTTGGCTGTGTTAGACAGAAGTGTCCTCTCAGGATGACCAGATGGGAACAGCACCACCAGCAGCTCCCTTTGGATGCAGTAGTCTGGAAACTGGTAATGGTCATAGGGTGGGTGCACATAACTGGGATGAATAAATGGGTGTTGTGAAACCTTGTGCTTAGATGGAATGCAGCACTTCGTGGCACTGATATTCCACTTCCCTGGGGGCTTCCTTGTCCACTGGGCATAGTGGTTGTTGTGTGGCCTCCTGCCAGTCCAGCCAGCTCTTCAAGCTGTTGCTGCACTCTCCAGAAGTGAGTGGTTGGAAGGTGGCTGATCAGGTTGCTCCTGCCACCACAAGAAGTGTCTTGGTGGAGCAGATGTGCAGTGACCCTGTCTGGGCTCCACTGAGGGTCCTACTGGGTCCCACTGGCCTTGGGGTGGTCTGGCCACCAGCTGGTTTCACTTGCAGGTCCAGTGGTTTCACACTGAGGAGGGCACTGGGCTCCCAGCTGTGCACTCCAGCTCTCCAAAATCTACAGCTCCATCCTAAGACAGGCTGTGAGGGTTTCCAGGCAGTCAGTGTGAGCTGGGACACCAGAGGAAGGGACAGGATGAGAGCAGAATTTCCCTGAGAATTTGACTGTGGTTTTCTCATCTTGTTTTAATTTGGAGCTACTGGGCTTTGTGGAGAGAACAGCTGATTGCAGAAATGCCTCATGGTGATGTTTACCAGATATTCTTTTTAGATGGGAAAGTCATTCTGTGTCATGAGAAATTTCACAAGTGTTAGCTTTTTTTTTTTGGAAGTTGGAGTGAAGCCAGATTTCAGGAGGTTTAGATTTCTCACAAACTTGGAAGTCTGGCCACTCTGAGGTGCAGCTCTCTGACACCCGCTCAAGCTGCTCAGCCACCTCACCCTGCAGCACCTGGCACAGTGTTAGAGCAGACCAGACAAGTACCATGGCAGGCCAAGCACTTTCTGGTAGGGAAGAGCAAATCTTTTCCTTCTCATAGCTGCTTGGACTCAGCAATTGCCTCAGTGGAGACTTCTGTTCTCCAGTCTCATTGTTCAACTCTGGTAATAACCACTGTTGTGTTTACAAGTTCTGAGTGATGACAGGCCGGAAGCCTCCCCAGCATTTAATTCTTCCTGTGTCAGTGTGCTGGCTTTGCCTGCCTTCATCAGCACCCAGGGCTTTCTGCCCCTTGCTCTGCTTGCCATGGAACTGAGCTGTGAACAATTCCAACCCTGGGCTGTCCCTGTGCCTCCCCACACAGGGGATGCCCCTGTCGCCAGGCATCTCTTGTTCTATGAGGTTGCATTTGGTTTGTAATTTGCTGGCATTGGTAAGTGAGGTGCTGTGACATGGGCATCCTGAAGGACCCTCCTGCTCCATCCGTGCCCTGTGTGGTGTTTGGTTCCTGGGTTCAGTCTGGAAAAAGGGAATTGCTGCCAAGGCAGAGGTGGCAGCAGGAGGTGTGTGGGTGTCAGAGGTGCGGTACCTCGGCAGGCAGGCTCAGCTGGAGGGGTTGCCAGGAGCAGGGGTGCTGGTGGGAGGCTGGAGTTGATCCCTCTCCATGCAGCAGGGCAGGCTGGCCGTGAGGAAGGGCTCCTGCTGCTCCTTGTTGTGCTGCTGGCACAGGCTGTCTCCTGTGATTCTGCCTGGGGGAGTGCAGCACACAAAGCCAGGAGCCAGTGTGACCCCAGAGGCAGCGCTCGTGGTGCTGGCAGCAGAGAGCTCCTGGGATTCAGGATTCCAAGTGGGAGCTGCCAGGTCAGGGGCTGAGGTCAGGCCAGCAGCCCCCGCAGTACCAGGCAGCCTGCTGGCACCAGCTGGGTCATTTCCACTCTTGGGACATGAAGAAAGCTGTGTTCAGAGAAAACCTTGAGCCTTTAGCAAAAAAACAACAGGGAGGAGAGGAAGGAAGGAAAACCCATAAAACACTTTCTTCTAATGTCTTGCAGATTCACAGCCCTTGCCCCACTCATCTGGCTGCTGGGTTTTATTTTCAGCTGTTTGATTAATGACAGCATGTTCTGGAGCCTTTTGAAGTGTGGAGACCACTTCCATCCCCCTGGTGACTCAAACTATCCATGGTGAGCCAGTAAGGTGATGCTTCCCTGGGCTGTGCTCCCCAGGGAGGGTGGGGGCTGCCTGTCAATGTGCCCCTGGGACTTGCTGCAGCTGGATTGCACACAATCTACCAAAAACAGAGCAGGATGGGATTGTTGTCCAGGTTTAATTTGAGCTTTCCTTGATTCTGGTGTAGCTGTGAGAACTGGTGGACTCCTGTATTTTCTGTGTTCTGCTGTGCTTTTATGGCAGGAGCAATGAGGAGCCTCAGACCAGGCTCGTCACCAAAGCCTGGTTTGAGTATTTGTGAGGGAAGCTGTGCTGACAATGACAATACTTCACAAGTATTGCAAAGGTTGAATGGAGATCTCCTTCCTCCACACCCACCATGGACATCCTGGGCCTCTGAGAGGTGTATGAGGATGGCAGTGCTGGCTACCCACACCACCTAGAGCCTTGTCTGCATTTCTCAGTTGTTCCTCTAGGTAGGATTTGTCTGCAAGAGAATCTGTTGTGGTTTTGATGCAACACACGGTTACTGCTTGGAGGGTGATGATTTGAAAGCATTTGTTCTATCTGTGTCTGTTTTGTGCTCTGTCTTGCTTGACCTACACCCAGCAATGCACGTTGGCAGCCTCAGCCTGTCCATCCATTATCATTAATGCTCCAGCATGTGGTTTTACTTTATGGAGGATTGCACAGGGCTGCTGATGGTAATGGGAAAGGAGATGTTTTGGGCATGCAGCAGCTCCTTTTAACATCAACATTTTGGATGGGTTTTGAAAGCAGTCACCCGTTGTATGTTCTAAAAGCTATTTGCCTGTAATCTTAAATTGTGATAACAATAATAACAATAACCTTGCTGATGCAGAGGTTGTGTGGGAGAAACACTGAAAATTTACTACAAAGCTTTGCCAAGCTTGAAGTGATTTTTCTCTTTTCTTTTTTTCCCTTTTGGTGATTGAAAGCCATTTCTCACAGCGGTGGCTGGCAGCTCCAGCTGTGCCCTGTCACAGTGGAGCAGGATCCGGCTCCGGGGGCAGCGTGGCTCTGTGCTGTGTCCTTCTGCAAAGCACGGAGGAGGGAAATGACAGCGCAGTCATTTCCCCAGAAACGTGGGATGCACTTGGCCTTTGGTCCAGCAAAGTGTCAGCAGAGTGACCACATCCCCTCCCCACTCAGGTGTGCCCAGGAATTTTACCAGTGCACGTCTGCAGCTCACAGGAACTGGCTCAGAACACCTGGTTCATGCAGCAGGGACACTGCACAGCTGCTCCTGCTGCAGGGATGCAGCAGGGACACTGCACAGCTGCTGCTGCTGCAGGGATGCAGCAGGGACACTGCACAGCTTTTCCTGCCGGGGGATGCAGCAGAGACACTGCACAGCTGCTCCTGCCGGGGGATGCAGCGCCCAGCCTGCTCCGGAGGGGCAGGACAGCAGTCGTGGGGCTGCTCTGGGTGCAGAGCTGCGGTTTGGTGCTGTGTGAGCCATCAGGCCCTGGGTGAGGGCAGAGCTGGGGCTGGCAGGGTGAGCAGCGAGCCCCCGGCTCCAGACGCCCCTGGGACACGGAGCCGCCGCCCCAAATTAATGAGATTGTCACAGCGCAGCCGCCCGGTCACGGCTGAGGAGCTGCTCTGTCCCCAGCCCCTCTCCCGGGGCAGCCAGCCTCTCCAGAAAATTACCCTGTGGAGTGCCATTTCTCATGCTTATTCGTAGCCTAATCGTGTGTAGTCGGTCTGGGTTTTGGAAGTTGGATGAAAGTCAATTCATTTCAGTTTAAAAATTCAGTCAATCAGATGTGGTCGGCTGAGTTGTTTTTTCTTTCACCTCACGCTTCACAGACATTTTGGTGGGCGGCATTGAGAGCATTAGGGCTGAAGTTATCCAAACCTCTCCACTGGATAGGAAAATAGTATTATTCTCATTTTATTCAGAAGGAAAAGAAAATACAGGGATTTTGTATGGCTTGCCTAACATCACAGGGAGACTCCCTTTAACAAAAAGCAGATCTCTCATCTCCTAATCTTACAGATTAAAAGCAACATCCTTCTTCCTTTATCCTTCTTTCATACAATTCAAAACTTTGCACTAACAGTTTGTTTTTGTAGACATGGCCTTGATAAGTGATTTCTTTGAGCAATAGCCAACTCACAGGCCATTGTTCAGTGGTAATGAGCTGGCTTAACATAAATTCAACAGCACGCCAAGACTCTACACCTGAGCAGGCATCCAGAGGTTGGAACCCTGTCTATTATTTGAAATAAAAAACAAACACAAACCATTATTGTTTAGAAAGAAAGATGAGAACACGTAGGAAGAGGATGAATGCAGAGTTATGGCATATGTACAAACTGCAGTGATCTCAGGCTGGAATCTCTGTTTTCTTATGCTGCACCATCACTCCCTGTTTCAGTTTTTAGAATTCCTCTTTGTCAGGGATGTGTTGGAACAATGGTGATGCCTTTATTTGGAGATGCTGAGGGCTGAGAATGGCTCTGTGGAGGCTGGTAGGGAGGGAAGCCTTAGCATATCTGCAGGAGGAGAAGGGGCTTTTGGATGGCAGTGAAGACATGGCTCTTGCTTGGAGCAGTGATGGGATATTCAGTGTGTCTTTCTTCCATGTGAGGTAGGAGTTGAGAGGCCTGCTAGACTAAAGTGAAGGCCCTTCTTGGTGAATCTGGGCACTCACAGACAACAGGGTATCTTGGAGGGATGTGCATAGTGGGAACAGAAATAATTAATGACTGTCTTATTTCCATTTTCCTTACATGTTTACATTAATTGAACTACTCTTGTCTTTCCCCCCCCCCCCTTCTTTGGACATGCTTACTACTACAGGCTGCTGGAAAATCTTGAGCAAAGGATGGTCCTACTTCGCAGAAACATTGATTATGCTTGGAGATGAAGTTCTTAACAGCATGCAGTTTCCACCCTTCCCCTAGTCAAGAAGTGGCTGTTCCATTGGTGTGCTGTGCAGGGCCTTGGATTCCAGATCCTGAGGGCTCTTTGCTCATCTCCTGTGGGTTTGGATCAATCAGCCAAGGTGTGGTTGGTGCTGCCTCTCAGAGGTCACACATCTGCAGTAGGTTTGCCTCATCCTTCAGGTGTGCCCTACACCCACCCCTGGGTTCCCTTCTCAGTGTGCAGGTGGGAGTGCTCACTGCCAGGCTCCTGTCAGTGGCAGAAAACAGGGGCTGGTCCAGCAGCCCTGGGTGTTGGAAACATTGAGGCTGGCCCTGCTCAACGTTGCCCTGCAGAGTTGTGTGCTGCTGGTTCTGCAAAGCATGACTGGAACTGATTTTGTTTGTTGCTCACAATAGTTTTCTCCTGGGATCAGATTAGGCAGTTTTGGTTTGCTCTTTTCCCAGTTTGGTTTTAATTAGTATTTGACCTCCTCACTGCTGGTTCTCTTCTGCACTTGCTGTATTGCAGTCACTTTGCTCTGGGCTGTTTTCTGAGAAAAACTAGGACATACTCAGTACCTTTGGTAGATGTTATGCCTGGAAGGTGGCCCAGTGCTGTAAGAAGTGCTCCTGACTGAGTAATGGAAGCCAAGAGCTAAACAGTTATGATAGTGTTCCAGTTAAAACATGGGAGTACCTCATACCATTCCAAAGTGGCTTAGCTGTGTCATCACGGTACCCAAGGAAGGTGAGTCCAGGAGATCGCTGGTTGTGTAAATAATCACTGAAATGAGGAGCTGTCAGTGACAGCCTGAAGCCACCCTTTGCCTCTTGCCCACGCCCTTGGCTGGTCTAGCTGGCAGCCAGGCCACCCGTGCTGTGCAGGGCTGGGGAGCACGGCTCATCCTGCAGGCTCTGTGCTCAGGGACAGACCGGGCACTGCTGGGGTGCGGTGTTAGCTCTGATGTTCTGCTCTGCTTCATGTGCCCGTGGCTGTTAAATCTCTCCCGAGAGTGTTTCCCAGGATGATAAGATCTTAGTGGCACAGTCTCAGCAGCAGGAGCTGAGTTTAGCCCGTGCAGCAGCGCGGCTCCTCCCGGCGCAGCAGAGAGCAGCAGGGTCTGCCCACCGTGGGCCAGGCAGGCAGCTCCACGAGCCAGGGAAACGTGACAGGAGACATCCTTCTACATCCTCATCCAGCCCAGGGGGACGGTAAACAAATACTGTTTCTCTTAGCCCACTGAGGTCAGTGCCTCCAAATCAGATTTTATGGGATACTCGGCAATTTATGGCAAAGGTAGTGGTGAAGAGAAACGTGGGTGGATGTACCTGGTTTAAATGGGATTTGGTACTGGTGACCTTTTTGCCTAAATCAGCCAAGCCCCGATGTGCTTTTGTCAGTGTGACTTCTCTTTGCAAGAGCTGGGTCTTTTGCTGTGTTTGTGATGTTCTGCATTTAATGGGGCAGTGACTTGCTGGTGATATTGCTCTGGGATGGGTGAATACTGGAATTATAGTGTCGAGTGCTGAACAGGCATAGACTTGCTAGTTTGTCAGCATGACTTCCCTTCTTTATTGTATTTGTGCATGAAATCTAACAAACAATGGAGAGCCTCACACTGTGCTGTGGAAATGCTTCTATTCTCTGTCTTTTGCTCTTTTAAACATTTTGTAGATTGCTTTGTTACCTAGAAGTATAAAAGCTCCCCCATAAATTGATGTATATCACGACTTTATAATGCTTGGATATGAATTAGCTTGTTATCCATCTGAAGAAAGGATTTTGGAAACCACAAACATGGTCAGAATCACCTTGATCCAGTTTACTCCACAGTTTTGCTTGACAAAGCAGATGTTTTCTGTGTGTTCAGCAGAAGAGGGGTCAAACCCTGTATCTGAGCCTACTATTTCTGGCAAAAACACTGATGTTTTTAATCCTTTTTGAACAAGACTCTTCTGAGAACTTATTTTGATTTATTAACCTGGTTGTTTGAACACAGAAAAACAATCTGGAGCTGGGACCTTGATTCAGGAAAGTGTGTGCTCAAGTATTTCTGCTCTGAATCCTTTCAGGCTCAGTACAAAGGCTGTGAAGGAGCCTGACGTGCACAGCAAGGCTCTTCAGAGACACAGGTCAGCCTCAGGTGCCTCTCCTCTCAGGGGTTTGGCTGTGGTTGGCTCTTCTGGTCTCTGTGGGGTAGTGGGGCCTGCAGCATGCAGCTCCCCAAAGAGCTCTGGTGGAGGGCTCTGCTGGGATCTACGGGCTCTCCTCAGCTGAGGAGCCCAGTGGTGCTCTCTGCTCTGGAGCAGGGCTGGTATGGGCTGAGCTGGCTGGAGCCCGTGACAGCCCATGAGGTACACAATGCCCACTGGCAGGGTTGCTCTCTTATTGAGAGCAGCTGGGTTTGGGGCTGTCACCCCCTGCAGCTGCATTAAATAATCTCCTGTCTCTCTCTTCTCTCAGGAGCAGAAATCTCCTCTTCCTACGTGCGTTGGGAATGTGTGGTGACACAGCATGAGGACAGCTCCTGTTCCCATTTGGCCCACAGCAGTATTCATGGTGTCCCCAGCCTGGGCACTGCCCAGACACGTCCCAGAGGTCACACTACCCCCCAGCTTGCAGGGGAAACGTGCTCCTCCAGTGAGTGGCAAGATGAATAATGCCATTCCCATTTTCTGTGAGCCCCACAGCCTGAGTGATGAGGCAGCACTCATCTGGTGCTGAGACCTCCCTTCCTGTTACTCAGAGTTCCTGACTAATTCACACATTTCTGGCCAACGATTTTCCAGTGTGACTGCGTCAAGGAAGGCACTTCTGACAAAAATGCCTGGGTTTCAAGGGGTGAGAGGGAGTCCCTGCTGCCAGAGTCAAACATGCAATTGCCAGCCTACATTTTCTTTATAACTGCAAACTCCATAAGCATTTCACTGTGACTGGAACTTTTTAATCCCATGGAGCTGATCTGAGAGTGCTGCAAATAGCCTGGACTGGCCCGGGATCAGCAGCAGAGGGTCTCCAGCCTGAGGTGGAGCTGTCCCTGTGGGGTGGATGGCAGTGCCACCGCTGCTGACAGAGCCGTGTACACACTGGGTGTCTGGGGAGGTGTCTGCTGGATGCCATCACTGCTTCTCCTGCAGCATGGCTGTTGGGAAAGGAAACCCATGGAAACAGGAAGAGAGTGCAACAAACAGCCCTGGTTGTGACGAGCCTGTACGTTGTCCATTAGTAAGAGATGGCAGCAGTTCAGGCCAGGATCACACCGCCCACCTCGGAGCGCTGATGGTGACCAGATGTTTGGGCAGATGTGACTAACCTCTGCTTCAGCAGCTCAGCCTTTTCCTGTGCTGCTTCCAAAGGCAGAGCTCACGCCTCTGAGGGGGGGTCTCTGAGGGACACGGGGGCTTTGAGATGTTTTCAAAGCCCCGAGGTTGTTTGCATAAATGTTGGAAAGCTGTTTCAGGCACTGTGCTTTGAATGCTGTTCACTTCTGGGCTTTGAAAATGTGTCAGATGTAGACATTGGTAAAAACCCAGCACTGTGAGTGACACTGGAGTGAAACCTGAGCATGGGGAAGGAGAGCATTAAAACACCTTAGCTCACACTACTTGTCTTATGTCTTGAATACATTTCTCTCCCTCTCTTTTCCAGAGAAATCTCAGTGGGCACCACTGTGTCTCACTCATTAGCCAATGATTTTGTATGCTGACTTAAGGAAAATTAAATCCTGACCCTTTGTGGTCTTTCCCAAAGCACACACTTTAACTGTATTTTTAATTTTGGATCATTTGCCATAGTTTTTAATTATCAGCCTTGGGTTATCCTCATGTGTCTATGTTAGCTAAAAAGCCTTTTTCTTCATGAAACCTTCATGAAACCTTTCTTCATGAAACCTTCTTCAAGACAAGTTCCATGGGTCTGTGGGTAAAGTCCTGAGAGGCAGCAGGTCTTGTGGACTGTCCCTGTCATTTGTAACTGAGAATAGTAGGGCTGGCTGGTTGTGGCATGGGGACAATTGCCACCTTTGGCTCCCAGTGACCATGAGTTATTACTAGGAGAGTGTTTCTGGAAATCCTTTTCTAGCCAGCAATGCTCTGGCAGGTGAAGTGGCTCTGAAGGGGGATTCACACCCAGGCTTGGATTCATCTCTGGTCTGGTCTGGTCTGTCTAATGGCTGGGACTGAGAGAACCTCAGCTGGATGGAGGCTCAAAAGATCCAGGATGGGCCCTGCATTTCATGCCTCGGTTGCCCTGTAGTCAGCACATAGCAGCACAGCACAACTGGCTTGGGTGCAGAGTTTGTCAGGGAAATTTCTCTTTCAATCCATAAATGTAGGGCGTCTGTCAGATTTATTCTGTTGTCATGGATCCCATGGTGCCTACTGTGGCCTCTGTGAAGTGACAGAATGGCTTGGTGTCCCTTTGGCAATTGTTCAATGTGCAAGTGCCTCTTGGATATATCTTCACTGAAAAGCCAGGATGTTTTAGTACAAAACTTCAATGCCTAATTTTCCCCTAAATTCCCTAAATCGGGCAGATGTGACTAACCTCTGCTTCAGCAGCTCAGCTGAAGCAGAGCTTCTACTCATCTAGAAAATCCTCATATATTTCAACTTTATTCTACTTCCTCCCCTGGCCACTCAATTTTCTTATTTTGTCCCTATCACAACAAGGCTCATGGGAGTTGGGGAAGGCTTGCCTGTATTTTTGCCTGGAAACTCTTAGGTACTGCATATGCACTCCATAACAGTACCATAAATAACTTCCTTTCCTATTAAGCACCAATAGAGACAATTTTGGGGTGCTTTTTTGAACCTCCACCTGTTTTCTGGAATTGCAGCCTGCATAGCTACAGCTCATTTCCAACACAGGAGAGCAACATTCAGGATCTGGAACTGTGACATGGTGAGCAGAACCCTGAGCTGCTCCAGCTGTTTGTCTTTGTGGATGAAGATCAGCCCAATGAAGCTGGCTGGTGTCTCCAGGTAAGCTGAGGATAAGGTTTGAGAGGGTCAATAAGTAGCTGTCTGTTAGACAAACCTGGGGTGGAGATCTTCGTGGTGAAGAATGAATCATGAACTTGTGGACTACCTGGTGTTCTTGCTAAAGAAAACAAACAATTTGTTGCCAATCTGGGCAAACAGAGGCTTTTTGATCAGGATTTGTTGTGAGCCAGGGATGACAGCATGTGTCATCTGGGGTCATTATAAGCAGCTCTTCATTCAATTGATGTCTGTTAATAGTCTGCCTACTCATCTGCTAGGAGCAGACATGGCAGTAAATGCTTTGTACCATTTCCCCGGAGTTTCACACAGCAGTGCCTGCACTGGTGCCTTGCACCCTGTGTCCCAAGTCCAAAGCATAGAAGCCATGTGCTGCTGTTGATGGAGATGCCAGCAGGTTTACAAGGCACTGCTGCTCTCCTGGGAAGCCCTTCTGGGCTCCTTGGTCTCTGTACAGCCCCACCCCGACAGGACAGTGATGCCTCTCAGGCACAAAGTGCTCTGCAGGACAGGGGGACCCAGGGGGACCAGAACTGTGCTCTCTGCCACCTCCCTTGGCAACACCCAGCCTGTGCCCTGAGCCACACAGGGCAGGGCAAAGCCAACCTCAGTGGCATTGGAGCCACTCCTGTTCTCAGGCAGTGATTTCATGTGGACCAAAACACCCACATTGTGCAATTCCTGCAGACAGCGCAAGGAAAATGAGTTTCCACACACTTTGTTTTTTGTAGATTGATCACTGTCCCTTTGGGATGGATAGAGCTGGAGCCTTGTACCTGCTCCTAGCAGAGGGGAATGGAGCCTGTTTGGTTTCACTGGCTTGTGAATTTACCTGTGTCCTATGGAGAAGGAGCCCTTTGTGCACCTCCAGAGTAGGATGAGGCAGCAGTTTTGCTCTTTACTCCCAGGCAAAGCTTCTGCCTGTGGGCAAAGGGAAGGTGGGGAGTGCTCATCCCTCCTCAGGCCCGTGTGCTGGGATGCTCCTGCAGCCCTGCTTCAGGGTGGTGTCACACACAGCTCTCCATCCCTGCCTGCCTCTCCATCCTAAGAAGATTTCCTGTCTTAGTGCTGACTGTGAAAAGTAGGAAACATTGGGGTTTTATAGCTTGGCAGACATTGAAGCTGGGGCTTGACTGCTGTGCCATGAGGGGACAGTATGTCCTCCCTTTCTCTGTTTAAAATAGGTGGATTTGAACACTATAATAGAGTAGGCACTGTGGGTGTTTAAACTTTCAGGATGATTGATCACCTTGCAGAGAGAGGCAGATGGTGTGGTGATGAGTTCCAGATCCTTTCAACTGAGCATCACCAAGGAAAGTGTTGTGGCCCAAGCTGGGGGCAGGCTGCTCTCAATTTAATTTATTTTTTTTTTAAACCCCAGCAATGTAGGATTTCAAATCAAATCCTCTTTGCTCATAAACAATAACTTTAAAAATTGATTAGGTTTAATTAATCTGTCTGAGCCTCTCTAGTATGTGGGCCAGGTGAAAGGGCCTTGGCTCACAGCCCCACGAAGGCTTTGGGAAGGAAGGTTTGGAGTGGGCTGGACTTTGTGCCTGGTCTCACCCCAGTGCTGCTGGGGAGCTGAAGGGAGCCCAGGTCTCCTCCCAGCCACAGGGCCTTGCTCCTGGGCTCTGTCAGAAGCACCTGCATTCAATGCCACTGTTTGGATCACCCTACATAGAGACTTTAGATCCGTCTCCAACCCATTTAAAATATTCCAGTGGCTATACTGGAACCATTAGTTACCCCATAACAGGGCTGAGCTCCCATGGATCTTTATCAGTGAAAAGCAATGAACAACTAAGGAGCAAAGCTGAGCAGCTTCCCCAAAATGCCCCAGTTCTCTGCTGACCTCAGTTCTCAGGGGAGGGGGAGGACTGATTAGGAAGAGTAATTTACTTTCTTGCTTCCTGGCATAATGTTACCAGCTCTCAGCATGTGTGCTGTGGGCCAGAGGAACCCCTTCCTTTGGTTCCCCCCAAGCATTCCCTGGGGCTCAGTGCAGAAACATTTGTCTCTATATCAGGGGCTGCATCTCCCTGTTCCTCTTGGTCCCCACCATTTGTTTGGGAGGCTGGGAAATCACACATTGGCTTCAGTTCACAAACCATTAACTGTATGGGCATTTGAGGAGCCAGTTAGTTTTTCGAAGGCAGTTTCTGGGCTGTAGGGTGATGTAAAGCTTCTCTCTAAGCCAGTTGGCAGCAGTGCCTGGGTAAAAGCCCATGCTGTGTCACTCTTTCTTGAAGTGCTCTCCCAGCTCTGTGCCTGTTTGGGCTGTCTGGCTTGACTTCTGCAATTGGAGAAAGGTTATTGTAGGTTTAAAATGTTGCCTGCTTTGGCAGTATCTGCAGTCCCTTAAGGCAAGGATGCCTGTTTATTGTTATAGCACTGCCTAAGCACAACACAGAGAAATCCCTGTAGGAAAGAGTATTTCAGTGAAGTAGATTTTTTTTTGTAAAAAAACTGAAGTTTTGGCTGGCCTCTCAAACTTAAATGCCATTGGAAACTAATACTAAGTTTATTTTTTTCTCCATAAATCACGTCTCAGGGCTTTTGTTATTCTGCTCTCATCCTGCCTATCTTCCCAGCGCTGATAAGGAGCACTTAGCTGCTGTCACAGATGCCCAGGGGTGAGCAGAGCTCCTGGGGCTGCTGGCAGGATTCCCAGGGCCTGGGTGAGCTCCTGCTGTGGGTGATCCATGGGCACTCCTGCCCTGCCAGCAGCCCGGGTGCGGGGCTGCTTTGCCCGTGCTGGTGGCTCCACCTCTGCCAGCACCTTCTGTAGCTGTGCTGCCCAGGCCTGCTAGCAAACAGAGTGTGCCAGCACCCTGTGGGGCTGGGAAAAGGGCTGGGAAGTCACCAAATGGCTTTCCAGCAGCTCCTGTGGCCTGCCACCCAGCCTGCTCATGGCACCTGGGGTGGTCTGCTGGGAGCCACTGCATCCCAGGCATTTGGGAACAGCTCCTCTGGGACTCAGTCCTTCTAAGACTAAACACCCAGCCACCAGATAAGCATCTCCAAAAGGAAGAATTCCCATTGTGGGATGGACTTGCATATGAATTAAAATAAGCAAATGCCTTGAAATCTATATTTAGGCTGTTGTTGAGAGGAACTGGAATATCCAGTTCAGTATGACAATCCCTGCATCCCTCAGCACAAAGCTAGGGAAGGCTGGGAAGCGAAAGCCTGTCTGCCAGGCTGTTTCAAGGGTTTGAATACTTATGCATTTTTATAAGTCAGAGCAACATCATATATATATGTATAAAATATATGGGTTGTTTGTGTTTTTCCCTCCAGCACACATCTTTGAAGCCTTCCCGACACTCCACTATGGCTGTGCAGAAGAGGAGTCAGCCCAGCCTTCCTGTGTGCCTTTTCTTCACACACTTTGATGTGAAGATGCTAAATGACAGGAGAAATCAGTCCTCCTCCCACTGGTGCCCAGCTGGGTGCAGGCAGAATCCTGCTGCTCAGAGGGAGAACTCCTGCTCTGCTGGGCCCCAGAGCATTTGCTCGTTCCTGATTAAGCCAGGCAATTCTGGATCAGTGTGATGATGTGGGATTAACACAGAGAACTTTCTCACTGCAGAAGACACTGATGTATCATTCTGCTCCATCCCCACTGCTAGCCAGCAGGGCAGTCACAGGTGAAAGGGAATATCTGTGATGGGGAATGCCTGCCTGCACAGCCTGTGCTCTGCCTTGCTGCCAGCAGCAGCTACTGAAGCTTTTCCAGCGATCTGGCACACGATGAGCTGGAGTGATTTCTGATTTCACTCCTGACCCCCTTCCTCCCCAATCCAGCATGCATAATTCAGCAGGAACAATGAGCAGCTCATCCTGTCTGCTGTGACACACCAGCTGATGCAGCCTCTGCAGCGAGCAGCGCGTCCTGCTCGAGCTGTGGCCTCCGTGGCTTCCCAGGGCATTTACCTCAGTGTGCTCCTTGCTTTTGATGTGAGCCTCATGCTAATGAATTTCAGCTCTCTTGATGTTCCTGTCAATATTCCAATTTTCACATCTTTGTCAGTAAGGAGGAAATCAGGTCCCTAAAACTTCACAGGAGTTATGGTTTCAAAGCAATTGTTTGTTAGTACATTACACAAGGAAGACTATTAACAGAATAGGTGTAGGTTTATCTTGCAGAAGGAAAAAAGTCAGGCTGAAATGTCTGTGTACTTTATCTGCTATAGTTTCCCTTTTGGGCTCTGTAACTACTATATGAGATTCTAATATTATATAAAACTCATCTTTTTTGGAGGAAGAGATGAAATAGCTGCATAAATTCTGAACTGAACTGGTTTCTTTTTCCTGCCTTGTTAAATGGCAGCTGTGGGAATGATCTTTTTTGAGGATGAGGATTTAATAGGAGTGTTTATTACACCAATGTTTATACGAAATGCATGAAGTGGAACTTACATTTAAATTATCATTTGATTAAAAGTGGGATTATGTGAGCTCACAGTAATGATCTTTCTGTGAGAATAATTTCTTTCTCAGCTCTCTGAAGGGAAGTTGAGAGGAAAACTCTCCTGCAGTTAGCAGGGTCACAGTGTTATTGTAAACCTTCTATAATTTTAAAAGGGTTTTGGGACAATAGTTATTGGAAATACAGTGCTGATACATGCCTGTAAAGTTGCAGTGTACCCATTGCCCTTCCTTATGCTGGGCTGCAAAAATCCTTTTAGACTTTATTTTTTGGGGTAAAGGTGAGTCTGAATATTGTGATTTTTAAATACTTTTTGGAGGATTTGAAAAAGTTTTAAACCTCTCCACCAGCACTCTGGTGGGCAGGAGTTCCCTGTAGCCCTCCTCTTGACAAAGCCCCACCACTCCACTGCTTCCCCTGTGCTGTTTTGGGACCCTGCCCACCTTTTACCCTTTTAGGCATGTGCTGAGTGGGATGGGATGCTGTGAAGCCTGTTGAGCCACTTGAACAAGAAGCAGCTGCTCTGCCTCCTTTGGCCTCTCTGCTCTCAGAGGTGCTGTTTGTCTCTGGGCTCTGTTTAGATCCCATCTCCAGAGCTTCTCTGCCTGAGCATACCCCATGGACAGATCCAGGTCTCTGGCATCTGTCACTCAGCAACACAAAGGTGCCTTGTGTGCCCCAGGTTACCAAGCAGAGCCTCACTGATTCGTGCTGGGAATTGTGGGGTCCTTTTACACTGTGCCTGGAACCCCTCAGGTACCTGTGTCCTGTGTGTGGTTAATCACCATGGGACCAGCTGGCACCTCACAGCAGCTGGGACTGTGCACCCTTGCAGCTTGTCACCAACAGCTCGCTGGCTCATGCTAGGGATGGAGCTCGTGGCAAGCACACAAAGCTCCCTGCAGAGATTTTGGCAGGTTATATCCTTTGAGAATTGTTATTATGCCATGGGCTTTGAAATAAGTAAATTTTGATACAAATATTAAGTTTGATTGGAGAACTAAACAAAATATTTTTGGAGTAGTTACATCAGGGTTAAGCTGCTTTCCCATGTTAATGCCTCATAAAATCCCCCCAGCAACATATCCTTTGTCCAGAACCATACACAGGCTGGTGCACAGCACCCTTGCTTACTGCAGATGAGCTGTGTTTTCTAGGAGTTTTACTCTCAGTGGCTGAAATGTGAGCTTGCATGATCTGGGGCTGGGCAGAGACCAGCCTGGCAGGAGGCTGGGACAGCAGCAGGGTGGCCGTGGTGGCCAGGGAGGGCTGTGCTGGCCCTGCCTGGGGTCACTGCTCTGGGCACAGGGCAGGAGCTGTGCCTGGCACAAGGAGCTGTCTCAGCAAAGGTGCTCCTGCACACCCACAGCAGCTGATGGTGCAGTGGGAACCACTGGCAAGCACAGGGTTTCCAGTGTCCAAATGCCAGCTGGTGGCTTTGGCTGGAGAGCTCAGCAGGGAGGGGATGTCTCTGTGCCCTTGCCAGCTGACCAGCAGCTCTTTGCAATGTCCCTTGGTGTGTCCTGGGGCTCTCAGGGTTAGCTGGCAGGAGCTGCAGTTCTCTCCCTGCTGCAGTGGTTGTTTTGGGGCTTTGCTGTGCCATGCCTTCCCCTTCCTTCTCTCTGTGGGACACAGTCCAGCAGCACAGCCCCCTCCAGTCCTGAGCAGCAGCGGTCAGGAATGAGAGACTGGCAAGCTGCCATCCAGTGGGGTTGTGATGCTGATGTGAACCTAATTGTCCTGATGCTTTGGGGCCAGTGATTCCCAGATTTAGGCTAGGGTATCCCCTGGATTCAGTCCTGTTCAGGGGGTGCTTTTGCAGGCAGCAGCAGGCTGTGCTCGCAGTAAGTCTGTGTGGAGCTCTCTGTTACTGAAATTATTTCCACACTCAGCATCAAAGCACTGAAGTGCTGTGAGCACACCTGGGCATCAGGGGCAGCCCTAGGACCTCATGCAGGCTGTGACCTCAGATGGCACTGGCAGTTTTGCTCTCCTGCAAATGCCGTGAAGGTTGAGGGGCATGGACAAAGTCCAGGAGGGTACCAACATGACCTGCCATCACCTTCATGCTGGAGCCTGGCACAGGCAGCAGGGCCTTGCTGTGCTTGCAGGAGACCACAGCCACAACAGAGGGCTGGCTCCTCCTCTGCTCGCTGCTGGGCTGCTGGCCTGCAGATTTGGAACATCCTTCAAGTTGGAGAAAGCTGCCCTCCCTGCTCCAAAGCTCCCAGTTTGTCTCTGCCGCTGGCGATGCCAAGCGCGGGCAGAGCTGGGCAGTGCAGATGGAAAGTCCAGCAGGGAGGGAGCACGTGCTCTGTGCTGCTCTTCCCATCCCAGGCTCAGCTGCAGCTGCCAGGCCGGCCAGGAGCCAGAGGAGCCTGTGGCTCTGTGCAGCCTGAGCCCAGTTTCCACGGCAGGGTCCAGCAGGCTCTGCTCCAGCTCCAGGCTCCACAGAGCCTCCTCAGCTTGCACCGCACTTCCCTTCCCTTCCCAGCGTGTTGCTCAGGCACAGTCTCAACCCCACAGTCAGAAATGCAGTTCATATGCTCTGTGTATCTTGTTTCTTCCCACCATCCTTCCAAGGACTGGAATCACCAGCAGCAGAAGGCTGCCAGTGTTTCTCCTGCAGGGTCGGTGTGTGCCACGGGCAGCTGTGACACAGCCACTTCCCACACTGTCTCTGGCTTCGGCTTTGGGGCATTTGCAGTGGTGATGGCTCCTCTCAAACCCCTCATCCCAGCTGTTATCCCTGTGATGTGCTGCTTTCCTGCTCATCTCTGCATCCCTAACTCCTCCTCACCCCTGTCTCTGCCCATGTCTCATGGGGTAGTTGTTCTCTCTGCAGTGGCACAGGACATGCTCCAACTGCAGCAGATACAGACACACTGAAGGCTGCTGAGACAACCCTTCCATCATGTCAAAGCATTGCTCCACATCTGCATAAATTTCTGCCAGGTTTTCACTGAGTCAAAATGAGGATTTTTTTCCTTTTCCTTCCTATTCCTGACACAAATGCTTCCATTAAAACCTTCTTGAAAGACTCAGCCTCAGGGAAACATCTAGCTTGGGGGTGGGAAAAAAAATCCCAAGGTGATTGATTTCAGTTGTGCAGCATCTCCAGGCACCTGGAAAGGGGAAGATTGGAGGCAGAAGGCAGGAGGCAGCTGTGGCTGAAGCTACCTGGGAGGCCTGAGAGCAGGGAGGGAGCAGCTGGCCAGGCATAGGGCCACCAACCAGAGCCTGCTGCCTGCATGCCAGCTTGGCTGCACCTTCATCAGGAATTGGAGGAGAATGCTGTCATTCTGAGCTTCACTTTCCTGCTTTTCAGGGGGCACACACAGGTAAGTGTCCAGCTGTTACCAGCAGGCAAGTCTTTAGAAAGGGAAGGGAACCTGTCACATGGGCCTGGGCTGCTGCTTAGGCTAAGGGAGCTATGGGAGAGCTGGAATAGGGATGGAGAGATGTGAGAGATGTGCTGCATGTCCACATCCTGGTGTGTGGTGGTTGGTTGGCTTGGGTTTGTTGTGCCTTAGAACTTTGTGAACTGATGACCAGCTAACTGCTCCAGAAGGTTTTTGGCAATAAAGGTTGCACCTGCCAGGGGTCCCTGCATTGCCCATTATTTAGGGTATAGCACAGAGCTTGCAGTGCCTTCTGAATGATTTCTTTAATACCAGGCCTGACTTGAAGTAGGTCAACTGAAAAATGAGTAAATTACACTTGCAAAAATGCATTAGGAGCTGCAGTGTGCATTAATCTAACTGCCATTTAGCAGAGATCATAACAAACTAGAAATTAAAGTTGTAGATAGGAAAGTTTTCCAGGCTGTGGCTGGTGAAGCAGCCCCTGCTGCAGGATCTTTGCCTGCCCTGTTGCTGCTGCACCTCACCTGGACAGCTCCAAGAGCAGCTCACAACAAAGCCTCGTGTGTCAGACCTCCTGTCTTTTCTGCTTTCCAGGTGAGATTATTCCATAAAACCTCATTTCTTGGTGCACTCCTGATAGGGAGGATTACTGTAGCTACCGGCAGCAGAGGGACAAGGAGTGCAGCCACTGCTGAAAGCCAGAGCCTGCAGCTTATGTCAATGTGGTATTTGGGCACCACTGCAGTTTTGAAGTTGGAATCCTTTGAAATCCTTCCAGCCTTGGTCACTGAAAAGCCAAACTCTCAAACTTTCTAATCTTGCTCTTTTTCTTTATAATGAGGGTGGGAAGGTATTCAGAGAAAATACAGTTTCAGCAATGAAACTTTAAGCTATTTTTTACTTTCTTTTTAGAGGAAAAAAGACAAAACACCCCAAGACCCCAGCCTTTCAAAGCTATAATCTGAACATACCCAACCAGCAAATGCCAGCAAATCTGTTTCCTTAAGGGTATTCTTTAGTCACCAATTAACATTTTAAAGACCAAGTCTCCAAGAAAAGAAAAGCAGTTTAATATAAATATGTTGGGTGAGTTGAAATGACAAATACTTTTAAATATGCATTTAAAAATATAATTAGTGTTTTCTTCTTCTCAGGCTTGTAGTTTCTGGGCCAAGCACCTTCAGACTTCAGAAAATCAATTATTTTTCCTCCTCTCCCTCTCCTCCCACCTAATTTGAACATTATTCCCTTTCCCCAGTGTGGTTCTTGTTCTGCTGTCTGCCAGGCATGCCTCCTCCTCCAAACACAGACAAAACCTGCAATGTATTTAAAAATAAATGCTTGTTTTGCCCTGGCACCCATGCACATCCCACTCTCGGGTTCCTCTGGAGGGCAAGAAGCACTTGACTTTCCTTAAAACATAGTTTAAAAAGTGCCTTTAAAAAGTGCCTGCCTCTGAAGTCCCTCCCAGGTGCTTCTTTTCCTGACAGTGTGCACTCTCAGGTGCCCAGCAGGGAGATAAGCAAGAGTAAAGCACAGCGTGCCAGGGCTTGTCTGTGCTGTGCAAATGCCACTAAGCACAGTCTCTGGGAGGTGCTGAGGATGGCCAAGGGCAGCTGGGGTGGAAGGTTTTAGTTCCTGCCCAAGTCCATGTTGTGTTATTTTCACCAGAGGTAATGGTATGTAAGCCTGGAAAACTGGTGTTTAAGGAAAACTTGTGTTTAACATTGCTGCTGCTGGAGCTTCTTCACACTTTCACAGCGAGAAAATTCACCCCGGTACCCCAGCAGGGAATGTGAAACACCCAGCTTGCTTTATTACATCCTTTGGTACAGCAGAACCGTGCTTTGAAATGGTGAGAAGCTTCTTAGGTGTCTGCATCTCCCCCTCCCTTCCTCCAGCTGCTCAGTGGTGAGTTTGCCATCCTCCTCCTTGCTGCAGCAATTTCTAGCACAGGGGTGACATGGAGTCTAAATTCCTCTTTCTGTCTGAGGGGGCATCCTGCACAATTGCATGGGACTGACCTACATCTTTAATTCTCCACAAAATCATAAAAAAGAAAGCTATCATTATTCTGCTCCAGGTTAAATTTTAGATGCAGGGAGGGAATTAGAGCTGTAGACAGCCAGCAGTTTCATTTAAAATCTTTTATTAAATAGTATTTTGATTTCTGCTCCTGCTCTTATGCCAAAACATGTATTTTGGGGCATAATTGTATAAATTACTGAGGGAAAGAAGGAAGGGATAAGACTGAGTCACCTCTGCATCCTCAGTGACTCAAGCAGAAGCCCAGGCCTGACTGGCACTCCATTTCTGAGCAAACTCCACAAATTTCCAGTGGGACTGGCACAGAGGCACACAAAGGTGGGCATGAGCCTAGGGCTGCATTCCAAATTATGTGCTGCTGCTGCTGGGTTTTTATCCTTGCTTTTGGGGTTTTAAACCTTGTTAATGGAAAGAGCACTGAGGGTTATCATGTGCTGCTGCTGCTGGGTTTTTATTCTTGCTTGCTTTTGGGGTTTTAAACCTTGTTAATGGAAAGAGCACTGAGGGTTGTGGGTGTGTAGGATCCTGGGAAGAAATAATCCCTCTGCCCAGGAGCTCTGCTGAGGCCTGAGCTGCAGGAGGTGGCTTTGGCCAATTTATGGAGAGAGAAAATGAATGGGAATATTCTCTGACTTGCCAAGGCTTTGCCACAGGAATCCTTGGCAGGGCTGGAGCTCCTTGGCAGAGCAGGGAGAGCCTTCACTGCATGCACATATCACAGCAGATGGCTGAGTCTGTGCAGTCAGGGCATCTCTGAGAATCACTGCTGTGATGGGACTTCAGAGTGATGCTTTTTGTGCTCCCCTGTTTTGGCATGGTGGGTCCTGCCTGTGTGACAGAAGAGGATTGTCCTGGGAAAGATTGAGATGGTGGGAAATGGAAAAGCATCTCTGCTTGAATACAGCAGAGCACCTGTCTGGGAAGGGAAGAGATCCTGCTGCAATCAGCTTGGTCAGGCCTGTGTGCCACTGACTGTCAGCTACAGCACTACAGTCTTGTGGTTTAACTTTGATTTTAGTATTTCAGAGCCTGTCCCCTGCCTCACTGCCCAGCCCTGCTCTGGGCAGCCTGGGCTGGCCTGGATAGCTCCCTTGGGAAATAATGAACCTTTCTTCTGAACAGGGAGAAGGCAGGGTGCTGCAGTGCTGATCACAGCCTGAATAAGTGCTAGTCTTTGTTTGCCTATTTTCTTAGCAACCACCACTTGCAACTCATTCACCACTTCAAAGAGAGAGCAGAGACAAGCATGAAGCCCTTGGGAGCACCTTTCTTTTTTGCTGTGTGCAAGTTGCTAATTGCTATTATATGTTTAGGTACTTGGATTGTACATAATCAGAAATCAGAGCCATGCAAAATCAGGTTGATAAATACATTATTAGTAGCAAAATACATCCGGTATTTGGGTATGTGTTCTTTTTTTCCTCAGGTATTTCAACATCAATTTATTGTCTTTAGTTACACAAAATAACTGTAGTAGCAGAGGATTAAATAATGGTTGTTAATGATGGGTAAGTGACTGTCCAAGCTGGTGAATCCCATGTGTTCTTGTTACCTATTCAAGTTTATCTGTTGAATATTCCTCTACAGGGAGAGAGAACTGGCCTTTTAATCCATGTTACCAACAATCTTGTGCCTGAGCAGAGTCAGCTCTACTAAAATCTAACTTCTTCCATATGTCACTTCCAGCTGATCTGAGGAGAAGTGCTTACAGATGCCTGAGCTGAGGAGAGCAGCAAGAGAAAGGGCATTACATGCATCCCTCTCGTCAGGAAACTGTCACACTGCCAAACCCCCAGAACTGCAGTTTCCAAACCCAGCTTCTCTCGCCCTCTAAATCAGCTCAGTGTGCCGTGCAGAAAAGCAGTCTGAGGGGCAGTGTCCTTGACACAGTGAGTACAGCTCACTTATTTTTAATTGAAAATAACGAACAAAATGTTGTGCAGATGAGAGGAAGCTCAGGATGATGCTGCTGCAGGGCCAGAGCTGCACTGGTGGAGTGGGATCCCGTGTTGCTTTGGGCACTGCTCTCCCCTGGATCTCCTTGCTGTCCCCCTCCCTCCCTGCAGTTGTCCCTGGGCTGCAGTAGGGCTGGGCATTTGTGTTCCAAGCCTTTCCCAACCCCATCCTGCACTTCTTTCCTGCTGACCCTAAACCCAGCACCAGGTGACTCAGCCCTTCTGTGGGGCTGCTCCTTCTGCCCCTTCCCTCTCCCTGCCTGGCCTCCCACGCACTCAGACGTGCTTCACTGGTGCCTTTTGGTCCATGTGCTTCTTTGCAGGCAGAAGAAGAGTAAGCAGAAAAGAAGCTGCTGTAAGAAGTTACCTGACTTGTCCTTTTCTGTGTGGCTTGGCTGCTGTCCCAGCTGGCTGGAGCAGGCTCAGCAGCGCCCCAGCCTCCCAGGCTCTGGCTTCTGCTTGGAGAGAGCTTTGCCTGTGGTAACTGCTCAATGGCTCTCAGTCTAAGGCTTGAAAAATGCAAAACACCCTGGAAAAACTGCAGGCCTTGGGTACTTAACTCTTTCGTGATCATGGAACAAGCAGCTAATAACTGTGAAAATGAATGTTTCTTTTTTGTTGCTGACTTAAGAGAGAAATCAAATCAGCCTTCCCAGCCTCATTAGAAAGTCTGTAGAGACGACTTTTCTTGTCTGCATAAGGTACTGCCATGTACTTCTCTCTTTTTGCTCTATTTCAGGTTAAATATCCCAGAATTTATAGATTTGTGGTTTGCTGCATTAGAGAGTTACCAGTTTTCAGGTCCTAGCAAGGATTAACCTGTGAAGACACTGTCCCATGGACATACTTGCAGGGAGAATTGCTGCATTAACCTGCAGAATCATGTGTTGTGTGTAAGCAGCATTTGCAGTGAGATTTATTTATCCTGCAGACAGGATCTCCTGCCTGCAATATGAAAGACATCCACAGGCTTGTGTCACCAAGTAAAGGTGACAGAAAAGCTAAAAAGTGCCCTAATCTCTCTACTGCCATGTCTGCCAACAAGCTGGGGGATGGCAGGGGGGAATGGGCTGGGGGGGCTTGAGGCAGCATTTCTCCCCTGTGCATCCCTGGGCAGAGGTAGTGAGGGCAGCTGGAGCAGGGGGGTTGTGTCAGAACTGCAAACCTGGTGAGGATTCCCAGCTCCAACCAGCAATGTGAATTCTGGTACATCATTTTTATGGCCCAAAAGATAAAACAACATGTGTTAGAAGAACCCTTTAGAAGTTCCAGCCTATGCACAGGGTGTGCATTCCATGAACACCTTGGCTGTAGCCTGTGTGAAAAGGCACAAGCTCCTCTTGAACTTCTGCTGATCTCTGGCCCTTCCTCTAGCAATCAACGACATTGTTTAATTTTTTGGACAGTACCCACATCACTGATGGGCACTTCATAAACACAAGTAAATCCATCCTGGCAGACTTCATGTCTAATTTTACAATGTGGTTTTCTGTGTCAGATGGCTACACTTTTTCCTAACTGTTCCAACAGCAGCACCCAGCATGATTCAGGTTTATTCTCCTATCCATCATACATCTGTGCATTCAAAATAACCAACTCAGCTATCTGCAGGGCTGTACAGTGCTCCTGAAGCAGCAGGTGAGGGGCTTTAATCTGAGATTCCCATTATGAAGATGGTGCAATCAATCCATCTGACTTCTTAATACCTCTGTGTGGGTTTTTTCCCCCTCTGTGACTAGGAGTGACTCACTGCAACTTCCCTGAATTGCTCTGGAGAAGCAGCCTGCTTATCTGTGATGCTTGTCCTGCTTCTGCTCCTCTCAGAGGGTGAGTGATGGGCCAGTACCTGCCTAGCTTGTCCTAGGTCTGGCTGTAGGGACAGAGCTGCTGTGCCCTCCCAGCAGATTGGCCTGGGCCAGCCTTGGCACTGAGGAACTCTTGGAAGAGATGCTGCAGTTGTGGTTGGTCTCTTGGTGCTCAGAGAGCCAAAGGTTTTTTTTTTTTCACTGTGTTCTCCTTTGCTCCCTGTGAATGCTCTCCTTTGGCAAGCAGGAATGTTCAGGAAAAACATCTGGAGCTGCTGGGTGAGAAGAAAACTATATCAGCAATTGATTTGAGTGGGAATAACAGTTGTGGATGGGAGGTCAAGACTATGGTACGTCATGTCTAATAGTTGTTTATCTTCTATAGTTTTTTCAGAATGTTTCCTCGCTATTTTTTTAATGGAAAATCTGGGGGTGGTTCTTTCCTTTCTGCTTGTAATCTCTCAGTTTAGTTAAGCCCACAAAAATGCTGAGAGAAATTGCTTAATTCCACAGAAGTCTGTCATCATCTCTCAGCTTGATATAAATTTTTGTTTGATTTTTGAGGAAACTGTTGTTTAAAGTGTTTTTTTAGGCCATGACAGAAGATAATATCAGTATGTATTACGGAAAGCTATTTAATAAGTACAACTAACATATTGCAAAACTGATGTTCTGCATGTTCAGCTCTTAGGCACAGGTCAAGGAAATGTCCTAGAGAGTCTGGCTCAGGAGGCTCCCTGTGCTGTGCTTGGGCTAGCACAGGTTTCACCACACATCACTGCTAGGAGTACATGTCTGTGAGGCTCTTGCTTTCTGCTGTGTTATGCCTTTATAAATGAAAACTCCTGCTCTCAGTGCAAAAATCAGCTTCCAGGCTTTATGGCATTGGTGCCATACCCTCCAAAGGAGATACTTATGATGTTCTCCCTTGTAACTTCTCCTAAAACCACATTTTTTTCAAAGTGCATATTGTGTTCTGAGAGGTTGCAGGTTTGGCAGTTACCTGTCTATGCACGTGGCAGCACAATATCTGTACCAGAACACAACAGGTTTGTAGATGCAGAAAGGCCCTGGCTTCCCAGAAGAGTTGCTGATAAGAACACTTTTTTGGCCAAAATGTCCGTGATTTAGCATCCATCACTGATCTCTGGAAGTCATCATCATACCTGTCAAACAGTCAATGGTTTTCCAACCCACAAGTAAAAGTTCTTACCCAAAATTTTATTCCATTCAAGTTTTTTCCTAAACTGCTGTTGTATACAGAGCCTTTTAATTAGGTCTTTCTTACAGGTCTGTTAATTTATTAAAAGGACAGTCTGTACTAACTGAATAAGCACCATATCCCTTTGCTTTAGCCTTTTATTTTTCCAAAAGATCTGCTTTTAACCGTGGAAAAACCGTTGAGTTCAAGTTGTCACCTAATCTAGAAATATGAGGTGATCTTGTCCATAGCACTTACATCCTACAGACTCACAGCTGACACTGACCTGAACTTGCTATTGAGTTCTCTCTCTATCAGCCTGAAAACATCTGGTCTCTTGTGACCAAACTGAGTAAGAACCAAAACTCAGGGTATATTTTGGGGTTTTTTTGGGTTTTTTTTTTTTGTTTTTTTGGGTTTTTTTTTTGGTTGGTTGGGGTTTTTTTTTGGTGTTATGTCAGGGGTTTTTTTGTTTACAAGTTTTCATGCAAATTCTGAGAAACTTCTGTACCTTTGATGTTCTGAACGTGGTCATGGGCTTTCCTTGGTATAGCAAAATACCCACATGCTTGTGTAGCAGGTTGCCCATGCTTTTTCCCAGCTGAGGCTCTGCTGACAGTAAGGCAGTGTGGTGTGGTGTACCAGGCTGGAAAGGCACCTCCTGATGGAAAGCTTGTGTCTCTTGGTGGCAGAGGCTGTACAGAACACTGAGCTGGCTGGGAGGTTGCCCTCACTATTTCCTGAGACAAATAGGTGGTTTTAGTAAAACATAGTGTTTCCTTTTTTTTTTTTTTTTTAGAAAGAAAACTCCAACACTTGATTTGGAGGAGCAGGACAATTCAATTCTCTATCAAGGAAATCAGGAGGAGGCATTTCCTCAGGGAGATATTGATGGAATGCTGATACTTGCCTGCTTTTCCAGCAGTGGCTGTGGGCCAGCCCTGTGGCTCAAGCCCAGCAGCTGAGCAGGGTCCTGTGAGTGACTCCCTGCCCTGGGCAGGTGCTCTGCTCTGAGCCAGTTCTACTGCTGCTCATCTCAGCAGGTACGTGGGGCTGATTCCCCACAAGGAAAGTCTAAGCCAAGAATGTTCTGAGGTCCCACGCCTCAAGGGAGGTTGCAAAACCATGACCTTTTATATTCTGATTTGGGACAAAGCCAAATGGAGTTTTCACAAGTGGGAAAACCCAGGGATTCTTGAACCATCACCCGTGGCCCACCTTAAGGCGTTGTAAGTCAGGCTTAATTACACAGATACACCGTGGCCCTAGAAACAGCCCAAATATTTTCCAAGGGTTGCAACAGAAATGGCCAGGGCAGATGGTTCTTCTTCTGTCATCAGCTCTGCCTCAAAGGAAGCACTGTGATTTTAAATGAAGAGAAAACACATGGGTTTGGAAGACAGAGCAGTTCAGTGTGCTGGCTAAAGACAGCAGCACAGCTCTGAGGTCTCCTCTGCAGAGTGTTCCACTTGCAGAGCATTACAGCAGTGAGCTGTATTTAACATGAGCATGCCTTGCCTGGGGTCCAGCTGGCTGCAGTCCCTTTCTCCTCACTGTGGGGCTGCATGGCTGGGCAGGAGGGATGGGGCAGGTGAGGAGCATGTGCTAAACCTTGGGTTGGAAAAGTAGGAACCACAACGTCACTGACTTGCTTGGAAAGGAGTGGGATCAAGCAAAGGCATCCCACCTTGTTGTCTGTGTGCCAGGGCTGCTGCTGGGCTCTAGGTAAAGACTGAGCTTTTCTGCCCAGTGCTAAAAGCAGGAAATGGCTCTTCATTGTTTCCCTGTAGTTCTTGTGGGCTGCTCTTGTGTTGGCTGTGAGTGTTGTGAGGTTTCAGTGGGGGCTTTGCAGCACTGATGTGTTCCAAAACAACCTCAAAGGTGTTTGCTGCAGCTCGGAGGAGCTGGGTTACAGGGTACATTTGGATTATTTTGCTTTAGTAGTAATCCTACACCTGGGTCACAAAAGATCCAGCATCACCCCACTCATATTCCACTTGGAGGGATGAACAGAAACGAAGTTTTGCACGGCAAATGAAGGAAGTTCCCACATGGAGGGTTATCAAGTTGAAGCCCTACTGATTTCTCTTGAAAATTCCTTAGGAAGACCAGCTGCAGGACAGCTCTTTAACTTCACTTACAGCATCTTGTAAAATCGTGGGATAGATGAGGACCCTGTCCCTTTTGCCTGTATCATTCTGCCCTTATTCAGCTCCTTTCTCTTGCAAAGTCTCTCTTTTGCAGTACATTTTGGCTTTATCTAAGCACTCCTCCCCAAATCTACATTGTTTCCACCCTAGTTATGTGTGGAGAAAATCTTATTCAACACAGCCTGAAAAATGAGAATAAGAAAAGACTCATCTGAATGATTTCTGACCATTTGGGTTTTGGTTTGGGTTTCTTGAATTGAGTTAAAGTAGTCCCAGCTTGTGCAAACTCTTATGAAAAAAATGCAGCCAGCATTAAATTTCACAGTCAGCAAATATCCACTACAAGGCTGATGGTGGTGATGGTAAAATCCTGGCAGAACGACACCAGCTTACAACTGGTGTTTGTTCAGGGGGTGCTGCTCCCTCCCTGT
Source organism: Passer montanus (assembly GCF_014805655.1). Classification (NCBI taxonomy): domain Eukaryota; kingdom Metazoa; phylum Chordata; class Aves; order Passeriformes; family Passeridae; genus Passer; species Passer montanus. The sequence goes on from NW_024369707.1 coordinate 5,059,553, forward strand.
GCAGTAACTCCCCTGTGTCTTCCCAGTGGTGTCTGTCTCATGCCAGGTGTAAAGCCAGGAAACTGTGGGGCAAGAGCTGGGGCAAAAGGTTCTTCTGGGGGCTCTGGTGTCAGGGGCTGAGAGGCTGAGAACAAAACACAAGATGAATCCACTGAATCATCTGCCCTGGGAACTGCCTGTACACTCGCTGGCTTCTGGAAATTGTTACAGCTGTTAATTTCCCAGGACAATCCCTCAGAGCAGTTCCTGTGCCATGACAGGAAGAATTTGCTGTTAGTTTAGGCAGGAGATTAATTGCCTGTATTTCTAATCAGCAGGGCCAGAGGTGTGAGCAGGAGGAGCAGCCATGGGCACCAGGGTCTGGAGGCACGGGCAGCCAGCAGGGATGGAGGTCATTCCTGATGGACATTGCTCCTTGTGGCACCTTCCTGGCAAGCTGCATTTACCTGGGATTGGGAAGGGAGCAGTTCTGCCCCACACCTCCCTCCTGACACCAAAGAACTGAAACTTCTGGCATCCGTTTTTGGAGTTTTTGGTGGCTCCAGCTGCACCCAGTGTTTGTCTCCAGGGCCCGAGCAATTCAGACTGGGCTCACCCAGAGCTGGGCTCCTGGTAAGAGAGCATGGATGAACTCCAAGGCTTTGTGCACCAAGGAGGTCATTAGCAGGAAGGAAATGAAGGGAATATTAAGAATCATGTTTTCAGAACAGATGAAAAATCCCTCTGTGATCCCAGACCCAGGGTTGGCTGTACCCTTGCACTGAATAGGAGGAAGAAGGAATAATTTCCTCAGGTCTCTTTTTGTGCCTGTTAAATAATTAATATCTCTTTCGCTTAAGTTTGAGTACTGGAAAACACTGGGTTGCATTCAGGCCAAAGAAAACATATTTTTGCTATTAAAAGCACACTCTCATTTTATCTTGTCAGCCTATGAATTTCTTGCAGACCACGCTAACATTTGCAAAAGGGAGTTTCTCTCTTCTCTCTTTTCCATGCATGCAGCTATTTACTTGGCCAGAGATAAGGGAAAAATTTTGGACAACACCTGACCTCACTGCAGAGTAATGTCCCATTGTGGGTATGGAGTGTAAAAAACCTCTTTTAGCTTACTGCAGCTTGTGACATCCTTGGGAGCAGCAACCCCTGAGACAGCCCCAAGGGACCACCTGGGGGCTGCAGATTCCTCCACCAGTCTGGCCAGGAGTCTTCTGGGCCCGGTGCTGGGCAGTGTTGGAGCTGACAAGAGGCAATACAGATGCCACTGTGGGGAGGAGAGAGCCACCCTGTTATGAGGGGGCAGGAAGGAAATCTACAGCTACTGCCAATAGCATAAGGGCAGCAATGGGGAAATAACTTGGGCAACAACTGAGGTGCTCAGAGTTAGACAAATAGTGCAGCAACTTGATTTCCAAATGCTTTGGAATGGGTAGGAGTTCTCATTAGTCTGTGTGGGACTGGCACGTGCCCCCCAAATCTGAAAGCTGCAGCTGGAGACTGGCCAGGTGCAGGCAGCTGAGCCAGCCCAGCAGCCAGGCAGGAGAAGGGGAGAGAAGCCCTCAGGTGCATGAGAGAAACCTGAATGGGGAGCAGCAGTGCACAGGAGTGATGCTCCTGCACAGAGACCTCGGGAGATGGAGGTGGCAGTGAGGGAGGGAGGGGTGGGAGCTAATGCACCACAGAGGGCATTGGGCTGTGCAAACTGTTAGGATTAGATTTTACTCAGTTTGAAGAAAATATTCCTATTCCATCTACAATTCTGGTAACAGCTGGATTGTCTGCAGGCTTTGCAGCAGGCTGTGTTTACCAGCATCCTCCTGTCGCCTGTCTGCTCTCACTTGTGTTCATGGCAGAAGAAGAGAGCAATGCTAAGGAGAGATCCAACCTTTAAAAGATGTGTCTCCAGGTCTCTTACTCCCAGATCTCTTAATCCCAGGCCTCCGTGGGAATATTTTCTAGGTTTTTCAGGTGTACAGCTTTGCAGATAGCCCTTGATACCCTTAGCTGCTAATTTAGCAAGAAAAATAGAGATGCTCACTCCCCTTAGCCCTGGGAAAGTTGGCACAGAAGGTTCTAAGCATGGTGCTGGGGCTGGGAAGAAGCTATCCTTCTGTTGAGTGTTGGTTTCTCCCACAGTTTTTCAGCTGGGAGCACCCTTGACCTGCTATCCTACACAAAGAGGTCCTGTGGTTTTCCAGCACCACTGAAGAAAAGCAAAATCTGCATGGCATCCCTAGGGAGCTGCAGCAGCAGTCAGAGCAGGTAAACCCAGATTTTCCCACTTACCCAGAGCTAATTACAGGAAAGGGCAGGGCAGGAGGGGGAAGCTGCTGTGCCCCAGTGAGAGCAGCAGAGCTGCCCAGGCAGGAGCCCGGTGCCATCTCGGGTGTGCTCCCCATGGGACCCTCACTGGTGACCAGCCTGGACAGGCTCAGGGCCACTGCTGTGGCATGCTGCCCGTGCTGCCCAGCCCCTGTGGCACAGGGTCCTTGCAGAGCCCTGCTTGGCTTGTGCTGCCTGCTGCTGTCAAGGAGGAGTGAAGAGAGATGGTTCTTGCCCCCCAGACAGCCAACCTTTATAATTTTACAGGGTTTTATTTGACTAATGGAGCTGTTGCTACCTTTATTCCTACAAGGTCAAACCATTTGTTTTCATGAGGTATGCTAATGTAATCTATCTTTTTCTTCTTCCTCAGCCATCTCTTTTAAAAAAAAAATCTTAGATGTTTGTTTGGGAAAGTGTTGTTAGATGTATTTTTATGTGACATATTTATGCACACTGTGGCTGATCTGAATTCAGATTAGTGGTTCTGCACTACAGCAATAACTGATAGGTTGTAATGTTTATAAACGTTGCTTTGAGATTTAAATTTAAGAGACAAGCATAGGAAATAGATCTTACACAATACACTGCAACCAAATGGAGTCCCAATAAAGAGGAATAAAGAAAACAAACTTTATATCTGGGCATTTGCATTCTCCCAGATGCTGGGCACCATCTGCCAGGATGTTTTGGCTCTAAAGTAAGCTGCAGTTTAACACCTATAAACACAGGGATTTCTTCCCCTCTTCTCCTCTGCCCACGCTTTTGCAAGGAAAAGATACACACAGTAGTAACTTGGGGTTAAAATTTTCTGGGAAGGATTTTGGTGGGAGAGGAGGTTTGTATTTTCCAGAGTATTCATATTTTGGATGCAACAAGGCTGCAAACTGTGGCTGTTGTTTTGAAGAAATCCATATATGTTTGACATGTATTCATGTGCAGTTCATGTGAATTAATTACTCAGTGTTTTAATTCCAACCTTATTGCTCCATGCTTGTTGCATCAAAAGGATGTAGAGATTTCCTAGAATTCAAGATTTAACTGGAAGGATGGTATTTACTGAAATATTGGGAAGTCTTATCTAGTTTTGGTTTTGTTCTGAATCCCAGGGATTGTGCACAAAGATGAGATTTATGGGAGGCTTGAATGCTCAGTTGTGCATTATTTCCATTGGATTGGGAGCAGATTCAAAACTGGAGACCTGGACATTCACATGGTCCAAGAACTGAAAAGTACAACTAGCACTGGGTTATTTTTCTCCCCCTCTGAGTTATGCTGACAGCAGCCATTACATTAGGGCTGAAAAGTTTATTTACTATATAAAGGCCATATTTTCCCTTCTTATCCCAGCTTTCCTTGGCTTTCATTGCTTGGCAGTATCCCCTAACCACTAACACCCAGAGGCGTGGTATTAAACTGGAATGAGAAATGAGCATGCAGAAGAATATTGGAGATTTAAGTGGGTATGATTCTAGGAAAACCAGTGGAAAATATGTTTACCCCAAGCATCTGTAGCACCTAATTGAAGCAGTGATATTTTCTGTGAGAACACAGGGAATGCTTTTCTGCTTTCTCTTTGGCTTTGAATTTCACTTTGAATTGATGTGACATAATCCATGGAATTATTTTCTCACAGCTGCAATGGAAACTTTCTGCCAATAGACAAGGATGTGTTAATCGGGGTAAAAAAGCTTACATTGAGTTCATCTTTGGTGCTTTCTGGAGTCTTTGTTCAGGAACTGTTGCTCCCCCCTCATTTATTGAAACCCAGTACACAGTAAACACTATTACTTTTGAACTATTAATGTTGCTATAAATTTGAATGGTGGGAAAGGGTGGCAGATTGTGATCAAAAGGGAGCTGATCTACAGCTGTGTGTGAAATAATTGCTGATACTAAATGTGACAGAGACTGAAACCCACATTAATGTGCCCATAAAGAATGATGTAGTGCTCCTGAGCCTTCAGTATTGGCATTGCCACGTGAATTCCCATGAATCTAATTTAGGAGAGCATAAAAGAACCTGTATCACCTTTAGGGCACCTGCAAGTGCTGCTGGTTGGTACTCTGGTGTTCATTCACATTGCTTTTCTCAGGCAGCTCTAACTGGCAGGCTGAGTGCCCCACCTGGGCTCTTGCCAGGATGGGTAGGGAGGGCAGCCCTGCCAGGATGGGGCACCAGCCCCAGTGGCAGCAGTGGTTCCTGGCTCAGGGAAGGCTGCTGGCACAGTGGTCTCGCCCTGGGAGAGGCTGTGGAGTGTGGGAAGGCTGTCAGGGCCCTGAGCACTGCTCCCTGAGCACCTCCCTGGCACTGTGCAGCTACTGGAGGTGTCATTAAATACAGCTACACCCTGCTCAGCACTTCCAGCTCTTTATGGTCCATCAGTGGTGTCAGGGTCCTCCAGTGCCATTCCAGAACAGGCACTGTGTGTGTTTGATGGGAATACCTGGGCAGCAATGCCCTTTTTTCTGTATCCTGCTTTTTGAGGCAGAGGGCTCCTACAGCACCATCTGTTCTGAAAGCTACAGATTTAAGCAGCCCAGTCTTTCTGCCTGTATCAATCTGTATTTGTGTTGGTCACCAATCTCCCAGGCACACACGACCAAAGGCAGGTAAGCACTAGGACAGCAAGGCCCTGCACTCACTCTGCTGAGGGAGCCTCAGCAGCCCCCAGCAGGCAGGGACAGCTCCCTGGGGCAGCTGCATGGCCACGAGGGCTCACCCCCTGCTCAGGCACCCCCACATTTCAGCTGGTGCTCCCCTCTCTTGCCCCATGAGGAAACTCCTGCCAGGGCTGCCCAGGGCCCTGCTGGCAGCCTGCTGCTTCACTTGTGTGACCAGTGAGTGAGGTATGGCCTGACAGCAGCAGGGAGCCTGGATGGTGTGCTCAGAGGAACGAGCTGCTTTAGACACTTCTCCAAGGCACAGCATTCCCTCGTATGGCAGTTCTCACATTGCCACGTCACCAACACGTGCTCTGAATGGCCTTCTGTGGGGTGACACACGCTGCTCACCCTCTGTCACCTTCCAGCAGGCTCCTCTCCATAGGGCTCTGCCATGTGGCACCTCCTGTCCCCAGGTCAGGTGGAGACAAGCTGCTCTGTGCCCCCATGTGCCTTTCTGCGTCAGCAAGTGCTTCATGTCCCTCTCTGTGCTGCCATGTCCCTCTCTGTGTCACCTTGTCCCTGTGTGTGCCACCACGTGCTGCTCTGCTGCCATGGTGTTCTGCAGGCACGTCCCACAGGCTGTAATTCAATTTTATCTTGTGTCTTCCCACACATTTGGACTTGGCCATGGTCACCAGGCAGGGCCAAGCCTGGACAGCTGCCCGTGAGCCCCCAGTGACTGCCCCAGCCACGTGCCAAAGGAGGGAAAATGGGTTCTCACACCTCACTCATCTCTCCAGCCCTCTGTTTCCTCACATTTTATCATATAAGCTGAAACAGAAGCTCTTTCCAAAATGTACTTTTTTTTTTCAAAATACAGATTAACATTTCTCAGAGACCTTTGAAGATATAAATTCAACCAGATAAATTTTAAAGTTCCTTTTAATCAGCATCAGAGCCCTCGTTTGAGCCATATGGAGGAGCAGAGGAACAAACTGGAGCTGAGGAAGTGGGACAGGGTGGGTGACACACCAAACAGCCTCACCAGCAAGTCACACCAGTGAGGTAAGGCCAAACAGGGGGACTCTCTGGGCACTGAAGTGCACATGGTCATGGCCAGCAGCACAGAGCATGAGAGTTCCATCAGGGTGGCTGGAAAAAATAGATTTTCTCATTTAACCAACTGTATCACTCTGCAGTCATGCTTTGGAGATTAACAATGAACAGAAGAGGCTACTGATGCAAGTGCTTCAGAGACAGGGACTTCATCCTGCAAAAGGGTTATTGGCAGCCCAGCTGAAAACAGCAGGACAGTGTTGGGATGCACAGCAGGGCCAGCACTGGGCTTGCAGCAGAGGTACTTTGGTGAATGCATCTGTGGGGAAAAGGGCCAGAGTAGAGATGGCCCAGCTGCTGCAGGCAGTGCCGTGCCAGGCTGTGCCTGGCTCTCACAAGCCTCTGCAGAGCAGCAGAAAGGTAATGCCCCCTCGTTACAGGGACCTCTGCCCAAACATTTCCTCTGGGAACAGCTGGAAGGGAAGCTAATGTCCCTTCCTGGACACAGCCGTGCTCCTCCTGGCCTGCTGTCACCTGGTGGACATGATCTTGGGTGTGGAGTTCCCTGCCCAGGAGGAGGCTGCTCATCAAAGGCTCACAGCATTTCCCACAGCAGGAAGGGCTTTGGGCTCTGCACAGCCTGGCAGAGCTGCACGTTGTGAAGAGAGGGGGTGGGCTGGCTCCCCTCACTCCCCTCCCTGCCAATGACACTCCAGAGCATTTTGTGGGGTGGCTTTTGGCCAAATAGAGCAGAGTCTGACCCACTGAGCAGCCCAGGGGTGACCAGAGGGGCTGCTGGTGAGGGGGCAGCCAAAGCAGGGGGGAGCACCACCTCCTGCTCAGCTGAACACCATCCTCTCACTTTCCATAAAGCAGAGCAGGGCTTTATTGGTCCTGGGCACAGGCAAGGCTCCTTGGGGCACTGGGAGCAGCACAGAGCTGAACTGAGCTCAGTGGGGTCTGCATTGGTGCACAAAGAGCAGGCTGGGGAAGAGCTGTGCTGCCTGACAAACACAGAGCCAGAGGTGAAAAGAACTTCAGACTTCACCTCCACCTTCCCAGGCATTCAAAACCGACTTGGATTCCCTTCTCCATCTTAAAAGCTCCTCTAGCCCTGCCTGACTCCAAGGGCAGGAAGAGCCTTGATTTTGCCACTTTTTTCCACCTCTCAGCCCTGTTGTTTTTTTCTCAGCAAGATTATTCTGAGTGCAAACTGTTGGGCTGAGAAGGGCAGAGCTCTTGCCCAGCTCTGCACCTGTGGGACCTGAGCCTCCCACTCGTGTCACCATGAGGCTGGATGATGGGAAGATCCTGCTGGTGACAGCTCTTTTGGGGGGACAGGGTGGCCTTTCACAGTTCCACAAATACGCAGAAATTGACAGGGATTTCTCAAAATGTATTTTTGCTGTTGCAAGTACTGTCAACCTTTGCTGATACCTTTTGCCTGGGTTGTGAAGGAAGTGTTGGGCACTAAAATAGAAAATATTTATTTAAAGAAGTCAAATGTTCTAATTTTTCCTCTCTTGTGGTGGCTGTAAATTAATGGCAGTTCAGCGCTCTGCTGAAATAAGTGGAGTGGGATGGTGGGAGGGCTGTTTTTAGACAAATATAAATATATACCACTTTAATTGTGTATATTTAATATACACCCACTCGTTTGCTTTTTAATGTGAACAAGGCTTCAGCAGGCTCCAAAGAGCATTGATGCCCACTCTCACTCTGCCCTGGAGCAGCCCCAGCCAGGGACCTCCAGCTTGTCCACAGGCAGGTTTTTTAGCAACTACAAGATACTGCTCAAGGAGTCAAACAGCTCTTCCTGTGTCTGTGACTGTAGCCTGGAAAAAGGGCTCCACACCTGCAAAGGTGGCAAATCAGCAAAGGAAATATAGGAGCCCCCTGGTCTGCTCATTTCCCACAAGATATTACTGGGTGGTAAAAACCTCCCCAGCACAGCAACAACTGGCACATGCTGTAATGGAAAGTGGTCAGGCCTTGGGTTCTTCCCCACATCTGTGGTTGTTTGTTTTTGGAAGGGGAAGAAGGGCTGCCCTGTTTTGAAGGTTTTTCAGAATCCTCTGCAGTGGCCTCATCCTGCTGCCACTGATATCTGATTGGGAAGTGTCTGACTGATGCTGATGATCTCTGGAAGTCAGCTCCAAATACCCAAGTGCTGTGTTGGAAAGGAGGCAGGACACCCCAGCAATGCTGCTGAGGGACTCTCCAGAGATATTAGGCCACAGAGCTCTGCTTCTTTATCTTACTTCACATCGATACACAGATTTACCTTGACTGGTTTTTTTTGTGATTTACTGTCAGGGAAATAGAATAGTACTTCTTTCCTTCACCTTTGTATTGGAGTGTAATCACCATCCATAGCCATGTGCAGAGAGCTGCATCCTGGAGCTGTAATTGCACTGGGGACACACCATAATGCAGAATAATAACTTGATGCTAATGAGCTCCATGAATTCAGTCAGGATCAGACCTGCCATCTCCCTTCCCAATGCAATTACTGCTGGCCTGCTCATGCTGCTTTTCCAAGTGTATGCTGAGGTTTGCAATCAACTGGAGCAAGTCTCAGTTCTGATTTGTTTTTTGAGTTATCCAACAAAGAAAGGCAAAGCCAGGACAGCAAAGCAGACATGAATCTGCAGGGTTCTCTTTAATTTTCAGTTTATCTGCAATTTGAGGGAGCAAACACAGCCATGCTGAAGATGCATAAATACAGCTTGGAGTGCCATTGAAATCTAGGTCAAGGTTGCAGCTCTGCCTGGGAGTTTCACTACCTGACTTGGGGAGACTCTGCTGCTCCAGGAGCCAGCTGGAGGACACTTCTGAGCCAGCACAATGAAAGCAGGTAGGCTTCTGCATAATCAACTCCACTGGAGAGTGAAAACAGGCCATGTAGGCCATCGCTGAGCTGGAATTGCTGCATTATTACTGAATCTCACTGGTCAGTCCTGGCAAAGGTCTTTGGCTCTCCAGTGGCTTCAGTCTTCAACTCTGCTGCAAGGAGCACTTCCAGCATTTCCCAGCAGTAACCAAATTGCCTTCCAGGTGCTTGGAGGGAGGGATAGAGCTGTCAGTGTGACAGTTGTTAACAAAATACATAATTTGGACGGGGAAAAAAAAGGACTTGCATTGATACACATTAATTTGCTTTGCAATCCAAGTATATGACTGCTGCAGAACATGACTCTGTTCCATATTTGAGACCCAGTCTGTGTTTGTGTTTTAAGTTAGCCTTCCAAGCAAAACATGTGAAAGGAGAACATTTAAACAGGAAGGGTTCATGGGGTTTTTTTCCCTCATAAATTTTTGTAGGTCTTGTTGCTGCTAATTACTGGAGATCTCAGCACAAGAGCTTTTCTTTCTAGCAAACCTACTTCTCATGTTTCCTGCCCTTCAGTTAATCAGTTTTAATCTCCTCTCTGTTTGTTTATTTAACTTCACAAAGCTAATTGACTGTTTGTGGCATGAGTCTGCCAGGGACTGGGAAAGCAGGGTCAGCCTGCGTGCACCGCAGCGCGGACAGCGGGTGGCTCTGGCAGTGCCACCACTTCCACCACAGCCCCTGGGTGTTCCAGGGGCAGGGTCTGGCTCTGTCCCACTGCTCCTGTCCCTGTGCCTCCCAGGGAGGCTGTTTTCCCCGAGGAGGGTGCCTGGTGGGGCTGGCAGCAGCCCAGCACCGTGCGGGTTGGGTGGCTCGCAGCCGCGCCCAGGCAAGGCAGAATCCCACCTGGAGAGGGTGGGCTAGCACCAGGGAAGGCAGGGATGTGGATGGGAGCCACTGCAAGCCTGATCCTCTGCTTCCTCTGCTGGGGCTAGAAAAGCAGATTAGAAAATAAAACATCGAGGATCTCATAGAAACCTTTGTGTTAACTGAAGGAAGATGCTTGTGGTGAGAGCGGTGGGCTTGTGTCCTCTCTAACTCTGCTGTCCCTGTCCCCTCCCTGGCCCTTCGGAAAAGCCAGGCACCCACTGCTGGCTGGGAACAGGTAGAAGAGGAGAGCAGCTGTGAGAAGCTCCTTCCTCCCTGTGCCCTGCAGTCAGACTCCAAGATGCAAACCAGCTCTCCTGGGTGTCAGGAATTCTGTGCAGTGAGTGTTGTTCTCCTCACCCACCCACTCCTGTGCTTCCCACCCAGTACCTGGCGTGTGCCCCCCACAGCAGCTGCCTCCACACACAGCCTGTCTGGGGGGCTTGGTGTTCCCAGTGCTCTGTTGGATCCTCTGAGCAGCATTAGGAGATGGCTCTTCTCAAAATCCATGTTTAGTTGATGGTGAGGTTCTTTTGACCATGTGGTTTTTGCCTTCACCACGCAAGAGTAACTAAGCAGTGTTGATCTGAATGAGTTTTTTATTTTCATCTGTTAAAAGGGTTTCCTAAATCCCATCAGACTCTGGTCCCCTTACATATTTCTGTGATGTCACATGGCTACAGGCTCAAAGGATATGCCAGTGGAGAAATCTTCCTGCCTAAGGGGAAATCCTGAAAGGATGGGTCTGCTATAAGACACTCACCAATGCACATTATCTGCAAAGGACACTTGGTTTTTTGGCACCTGTGATGCTGGGATTGTGCTTCAGCATGGGAGGAACAGTCTGTAGTGCAAGGATCCTTCAGAAGGTCCCACATGAGTTCCTGGTATGACAAAACTACCCTTTAACCTCAAGCCATGAGGTAGGTGGCACTCTGTTTCTAAAATGACTTGAGGCATTATGCACAGTCCTATAAAATTGCAAAATGGGGCTGCTGTGTTACCTCCTGTAGCTCAAGAGGTTTGGAGCAATTGGTTCGTCATTTTCTACCAAAAAAGCACTTCCCTGAAGCTGTGGCTGCCACATCTTCTTTTGCAGCAGGCTCTTTATTTTTGTGCTTATAACATTGCAGTTTATTTCCGTGGCAACGACTCTAATGTGATCATTTGCATCCATAATAACTTCGCTGTTACTAGAAAAGGTAAAACTGTGACGATCTTGAAAAAGTGATCTGAGTCCAACTGAAATTGCAAACTATAACAAAAAAGCTAAAAATTAAGTTGATTTCTAGGGCATTAAATCATGGCCTATTGAGCTGAGCTCATGTTTTTTCCTGTCTCAGTGCCGTGGTGAGGGGTGAGCCTGCGTAAGCCGGCTGGAGAGCGGAGACTGCAACCAGGGAACACACAAACACTCTCATTTGTGTTTTACTTAAGCTTTGACAACGTTGGTCTCTGGTTTCCCTTCCTCGAGGACTGCAATCACTCATGTACTGTTTTCCCTCACTCTGCTAAGTGATGCACAAATTGTTTCTGCATTCCAGGTTAGTTTGTGACATGCCTCTCTTGTGTTTGCACGTGGATGATGAAGATCTGCCCTGCTCATCAGGAAATGAGTAGGCTGCCTGCCTCTAGCCTCAGAGGAGCTGCATCCAGGCTGGTGGAATGGCTCAGCACCAGCCCTGAGCCAGGGTTTGCCCCAGCACTGCCAGTTGTTCAGTGATTTTGCACGTTTTATCTTTCACCTGTGTCCACAATCTCAGTGCTGTCCTCCACTGAGGAGCTTAGGATGAAACATGGACTTTCCTGGGATAAGCACATTGACAAACTAAGGCCAAAATGCATTTCTCTTGGTTCAGATCCAAACCAGCCACAGGGTGTCTTTCCTAGTTCTGTCTTCTGTGGTTTTGCTTGCTTTAAATTTGTTTAGAACACAGCATTTTTAAAGAAAAATTCTTGCACGTGCACATAAACATGCTCATGTTTAAATAAAAGAGAATCCTGCTTGTGTGATGAGACACACTAACTGTCTTGATTCAAACAATCCTCTGTTTTGATAAGTTGATTCAATCTATTTTAGCTAAATACTTAGCAGAAGTCAGGCTACTATTCATATAAAGAGAGCTAAGAAATATACTCTCCATATGCTTTGAGCAACCTGGTCTAGTAAAAAGTGTAAAAACCCAGGGGCACTGGAACTTAGATGGTCTTTAGGGTCCCTTCCAACCCAGGCCACTGGGTTGGAAGGGACCTGAAAAGCTTTCCTCCATAAATTAAAGTAAGAAAGCTGACATTGTTGAAACAGAACAGGTTATCAGTTTGGCTGGTGTAGAAATGCTAAATAATACAGTTTTCCATTAGTTACTGGCTGCATAACCATGTTGAGAAGTTAAAGTTCTCTGAGAAAGGTAAGGTCCATGTGAGCTGCTTGAGCCCACACATGGTCATGAGCACTTTATCCTTGCTTGAAGCAGCTCAGTGAGCAAGTACCTTTTTTCTTTGTTGTGTGTGATGTGGGTTGAGATAGAATTACAAAACTAATCCTCCTTACCTGCTGCCTCATCTCATTTTCATAGGCCAAGAAGAACAAAAATCCCACATCCAATAATGCAAATGTGGGCTTGCCTCAGCCCTGTGTTCCCCTGCCAAAGAGGGATGAGAGGGCTCTTTCCACCCCTGAATGCTCCTAGGCCACCCATGACCTGCACTGCAGCTGGCCTGGGTCTGCCTCTTCTCCCTGTGTGTTGCTCCTGCCCGTGGTGCTCACCTACAGCAGAATATGGATTTGGCAGGTAAAGCTTTTGCTATGTATAGATGATCTACAGTCTGATAATTAGTGCACGGTCTTAATTAGAATGCAGTTCTGAAGAACTGTCTCTCTTTTAAATGTCCTGCTTTTCCTGTTGTATGATACTGCAGTTTCTTAACAGCTGTTGGAGTCACCACATGATATGTGCTCCTTGTTGCTGTGTTTATTTTTTTGCTTCACATTCAGAGTATTATCAGTATTGATTCTCAAGACAGTTGCTTTGTTGTTTCTAGAGAGACATGCAGATTGAGCCGCTTTCCATTTAATATTAACTGAAACTCACTGGAACATTATCACCTGCATGGCAACCAGAAGCCCATCCATGCCTAACATCAATAGTCCAAAGTGAGAGAGCGTGCTTTTGACAGGGGAAATACACACTGTGAAAATCCTTATCAGGTCTGAATGAGAGCTGGGTGGGAAAAGGCACCCTCTCCCTAACATCAGGTGCAGGTCACGTCCATTTTCAGCTGTGAGTAATGGACAGCAGTGATTCACTCCACAGCCAGTCTCATAAAGTCCACTCCTCATTCCCAGAGACAAATGGGAGGGATATTTTTACAGACAAGTGTTATTGTTGGTAAGCCCTTTCTAGGTCAGCCTAAACCAACACACGTAACCCCTCCTGGCTGACTCCCAGCTTCATGCAAGCTGGCAGCTCCACTGGGGTGCTGGTTTGGAGGGGACACACTGGACAAGCCACACTGACAGAACTGGGGACTGGCTACAAAACTGCACCTGAGTACCAAAATTCAGGAGTGCTGAACTCTACTCCTTGAGGGAAAAAGAAGAGTGACAAATGTCTGTCAGGGAAGAGGAAGCCTGGTCATCTGGTGCTCTTTTGCTGAGAGATGATCCCAGTGCAAGCTCCCTGTTTGGGGTTTTGCTCCCCCTCAATGTAATGGTGCTCTTCTGCTTACAAGAAATCAGCACTGTGTAATTTCACTGTGTCTTAATTATTCCTTTTCTGGTTTTCTACATATATGGCTGCTTTACTGCTTTAATGCAGTATTTTCCATTAAGCAGTTCTATGCAGTACAACAAAAATAAACACACAGCAACGTGCGTAAGATTAAACCATTAAACTCACTCAAAGTACACAGTTCATAAATTAAAAGTGCTTATGCTTATACTTTATTATTGATTGCTGAGTTGATACAAGAAGAAGAAATTGCCCTTAGGAAACAAAACTCATGGTTCCTTAAGCTTTTCTTTGTCAGGAAGCCAAAAAGACAACATTAAATGGAAATGTCACCATTTGTTCTTGTCAAATGTAGTTTATTCAATTAGATCTTTTATAACTCTTACTGAGTTATACAAAGGAGGTTAATATTTTTTATTGTTTTTCTTCTTGCTGTGCCTCTAATACACACAGAGATAAGTTTGCCTAGTAAAATATACAGCGTAATTTGGTAATGTGTTTATTGGATTCCAGTAAAAGACTGGAAAGAAATTATCCAAGATTTTTGCTTCTTCAACTGAAATTTTCTTTCTTCTCTCTCTTTATTTTTTTTTTCTTTTTGTTTGTTTTTCATTGCTTGTGAAGGTGGGTAATAATCTTGCAAGTTTTTGTTTCCTGAAAATGCTTCAAAAAAGAAATTCCTAGAAGCAGATTTGGGATTTTCCCCTGAGTTAAGAAAGAAGGAAAACATTGTTGGGGTTTTTTTTCCCTGACTTAAGAAAGACTTCCTGAAGAACAAGGTATTTAGATACACTCATGGTTTCAAAAATTTAACTGTAGTTGTGAAACATATCTGACATCTTGCAGAATGATAAGAGGAGCCTGAGTTTACAGTAACTTACTATTCAAAACTGTCTTCAGTTCAGGGTTCAGATCAGTTCTGGGTTTGTGGATATGGTTTAAACCAGCGAAAACCTATTCCTTTTTCCTTGTGTGGTTGGTTTTCTGCCCGATTGGCAGCTGGAGCTCCACTCAGTTCCAGAGGTCAGAAAAATATCACCACTGATGTGAGGAAGAGAGGCAGGAGCATGCAGCCAGTGCCAGGGCAAGGAGAGCACCAGAGACGTCGATTTTAGGTTCACTTGCCCAGTGACAGAATTGCAGCCAAAGCAGCTGGGTAAAGCTCTGGGCACTCTCACCAGTTCTGCTGAGCTGGGACTCATGTGCTACCATGCCTGGCCACAGATGTGAAGAAAAGGAGAAGCAAGGCTGCTCAGCAGACCTGGGGCTGAGAATCACAAGTGTAGCCCATGGCTGCTTCTTAAAAGTACCTGCAAGCACCTTCACTATTGAATCTACAGGAGATGAGTGAATTTCTTGAAAGAACCAACACCCTTCCTGGAAAAATTGCAACAGTTCAGAAAAGGTGAAAGTTGAGCACTGCCACCCTCTCCCTCTTGTGTAATTTGATTAGCTCATCCTCTGAGACAGCAGGAGCTGCCATCCCCACCATTCCAGGTTTAGGGCTTTTTCTAAGTCTTGTGTTCTACTGGGAACTGCCATCATGTTTAACTCAATTGAGGACATGAAACCAACTGCAGTTTGGCAAGCCACACAGGCTGGAGCTAATTTTTGTTCTCTGTTAATTCACCTGCCTGTGGCTTTTTGTGCTGCCCAGGATATAATCAGCTTGCTCTGGAGATGCTAAGCATGTTTGTCTGGAGCTGGGCTGATGCTGACTGATGGGCAATGTCATCAGCAATGTCATCTGGGCTGTCACAGCAGGCACAGCTGCTGGGCTGTGACGTGGGCAGAGCCCAGGGCCAAGGCTTCCCGTGGTTTCTGCATCCCTGAGTCTGAGAGGAGCACTGGAGGGGTCTTCACAGGTAAGGAACCAGTGGGGCTGATGTGCAGAAACCCTCCCATCAGCTCCCAGGGCAAACAAGGGAGCAAAGTGCTGGAAATGAAGGTGTGCTGTGGCACTTGCTTTGTGGAGCAGCCTCTGGGAGGGACGCTGCAAACTGTGATGAGTAAGAGTGGCCTGGAAGCTAAATCCCATCTAACTAAGGGTGTCAATTCATGAAACTGCTTAATCCCATTTAAGTGCAAGCTGCTTCCAACAGAGGTGGCCTCCTCACACCCCACATGAGCACTCCCACCCTCTCCCTTCTCTTGCCCCTGGGTGTCCCTGAGCTGTGAGGCTGACTCAGACCATGCTGTTCACCCAGTACAAAGCAGATGACGTTCACTGTAGGCTCAGTTTGTGTCAGGCCATAACTATGCATACAGGAATCTGACCCAGGAGGCTCCATCTCCTAGGGCTGAAGGAGAAATGTGCTCTATTTGGTAGCCTTCACTTAGACTGGATTGCCTACAAAGAAACCGGACTGCACAGAAGTGAATAATGCTCAGGCTGGACTGGATCCAGCAGCTCAGGAGACTAAAAATCAGAAAACCACTGAAAGTTTCTCTTCGTTACTTCATGTAGGAAGCACACAAAACCTGGAGCCTTGCACCAAGTTCCAGTAAGCATGACTGCAAACGAGGAGCCTTCTTTTGGAAATATCACTTGGAAGAAACCAGCCAGCCAAGGATGGTTTGATGGGTTTGCTGATACATTCATACAAGTGAACAGCTGGGAGGCCAGGAAGGAGCTCTGGTTTCCAGATAAATGTCCTTTCCCACATTCACTTCATTACTGAGCACAGCTCACTTCCATTTCCTTTCCTGTTCTTTGCTCCTGTTTCAGGACAGGGATCAGAAGGGCTGGAGAGGGGCTCAGTGCTCGCACAGCGCTGTGAGGGAACACAACCCAAAATAAAAACTCTTTCATCACTGCTCTTCTTATGCCTTCATTTTAAACACAGCTTTTCCATTTCAGATGCGAACACATCCCAGGTTTATCACCTCTGGTTTCTGGAAAGGGGCATTTGTTTTGGGAAACAAGTGGAAGAGCAGCATTCTGCCAGGGTAAGTTCCCAGTTTCCAGCAATCTGTTGCACAGGTCCTGGCTGCCAGAGCACAAGATTGCTTCTCTGTGCTGAGAAGCCTGTGGTGATTGCTTCTTCCAGGCTTGTCTCATGAGTGTGCCTGCAGAGTGGTCACAAAAGGTGTTACAAAACTTCTGGGAGCAGCAGCAGACCAGGGAAATTTTGAGAAGACATAGATGGGAACTGAAAGTGAGAGACAGAACAATTTAAACTTCTTGGTTTAAATTGTGATGCAAAAACCAAAACAAAACCAAAAAACCCCAAACCAACCAAAAAACCCTGCAAAACCTCAGAGAGCTCAGGACATAAAAGTAAGGATAAAAGCCAAAAAAACCATGGGAGTTCTTCTTGCAGTTTCTCCTCCCCTGTCCTGCTCTCCCTGAGCTCGGTGTGGGCGTGCTGCTGCTCTGCACTCTCCCTGCAGAGAGTCCCACACGCTCTCCTGGCGTGCTGCTGCAGGGGATGGCTCTGGCACACAGCTAGAGACTGCCCAGCTGGGCATTGCCACAAGTGCCCTGCCTGCCAGCCCAGCAGCAGGCAGCCAAGCCAAGGAGCACGGCCTGTGTGTGGCATCAGAGGGGCTTCCCCAGGCCGGGGTGTTGTGGTGACAGTCAGATGATAAAGAGAGCTTTGGGGCTCTCTCAGTGCCCAGATAACACAGCTCCCCACGACAGCCTGTGGGGTCTGTGAGAGCTCCCCTCTGCAGCTCAGGATGTGCACCTGGCCCTGCCCCTGCCCACTGTGGCACAGCTCCATCCCAGGCTGCAACTGAGGCAATTCCCAGGGGCACAGGGAGGGCAACAAGTCACTGGCACAGAGCACAACTCCTGGCACACCTGGAGAGAGCTGAACAGGTACTGAGCAGTGCTGGACTCCAGACTGCACACTTAACAGTAAAAGCCATTATCACACCAAGTAAATACATTAAAAAACTTTACTTCAGGTGACTTTATCTAGTAATGTACCATTGTTGAAGTCTTTAGTGAGTACCCTCTCTGGAAAACACTGATCCCTTTTTTATTATTTTTTATTATGTACTATTCCAGAAATGTCATCCTATTTCCCACTGTCACACAAAGTGCCCGAGGCTGTGATTGAAAAATCTTGTGAAAAGACTCATATTCTGTTTCTAATCAGGTATGTTTCTGTCTTTAGAGTACCTGCTAGTTTCTTTTTGCCTGCATGACATTTCTATTTTGATCTAAGCTCTTCTTTCCCTCCCCCTGTTGCAGTGCCTCTGTCTCCATGGCCCATTTCTCCTTCACAAGTTGTTAATGTGAAAAAATTACACTGCCCCATACCTGGGCAGGTCAGCTTCAAGCACTCCTGAATCACAGCTTCAGCCCATGTTTACGGTGGCTAACAATGAAAAGTGTTTTTACGCTGAGGATAATGGTGTATTTGCACTGTAAGATAAACCTTAGATGTAAAAATCATGATTTATTTAATAGGCACATCAAAGAATACCACGGGAGAAGGGAATTTCAAAGTTTCCCAGAATAATTAGATTTCTGCTATTATGTGAGGTATTTTTTTTCTCCTGACTCAATAATAATGAGTAATAGAAGTGTAGTTCTCAGAAATCATTCAAAGCATTACTAGACTGAGAAGAAAAAAAAAAGAGGAATAGTTTCCTTAGGAGCTAGAAATCTAGTAAGCGACAGGACTGCACAGCTAATGAGAGAAAGAAAGGTCTGACTTGGAGCAGACTGCAGCACTTCCGAAACCTGAGACAGATTTTCTCCTAGGAAGGAGGAGAAGTACCATTGGGAAAGCTCCTTGCTTAATTTCCTATGGTCCTTTCCTTAATTAAATGCATATTTAAATAAGCAGGAGCTCAGTAGTGGCAGTATCCTATAGCATCATTGTGCATTGTGCTCCACGGTACAGAAGCACCACTGAGGGCAGCCCTGGCCCCAGCACTGCACATTCGAGGTAGGGAGTGCCACAGAAAAGACATCCTTTGTGGATCTCCCCTTACAGATTTGTCAGAAGGCCTTTCTAAAGCCTCTGATGACTGACTGTGAAACAAGGCCCCAGTTGATTAAGAAAGCGACTGGCTTGGCGGAAGAATGAGCTCCTCAGTTTAAATTCAGCCTGGTTTCCGTTTTCTGCCTCCTTTCCGTGGCTCGCAGTTTTTTAACCCTTTGCTCTGCCTGGCTGAGCCCTGGCAGGATGTGGGTGCCCATGGCTGTCCTGGCAGGCAGCACCTCGGGCTGGGCTGAGGCCGTGCCCCCGAGCCCCAGGCTGGCAGGCAGGGCTCGTGGGACAGCTGGGTCCCCAGGAGCACAAAGCAGGAACCAAGGCAAGAGGGCATCCAGCAGCGAAGGAAGGCTCACACAAGAGCCTTTTTTCCATTTTTCTCATAGCACTTTCAAGTACTATCAAATACAAAGGTATATTTTCCTTTGTCCTAAATACTGTATTAAAAAAAAAAAATCTGTTTCAAGTGGCCCAAAGTATATGGCTGAAAGCTTTTCAGAGATAAAAATCTGCAGGTGTGTTCCAGCCCTAGACAGTGATGGATCTGCTGCAGGGAGTCCTTCCAACAAAGAAAGGGGCTCCTTCTTGTGGGATGTGCAACACAGCAGGAATGAAAAGCTCGAAAGAATATTTATCTATGTACAGGTGACAAAGATAGTGTCAGCTTAATTTTAAAATCAATACAGGCATTGTAATTATTTCTAATAGCAGGAAGCAAGACTCTTATGTCCCTTGTCATTAGGGCTGGTGAAGTCAGGACAGGGAACATAAGTGAGAGATTACTTCAGGACAGGAGAGAAAAGCCAGTTTAGAGTATAGATCCCACCAGATGGATTTTTAATGTGTCAGAAGGAGTAAAAAGGAGGCTTATCCCCAATACAGTACAGGACTTTTGAGAGAATAATACTAACAATAGCATATGCAACTGTCATAAGGAAATTTTTTTCTGGACCAGCTCCAAGAAATAAGGTCTGGACCAAAAAAAAAAAATCCCTCCAATAACATGTGTGATAAATATAATACCTTCTTGAAACTAGAAAGAGAAGTAGAAAGGCTGGAAAGAGCACTATTGTGCATGACTTTTGTGGTATTTTTGTGGAAAACTGACTAACAAGCACATGATGTGCAGCTTGGGAGAGTGGGGGGAAAGTGCTGGGACAGAAACCTGAGTTTCCTGAGAAATTATTCTGACTGACATTAAAACAAACTCAGTTCACACATTTTTAGGATAAAAACTCCACTGCCAGATTTCTAATGAAGAGGTAGCCATGATCAAGCACAAGAAGCAGAGGCATGGCAAAGGTTTTTAAAACTGGCAACATACTGAAGAAAGTCTATATGGAATATATTGGCTCCAACAGCAATATTGAAACAGCTGTTGAATTTCAGGCTGAAAAAGCATAAAATATTGAGAACTGGTAACACAAGCTTGAATTCTGAAATATTTGTGTGACAAGCAGAAGAGAAACTCATTAGGCAGCTGAAAATGTCACAGACTAATTGTTTCATTTTGTTAGCTACCCTCTGTTTCCATGCATATCAAAAACCACTCATAAAGATGGGGAATATTCAACTTTTTAGGAGCAGTAGTAGACTCTGTGACATCTGAGCATCTCCATGCTCCAAGTTCTTGCTGTCTGGCACCACAGTAAAGAAATGTCACTATTCCCATTTTACAGACAGCGGGGTAGATGGAAGCAAATGAAATGATTTCCTAAAGGTTGCACCTTGTTCACAGGTCAAGGACTGAACCCAAGTCCCCAAAGAACTAGCTAAATCTTTGGCCACTGGAGGTGTGGGGTTTTTTCCGAGTTGTGAAATGGGTCATTGTTAATAATCCAGAATTGTTACTCTTTTCTCCTTTGACAGATTTAAGGGTTTTCAGTGCCACCTCCTCGTTCTCTCATATTTTATATAGAGCATGCTCTGCATATTTGGTTGAAAGCCAAGCGTGCCTCAGTTCCCCATCTGCTCTTTTTATGTTGCAACTTCTCTCCCATCCCACCTCTGCATTGTCTCTTATAAGTGTATCTCTAATCTCAAGCAGTGCTCAGCAAACCCAGATACCAGTGTCACAAGGTGTGGCTGCAGCAGCAGTGCCCTCATGGTGTCCACAGTGCATCTGTGGGAAACTTGAGCAGCCCTAAAACACATCACTGGGTGTTTGAGATTATTTTCAAGAACCTTCACTAAGCATCCACCAGGAATAGGGAGACAGCTGTTAACACTCCAGAAATACCAAGTGAAGGTTTGAATGCCAATCCAGAAAAGGAGTTGAAAATATAGTAGATGATTTATCAAGGGCATATTGGAGAAGTGTGAATAGAGATGGTGCTGTCATGATGTATCTTAAAGTGCCTGATATTCAAATGACTGCTTAGAGATTTCCAGTCAGACATGGCAGAATCCATGATAATTGCCAGTGTTAAGGGAGTCTCTGTTAAATGGGCACCAAAAGGAAAATGTGAAGAGCTGGAAGACAAGGAGATTTGTTGAGGACAAAGGAATTTGGTTGATTTGGTTTGCTTTGTGAAATTTTTTGTTTGGTATTGGGGTTTTTGTTTGCTTTTTTTTTTAGTTTTGATTTTTAAAATATTTCAATGGAAGTTGTTATAAAGAATAAGAAGAAAATGGCATTTAGCATTATCCCACTTGCTAGCAGTGGCAGTTCTCCCACTCTACATCCAGAAAGGATGGAGAGAGGACTGGGGTCTGGGCATGGAGCAGTGAGTGTGGTGGGGACTGAAGCAAGAGTATCTGCTGCTTTTATTTCCCCTGTTTAGGAAAGATGGATGCAGGATCAAAGGAGCTGCTGGCACTGCTTGAGTGATCCATAAGCTCAGTTTTGTCTTCGTTGTTTGGAGTTGGCTTTTAGCTTCTGCTGTTCTAGTATTGCACTCTTTTGACAGGAACTTAATAAAAGCAGGAGTCAGCTGCTCTGAGGGACCCATGTGTCCCACCTGGGAGCACAGTCCAAGTCCCTCTGGTAAGTAGCTGGCCATGTGTGGGCACAGATGCCACTTTTGTGCACACAGTTGCCATGCCAATGCCAAGAGATGTGGTGTGTGCAAACAGGAAACTCAAAATTCGAGTCTTGAAGGTCATTACCATGAGATGTAATGTACCTTGAATCTCTTTAATAACAGTGTCTTAGAACAAGATGATCACAAAAAAAAGAGACCAGCAAGGTTCCATGCATCTTGAATACAGTGTATAGATCCTGGGCTCTGACTCTGATGTTGGGTAATTACTTATTTCTATGCAAACTGGACTCCAAATGCTGCTGAACTGGAATTCAGTTGTCCTGTGTTACTCTGCAAGTGTGAACAGACCTCTCCTGAAAGGTGAGGGAGATCTGTGGTGTTTGGTGGCTGCCTGACACTGGTTCTACACACATGTGAAAAGCTGGGGTCAGACTTGCTGTATTTGACTGAAACAGGCTTAAGAAAAATGTCTTTGTTTTACCTCTGAAAGGAAATAATATCCAGTAGGCAGTTCTCTGTTCTTGATGACAGTGAGCACTCAGTACAAGTGATGTAATATTAGATTGCTCAACACTTAACATGGAGAAAAAGCTTATAAAAATTGGATATGTGAAGATTTATTGAGAGAAACCATGGCAAGCTACCAGGAACTCCTCTGTGACAGAAATAGCCACCCTAGGAAAGCAAAGTCCAGAGCACCTCTGAGGACAGGGCTGTCCAGATGTGATAGTGAGAAATGGTTTCTCTAGAAGCACAGGGAATCTGAAGTGCTCTTGGAAGAATTGGATGGATGAGACATGCTGGTGCTCTGAGCTCTCTCTATTTTAGGCCCAATACCCAGACTTTCTCCTACAAGTTACTAAACCCTTGCTTTGATATGTGCCATTTATTTAACACAAATGATTGTTCAGCCTGAACAAATACCAGGCACAAGGGGCAGGCATGAAGGCACCAGGTAGGAACACTACCTTTGGTCTAGTGTATGAAACAAGTGGGAAATTCCTCAGACAAGCTGAATTTGCTTTATGCAGCTCATTGCCATCTGGATTACCTTCCTGCACCTTCCTGGTGATATGATTGCCAAAATAGCTTCCTCTGATGCCACAGGACATGAGAATGATAACGTAAGGCCAGGGCAAAATCAGGTGTCTGACTCCTGTTGCTTCACACACCATGTGCCCCTTACCCCTCCAGGCACAGTTAGAAGAACCCTCTGTGAGGGTTATCTGCAGATATTTGAGCCTGGGCAGGTGTTTGACATGGCCCTCCATGACCTCTGAACCACAGAGTGCACCAAATGAGCTGCAGATATTGGCTGCTTCATGGCATTGTTACCTGGGGGAGGCACATCCACGTTCTGCTGCAGAAATACAGCTCTCTGTCAATTATCCAGGAACTCATGAAGGCAGAAACCTTCATCCATGTATTTATGATCCTTGAGTAAGTGACTCTGGAGACAAGCTGAAAGGAACCATCATTTCTGGGGTGATCCTCTCTCCTCGAGCACTGACAGCTTTCCTGAGTGCTGTCATCCCAAGGGAGGGCACTGGGGCTACCCCATCAATCATTCCTGCAGTGTTGTCAAGCCTGAAGGGGCAAGAGCAAGCCTGAGCCAAGGATGCTGCTGCCTGTGTGGGAGCTTTCTGACTGAACAGCTCATCCACTGGGCCCAAATGGTGTAACTGGGAAACAAAGCAGCAAAATCCTCTCTGACAAAAGTAGATGGAGGCAAGCCAGGACTGGAGCAAAACAAAAGCTGCAAATAAAATATAGATCATCTCAGCCCAGTTTAAAAAAAATAGGATTCTTGTGTGGCCAGGGTAGTCCATGCAGTGATGGGCACAGAGAAGGCTTGGGAATTTGGACCTTGATTTATGTCCCCTCTTATGACACTGGAACACGGTGGGGAAGACAGAAGTATCAATCCAGCACAACAAAAATAGAAAAAGTCATGTTTTTCTTTTAGAAGAAGAGGATGTGGGACAGCCTCTGGTTCACTGTGTCCTGTCTTGGTTAAGGGGTAGCTTTAATCTCTGGTCTTCTAGGCTGTGTGTGTTTGGGGTGAAAAGGTGCTGACCCAGGGAGGACCCTGAGAGAGACTTTGGTGCAGAGCTGAGGTTTTCTGAGACTGGTCCATGAGCCCACCAACTTATACGTGGTTTCAGAGTGCAGACAGCCTACACAGCTTGGAGACTGGAACACACCCCCAGAACTGTTATGATAGCTGTGGAAATGACAGTCACTCTCTGTGGAGCCACAGCAAGATGGATCACTGTGGCAACATCCTCTGTTCAGGAGGGGATACTCCTGGTGCTTGGGCCCCAGCCAGAGGTTCAGACTTGGGAGGGAAATGTGCTCCACCAGAGCTGTTCAGCCTCACACCACGACTTCAGTGTGCCTAATTACTTCCTAATTACTGCGGGAACCACTGGCCAGTGCAACTGTCCAGGCTCCCACCTTCTGGCAGGGTGAAAGGTGACCAGCCTGGGACAGGCTGAGCATCTTCCCTCGCTTTCCTGATAGGATCCATGATGGGTGCATCTGCTGAAGGCTCAGAAAGAGAAGGAGTTTGTGCTGGTGCAGGAGGGAAAGGACAAGCAGAGACAATCTCGTGTGTGGCAGGGGCTGGCCTTGGCCATCTGGACAGAGTTTGAGCTGGCACTGCCACCCAAAGGGACAGAAATAAATGAAGTGGGTGGGAAGTTGTGGAGGATAACCACAGGGCAAGAGCATGGGCTGCATCTGTCCACAACACCCACACACCATGGGAATGGCACTGCTGAGGCCTGGGAACACTTCAGCATCCTGTGTGTTCCCCGCTTCCTCTGTTTTTCCCTTGTGGTATCATTCCCTGTGAGCACTGACCTGAGCAGATGTGGCGTATTTAAGCTTCAGACTAGCTGGTTGTACTAAAGAAATGTCCTTTGTGATTAAAGGTGCCTGTTCTGTTATTGGTAGTTGTAAAAAAAATTTCTGAACCTTACTGTTTCTCTATTTTTTAAGAGTATCTGTCTCCCATAGTGCTGCTGGGTTTTACCTTTTAATTACAAACAAACAAACCAATCCCCAAACAATATTTATGTCATATGTTTTTATACATTCACCATGGATTGTAATGTATTAAACCTTTCTTACAGACTGACTGATAGTGGGTAGTTGGTCTTATAGTCCTAAAGCAGAGTAGAAACCAAACTTAAAGAATTAGATTTCACCTGTTTTTTTGGGGTTTTTTTTGTTACATACATACCACTCCTCCGAAGCAGACTGCTCTTGTACCTCAGAAAATGGAGACATTAATTCACAAATTAGTGTGGCATTACTAAAACAAACTCCACCCTCTTCTGAAAGAATGAGTTTGAATTGTGAACCATTCAGCCTACTTCTGCCTTCAGAAAATGAAATGCCACAAACTTCAGAAACTTGAAATTGTTAGCTTGGACTCCATCTCCAGGAGGGGGACAGGGGAAAGGACCTTTCCCATCAAGTCTTAAATTAATTCTTTAAACTTTGAACCAGTTAATCCTGTCTTTATTGTTGTTGGAGCACAAACTGACTCAGTGGGATGTCTGGACTGAACCATAGGCAAGAATCTCTCCTCCCAAGCAGAGAGGATTCCTGGGAGAAGCTCATGCTGGAATGCAGAAGGGAGTGGGCAAACCCAAGACACTGAGGCACCAAATACCCCAGAGTGGTGAGTGGAGAAATAAATAGGTGAAACTAGAAAAAGAATGTCAATATGATGGTAGGTGCTTTATATATATAAAACTTTTATATCTATGTATATATATAAATATAAAAAAAACTCACCTTATCCAGAGCTGAGTTTTTAATTGCCAAGCCTTAGAGACCTAGAGAGGTCACAAAAAACCTGACAGAAAGCACAGAAGATGAAGATCATTAGCATGATTAGAGTTCAAGTGCAGGCAGGAAAATAAAGAGACCAGAAATACCTTGCTAAGAAATAACAGGGTTTTCAAAGCAAGCCTTGAAGTATGTTTATTAGTGGAAAGGCAAGAAACCTTTACTTTTAGCCAGAGACTGCCTGATCTGCCATCTTACACATTATTTTAGCACCACTACCAAAGCCAGATTTTGTGTGTGTCTCTTCAGCTTGCAAACTCAGAAGCTGCCTTTGCTTTGGGAAGAGGCAGGCTAAGGTTTGGCTGAGGGGTCAGGTCTGGCAGCCCTGTGATGAGGGAGGATTGTGGCAGCAGAGAGCTGGAAGTGCCACGCCTGGGGCAAGCCCTGGTGCACAAAGTGCAGCCAGGCTGGCTCAGGCAGGAGCCAGGGACGTTGGCATTGTGCCCTGGCTGCTGCTGGGCTTCCCTGCTGCCCCAGCGGCCAGTGATTACAGGCTGCAGCTGCTAATTCCCTCAGAGGGTGGTTCAAACCTTGGGGCATCACAGCCATGGCATTTCTCTTCTGGACTCTGTCCTGTAGCTGTTCACTGCTGGCCCATGGCTTGCCTTCTCCAACAGGCTCAGCAGCAGCCTGTTTATCCAAGCAGGTTGAAACCAAAACCCTGAACCTTGTTCATCTCTACAGGCCTCTGAAAGAGAACAGTAATCAAAATTCATTTCATATTCGTGGCCTGACTATCAGAACTTACCTCAGATCTTGTATTTGTGGGGTTCCCAGACAAAGGAAGGAATGATGCATCTGACTCCGTGTTCTTAGAAGGCTAATTTATTATTTTATGGTACTATATTATATTAAAGAATACTATACTAATCTATAATAAAGAATACAGAAAGGATACAGACAGAAGGCTAAAAAGATAATAATGAAAACTTGTGACTCTCTTCAGAGCTCTGACACAGCTCAGCTGAAATTGACCAATAAGTCAAAACAATTCACATGAAACCAATGAAACAATCACCTGTTGGATAAACAATATCCAACCACATTCCAAAGCAGCAAAACACAGAAGAAGCAAATGAGATAATATTGTTTTCCTTTTTCTCTGAGGCATCTCAGGTTCCTAGGAGAAGAATCCTGGGCAAGAGGATTTTTCCAGAAAATATGACTGCCACACTCAGAGGATACAATGTACTTGTTAGCCCCAAAAGCCACTTGAATGGGTGGATAAAACACAACAAAACCAAAACCCTGAATTCCTAATCTGTAAATCTCTGGAGAGAATATTAGTTTTTTATTGTTTCTCTATCAATAAAATGCAGGAAGTAGTCCTAAATGCCTCACCTCTACAACTTGCCATTATTTATCATATCAAATGTCCTTTCTTCCAGGCTTTTTGGTTTGCTCCTGCAAATAGATTATGCAAACATGTTCAGCATATGGAGCAGAACAGATCCAAACTCTGTTCAATGAAATGCAAAGTGCCTTTATGTGCTGCTGCTGCAGAGTGTGAACTCTCAGAGAAGGCAATGCACTGAACTGTATTATGAACTGAGAGGATGAAAACACCCAGGTAGTCTTGGAAAAATGGTTAATCAGTAAGTATTCACTGGAGTTGGCAGGCAAGCACATTTTACAAATGCTTGTTTCATAAATATTTATTTTAAGAATTGAATTTTGGGAGTTTTCAGACAAAAGAAGCCATAAAACAGTGAAGAGAAACTTCAAGATTGAAATTCTTGTGTGATTTTTTTTTTTTTTTGCTTTATATTCCTTATAACCTCTTTTCTTCTTTTTCATTTTCAAAGAACTGAAGAAACTAAAATCTACAAAAACCAGTCTCAGGCAGAATGTGGAGCCAGAGCCAGGTATCCAGAAGAATGAGTCAGAATAAAGAAACCTACAGCTTGTAACCAAAATGCCTCGAGCTGTTTGCTTTAAGTTATCTTGAATAAACTATGTGTTGTGTATTTCCTGAAGAGCATGACCAAAAACTCACTGAGACCATGGATCTCCAAGTAAGTTATGGCTAAAAGCCTGACTAATGTTTTATGTGTTTTTTGGTGAATTTCCAAAAGAATGTTTGTTTGTTTTTACTCATTTCTTACTCATGAAAAAAAAACAACCAACAACCCAGTGAACTTAAGTAGGGTTTACAATACAGGATTCATTTTTCATTTGTTAGAGAGCATTTCCTCTAGACTGTAGACAAATTGTTTCCCGGCACAGAAAAATCTGTATTGATGTGGTCAAGATTTAAAATTTAGCAATGTACTTCCTCTACTGGGGATGTTCTGAATTTCTTCAGTGCAGTGAATCATTCTGGTGGTGGAACCAAACTCAACTTACTTATGTTGAATGGCAAAAGAACAACAAAAACTTTCCCAAATTTGAAAATATCACTGAAAAAGAATAAAAGCACAATTGTCTTCAGCCATTATGGGCTGCCCTAATTTGAATCACATGGGAAAATGCTTTGTTAATGGCTTTCTTCCTTTACTCTTCATTGGCAACAAACCAAACCAAACCCTTTTTTTGTTGTTTTCCTTTATGCATTGTCTTTCCATCTGGTTTTAGAAGAAGCTGGTCCTGCGGGTTAGCAAAGATTTTGAAGTACTGGAGATCTGGGGTCATTTCTGCAGATGTTCACAACAGCCATGGGCTGACCACCTCCATTACTGTTCTGGAAAATGGGAATATTCCACTTTACCTCATGAGGCTGTTGCTAGAAAATCTATTTATTGCTGTAAGATGTCCAGCTACCACAGGATTATTTAAGGCATATATACAGTTTGTATTTTTCCTTACAAGCATGTTCTGTGTAGAGTTTAAGCTAATAAATCCCGATGATGATTTATGATGAGGAATTCACTCTTAAGAGGAACAAATTTGAATAGATTTAAATACATACACGTAAAAGAAATATGTGCAGCCTCCCAGAACTCTTTGAAATATAAATGTGAGAATTCCTTTAGGTATAGTGCTGGAAGCCTTCGTGTCAGACCATATTGTCAGGTGCCAGGCAGAAGGAGCCAGCCAGACTCACTGATTTATGCAGCTTTCTGCTAAAAGACCCCAAAGACTGCAACCCTCTATCGCTCTCAGCCACGGGGCAGGAGGTGGGACCAGCTCCATTAATGCCTCCTTCAGCTTTTAAACCCAAGCAGAAGGTTTATTCCCATGTGCTCTGGACCTACAGTCTTTTGTTTGCTTTTCTATACCAGCTTCTCCATGTTTGATATTCATTTTATTCCCTTCCTTGGAGTATTATTTACAACTGAAGAGCAGAATGTTATAGGCTGAGCTGACAGGGCACTAAATATAGAAAAAGCAGGGCAGTTCCCCACTCTAATCATCTCCTTCTGCTTTTATGTAGATAGTAAATGATGGGCCACAGAGGGAATTGCCATTTGTCTCTAGGAAATACATGTCAAAGGAGTTTAAGCGCTACATCCTGCCCACACGGGGAAGTTAATTTAGGCTTGACGCAGCAGTGCTGGCTTTTCCTAGCACTGAGGAGTTGCAGATGAGCTCTTTAGTCCTTCAGCTGAGTGCCATAGAGACCGTGGTTTTGAATAGAGTATTTACAATGGCAAATGGCACCATTTCTAGCCTGAAGGAACAGGCAAATTTCAGCCAAGGCCCGGTGCCATTCATGCACATCATCCCCCTCGCTGCCCTGCGTCTGTCTGAGCTTGGGAAGCAGCCCTGCCTTGGCCGGGCTCGGCTCTGCCCCACCAGGAGCCGGGCCAGCCTCGGGGCTGCCATTTGCTGTTTCTGCGTTGGGCTCGCTCCTCTGACTTGCCTCCCCTGAGCCAGCTGACTTGCCTGGGCTTTTTTCCCTCTGCCAAGTCTGCTTTGCTGCCTCCTTTCAGGTCTGGAGCTGTTCTGCTGCCTGCCCTTTTAACAGCTGTCCAAGTGCGCAGGAAGAGTTGAACCAACACTAAAACCTTGCCAGCTCTGCTCACTTGGGTCCTACAACCTCAACACAGTGCGCAAACGTTTAAGCAGCAGCCTCGCTGATGGGACTTAGCCCTAAATCCACACAAATCCAAGGTAATCTGGAAGCAGCTCACTGCTGCCTTAATATCAGCGTGAGACGGGGGCTGAAGGAGCTGGGAGCTCTGTGCGTGCCTTGACAGGGAAAGTTTGTGATCTGAAGGTTTCAAAATCTGCATAATGAAAACTGCCAGAAAGTTTAGTGCAGCAGTTCTGCTTTTCCCCGTGCAGAGCTACAGGGCACAGGTTAAGGCTCAGCTCCAAGAAGAGTGAGGTATTGCAATGCAAAGGAGCAGAGATGCTGAGTACAAGGATATCAGTTAAACTTTCTGACCAGCCTAAGGGTTCTTCATGTATTTTATCCGCTGGCTGACTAATGTAAAATACAAAAGTATTCTGCCTGGCAAGGCAGGAGCAGAACTGCAGTCTCCACCCTCCCAAAGGATGACTTAAATACGAAGCTACGATGCTGTGTTCTTCCTTTCCTTCTGCCTGCTCAAATGCATTTTTAATTCTTTAATGCAAAGTAGGAAGGCACCAAAATCTCTCTCTCCAGAAAAGCCTCAGAGAGGGTAGACAGAAACTTCTCCTGGGAACACCAGCAACTCTCCTCCTGCCTTCACTGGAATTAAAATCACACTCCCTGTGTTCTAAGTGACCACCTAACCCTGAGGTACAGGAAGAATGGGGTGCTACCTCCTCCCTAGCTGTGAGCTGGAGCACAGCACCAGGCACTGTGGTATTTTTTACCTAGGCAGTCTCAGCAGTGACCAGTCACCCAGTGAGCCAAACCACCAGCCTGACTGTACAGGAGTGTGGGCAAGAGCAGAAGCTCAGGCTTAGTCCCCCAAGGGATGTGAGCTCTTCATGGTCCACTCTGGATTTAGACATTCTTTGTGAAGTGGCCATTTGGTAAGAATTTTCTTATACTCTTGTGAATGTACAAAATACAGATGATTCTAGTGGTCTATAAAACCCAAAAACTGGACACACTGTTTACTTCAGTATTTGCTCATTACAGGCAAAGCATTCCAGAGTTGCTCCTCCTGAGGTGCTAAGGTCACCTGCTTTGGTGATTGTGTTTTAAGCCTGCTGTGTCCCAAGGCACCAATACTTCTCAGTTAAAACACTGCAGATGAACACAATGAAAGCCAATAAAAAATCCTCCAATTCCAAAGAATTGTTGATTGGACATGTTTCCTTATTTCTGACACCAATGAAGGCAGCCTGCTTGTTTGCAAGGGTGAAAGAGAGTACAAACTTTTTAATCCTCAATCCCAAATTCACCTAAAAGATTTAGGGCCAAATATTCCTCTTATTTACACCAGTGTAAATTTAGGGAAATTTCATCCAACTTAATGTACTGCCAGGTGGTGGATTTTGCCTCAGATCTCATTATTTTTGGGTTTTTATTTATATTCAGCCACTGTGTGTATACACAGATACAAAGCAGTAATTTTTGCCAGCAAGAAGAGAGTGGAGTTTGCTATATAAATCGGTATTTCTCAGTCAATATGTTGCAACCCCTGAAGGGGTTATAAAAACCATCTGGGGGCTTGTAAAGAACTGAAAATTTTATAACAATCTAAAGCAAAGAAAATGTCATTTCTTCTATTCTCCAAGGAGCAGCACCATTCTCTTGGCAACCTGTCAAAACCATACATGAAACAATAAATTCTTTAGGCTTATCACTTTTACCATATTTTTTTTTTCTTTAGCTTTATAAAACATGGATGAGAACTGGGAAGTTTCTCCTTTTTTCACCTTTTATGTAGGATTTCCTATCTGCACTGCTTGAGAAATGTTGCTTTCAAATTTTTGGCCTCAAAAGGCAGTAAATTTCTTTAAGGGCCTCCGCCTTGGTCTTCTCCTAACCTGCTTGTTAAAACTACAGCCTATTTTGTCAAGCTTAGGCTTGTTTGTGTTGGAGCCAGTTTTTCTATTTCACTGTGACTTTCTGCCTGTCAGTTTCCTCTTTCAGACTAAATCATACAGGGAAAAATCAACATGTCCCTTTGTGGGAAGAGATGTTTTGCATCAAGTGGAAAAAATGGATGAGATTTCCTGTATCCTCATTAGCAATGTGGTGTACGGTTTGAAATCTGCCCTTTCTAAGGTGAGATACCATCTAAGAGCCTCTCTGCTTTTAAGTGTAGCCTCACAGCACATACAACTTGTCAGTGAATTTTGCTTTCATGTACACATCTTTCATCTCTGTGCATAGGTGCTTATCTATGAAATTAATTCTAGTAGCAACCAAATGTGTCCCACCTAAAGGAATCAGATAATAAATTCAAGGGGAAAAAAGCTCATTGTTGGTTTTTTTCCCTTCTAGGATGAGATGCCTCACACAAGGACTGGGCAGGCAGCAGAGCTGGTGGGGCTCTGAGACTCTGAGCAGGGTGGAGGGAAAAGGAGGGGATGGCAGTGCTCTCCTTTTGGCAGCTGTTTGGTTGGGTGGGCAAATCTCCTGCAGCTTCACCTCAAACTCCTCTTGACTTCAGCTATTTTTGCCTGATTTCCACAAATTAGTTCTAGTAGGTGTGGTGCCTCACTCTTTCCAAAAAGCCTGACTTGTTAACTGTTTAGTGGGCACAAATTTGATCACCTAAGCCACTTGCTAAGGAGAAGGAACAGTGTCTTGCCTGGGTGGGAGGTGATGCCCAGAGCCAGGAGCTGAATGAGCTGTGGGCGATGTGGCAACAGCTAAGGGGAGGAACTGCACTTCTGGCTTTTACTCTTCAGCTCCAGCTACACCGGGCTGGAACTGTGCTGTCCAAACCGGCTGGAATCAAAACTTGGACAATTTCATGTCATTTTCATGTGCTTGGAACACAACTTCCTTTTCCCTGTCCCATTTCTACTGAAGACAGACTACAAAGTCTGCACGTGCAGAGGATGGCTTCGGATCCAAGCTGAGGGTGTTTGGGGGCTTGGCTCTTGGCTTAGGTCTTCAGGCTGTCAGACTAGAACCAGGATTCCTGCTCCAAGTTCTGAGTTCAGCTAGCTAGTCAGGGTCTAGCTCTTCAGCTACCTTCCAGATGCCTGATTGTACCAAAATGCTCCTAAAATCATTCCGTGGTGTTTTCCCATGTGGTTTGCATGATGCTGAGTGGTTGGGCAAGAGATCTGACATGGTCTATGCAGCTTTCTGCCTTCATGCCTGAGGGAAAATGGATACCCAAGGGTTGTCTCTGCTAATATGAAAAATCATGCAAAAGGTGGCTGTTGGGTATTTTTGTGGGTTTCTTGGTTTCTTAATTAATCTCTATTTTCAATTCAGAAATGTATCTGTGTATGAAACATTTTGGGAAAAGAAGCTAAATTTTAATTAACATTTAAAAATCGAGCTGGTTAGTAAATAGCCTAACAAATGTCCACCTCAGCTGGCCCTGCCCATGAAGAAACCATTCCTGGACAGCCCAGCCTTCTAGCATCAGCACTTTATCTTGGCCTAATTCTCCATGCCCTGGCTGAGGCTGAGCTCCTTGCCTCTGAGCACTGCCTTGCTGTGCCACCTCTCTCCTCCATGCTTCCATCATTTCTGTTTTGCCCACTCTCCCTGCACTGGGAGAGCCACCTTGAAGGACACAAGGCTCTCCACCGTAAAGACCAGCAGCCGCTGCCACCACTGCTGCTCCGGCTCGTGCCAGGAGATGGGCTGTTTTGATTTTTTATCCAGAGAAGTCCAAACTCCTGAGGGAAGAAATGTGGTTTATTGCATACTCATCCTGTTTCTTCAAAGCTGAACTGTGCCATGCATGAAAATTTTTTGGAAACCGGGAGCAGAAACGATGACTTAACAAGGCAGTGCTGTCCACTGCCGCACCAACACACTGCCAGTTTTCCTGAAGTTGTCAGCACTACTGTTTTGTACAAAGAGTGGAAATTCCTTCTTGTGCTTTGTCAGTCACGAAGCCCAGGGCTGTCAGTCAGTGTTACGGGTAACATGTGTTTTCCCAGGTTTGCGCTTCTGTCCTGCCACGCTGCTCTGTGCCTGTGCTGCTATACCGAAACAGCAACAACTTCGCTCCCTGCCATCCCTCCCGTCGTTTGTGCAGATAAAACGCCAGGGCCACACAAGGGATGGAGGTCCTAGGCTGAGCTCATCCCGTGGGAGCACTGGGGAGCACACGGGGAGTCCCTTGGCCAAAATCCCGCAGCCCCGCAGCACGGAGCTGCCCTCGGTGCTCTGTGTCCCCTCACCAGCTCCGGGGCGTCCTGCCGAGCCGAGGGCACCTCCACCCTGCCTCGGCTTCCCCTTCTCCCCGACCCGGCTGAGCCAGCGGCGCTGAGGAGGCTCCCCGGGGCCATGCGGGTCCGGGACTCCGGCCCCCGGGCTCGCCCCCCGCCCCGCTGCCCTGGGCGGGCCCGCGGCGCTCGGCGAGGGGCGGGCGGGNNNNGCGGCGGAGAGCGGCGGGAGAGGTGAGCGGGGCTGCTCCGGAGGGGCGCCCGGCGGGCGGGAGGGGAGCGGGGCACCCAAAGTTTGGCCGCCCGGAGGCCGCGGGGGTCGCTCCTGGTACCTGCTCGCACAAGTTTCCCAGCGCCGGGTGCGTGGGCGCTGTGCCGGCAGCGGGCTGGTGGCGCGCCGAGTTTCTCCGGCGTGCTGGCTTTGTGAAAGCAGGGAGGGTTTTCCCCCGAAGGAGCGGGGTGAAAGCTGGCAGCCCGCGGTAGCGGCTCCGCCAGCGCGGCGCGGGAGCCGCTTGGCTCCCGGGTGCGGGAGAGGCGGCTCTTGGAGCGCCCGCTGCCCTGGGAGAGCCTGGAAACTGGAAGTTGCTCCCTTTCAGCCGTGTTCCTTGTCTTCTGTGGGAAACGCTTGCTGGCGTTGTGCTAAATGAAAGTAATAAATCATAATTCACTTAGTAACTGAAATTTTCTTGGCATTTCGAGTGACACAGTAACGGGGGAGAAACATTTAGGGCCATCGCCCTTTGGGGAGGAAAGGGTGATATCCTGATACTGTAACAGGATTTAGACGGTGCTGGTGGCATCACGATGTGCGCTGAAGCGGAGAGCTGGTTAACCAAAACTCTGACCTCGGCTCACTTTGGGGTGATATGGG
The DNA here is from genome assembly GCF_014805655.1 of Passer montanus. Classification (NCBI taxonomy): domain Eukaryota; kingdom Metazoa; phylum Chordata; class Aves; order Passeriformes; family Passeridae; genus Passer; species Passer montanus. Next base: position 5,093,881 of record NW_024369707.1, read on the forward strand.
AGCTGCTTCGTGTATCGCTGTTCTGGGGAGATTTGGAAAAAGACAGAGTCCTTTGTCTCTTGGTGGAAATGGTGCTTGATGTTTTGGCTCAGTACTGTGCGATGTTGGAGGATCTTAACAGAGAAATACCTTTGGAGAAACCATTGTAGTAACAAATAGGTGTTAAAATGTCAAATTTCCCATAAAACTAGGGAATGTCTGTTTATGGATTAGGGGCCTTTGATTTATTTCTCTCCCCCTTTCTCATGCCTGCATACGATTCTGAACGTGGTCTGGCTTTTGTGGTTGTAATCGCATTCTTGGGCAACTTCCTGAAAGAGAAACCTGGTAGAATGATTTTTTTTTTCATTGCACTGAAAAATGACCTCTTGTTCCTTCACTTTCTCTGGTGTGAGCATTTAGTAATGTCTTGTCCCCAGCTTGCCACAGGAATTCATTAGAAACCCGATTTTGTAGGGACTATTCACAAAATGTACGTAGGTGTAAGCAGCTGTGCTGCTGTGTAGCTTCGAAGAAACTGCAGACATCCTTGAGGAAAGTGAAAAGCAGCTTCATGCCTGCTGAGTGCTCAGATGAGCCTTTGGTGTGTGAGGGGAAGACCAATGCAAATAACAAGGCAGAATTATAAAATAGATTAATTCAACTGCATGTAAGATGTACTAGGTTGGAGATGTAGCATTTTGTGGGGTGTGATTAGACTCATGAGAATAGCAGCTGTTTGGCACAGGAGCAAACTTTGAGTGATGAATGCTAGTCCACAGCTTTTTGCAATTACAGACAAGTTGTATGTCAGGCAGCCTATAAGCAAATTGTGTCAAGTGCTCTTGAGGTGCTGAAAGGCAGCTTCTCTGGGCACTGCAGTTTTATGCCTTCCCCAGGTATGAGGATGGTGGAAGAACTCCTCTTTGCTCTGATTGGTGATATGGCCATCACTATAGTCACACATACATTTATATCTATATATAGCTCCATGCATCTCATGTGGGAGGCAATAGAAACTCATGTCAGAACAAAAAAGAAAACAGAAACCCACAGTGGATTTTGTCTCAAGGTGTATACAGAAGTGTTGAAGCTTCTGTTTGGTGTTGTCATTGACAACCAGGAGAATAGCATGTTGTGGTGGCATGTGGAGACTTTTAGCCTGAGTGTCTAAATCACACAGGCAGAAATGTGTTCCCAACCCAGAGTTTCTTACCAGCATCTGCTAGGCAGAAAAATGTCAAGCAGGGAGCCCAGTAAGTTGCACCAGGTATTTTTAGAATAGATTGAAGCAAATGTGTCTGTATAAATACTGAAAAATAACCACCTCACCTTACTGACAGGAATTAAAATGGAGATGCATGTGAATTGCATGTATCCACAGCAAGGGATCATTCAGAGGGAGCTCTGGGTAGAGATTTGTGGTGGTGAGCACAGCATCTACCTGGCTCATGCAGCTGGTGGTGGCTTTTGATTCTTGATAGGAACTACTGTGCTCATTCTTGAAAAAGCTGAGCCTCGGTGGAAGGGTTTTCTTGGAAGCTGGGGTTAGGGTTGTCTGGGCTGCTTGAATTGCTTAATCACAAGCGTGCATGAAAGAGCATGCTTTTGTAATACTAATTATGGGGAAATGAATTCTAATCATCCAAACATTTCCAGTCAACTTGGTTTGTTAACTGAATTCTGCGATTCTCTAGGGTCCAAGGTTTTATACATGAGAAGACAGGGAAAAGATGGATAATCATCACTAATCTGCAAAGTGTTGCTAGATACAGTCATCTTTACGTGCCTCTGAGCATCTTCCCAGTCACCTGTGACATGGCTAATGAATCAAGTTTTACAGCAAAGTGCTGGCCTGTCAGAACCATGTAATTCAGTGCACCTCTGTTAGCCATAAACATCTTTTGAATAAGTGTAGTGATATAAGGAATTGCCTCTTTTTGGTAGTGGTAGCATGGAATAGTAAATCACCTATGTATGAATTTAAAGATTTAGTGTAAATGTAAAGATTCAGTGTAAGTTTAGGGATCTATGAAAATATAAGAAGTTCATTTTTATTATTATTCAAGTAGATAGCTTCTTTGTGTAAAAACTAGAAAGCTGAATATGTGCAATTGTGTATGTGTTCAGGTGTCTCCTCTGTGATGGTTACAGTGGTGGGAGGAAAGCAATAAGAGGTGGTAACGTTCTACAGCTGGAGCTGCACAAACGTTTAGGCTGGCATGCTTTGGGGGGAAAAAAAGCTGTCCTGTGTTCAGCTTGTTCCTGTCTCTTTAGGGACAGACTCTAGTTCATACGTGATTTCTGTAAGGAGAGCTGAGGTCCCTGCTGAAGTGAGAGCCAGTAATCAGGGAATGGAAAAGTATGGGGCAATTTTAGTGGCAGTGCTAGTATAAGTCATAGGTTCTTGAGCTGTTTATCATGGCCTTGAAATACACTCAAATGCTAACTGAAATGCTTTCTAAATCCATTAGCACCTCTCCTTGGGCAGTGTCTGTGGAAAAACATGCATTTTGGCAGCTGCTGTGTCTTTTCTGTGGTCTGGTGTTCACCTGTAATGGCCAGAAAGATGTTTTTTTCCCTTATTTTCATGCTGAAATCAGAAGGTACCTTATGCTGGACTCCAGTAATTATGCCACAAAGCAGTTTAAGTATGAAAGCATATTCATCTTGTGGAATTATCTCCCCATGGAGAAAATGTCAGTTTTGCTGACCATGCTCAGCCCTGTGGTGCAAAGTGTGAGCTTCAGGCAGTCTTCTCTTGGCATCCCTTGGAAACAGCAGCCTGAAATTCTCTTCAGTGTTATGGGACCATGAAAGCAGTTGTGGAAGGGACCAAGACTGATGGCCTGTGAGTGCTGAACTGAAGAAGCCTGTTCAAGGCTGTGTAGATGTGGTGGCCTTGGCGTGCAGGTAGGTTGGTTTGTTAGCTTACAGTCTTTTGGTAACTCATATTTCTACAGGAGTAAGTCCCCCTGGAGACTCCAGAAGCACTAGTGACAAATGCTGGTACATTCTACCTCCTTTAGTTTGGCTGATGTATACAGGGGATATGAATTTATGTACATCAGTTATGTTGCTTTGACCAAACCTGGTTTTTTACTTAAATGCTTTCTGTATTATTGAACAGCTCTCTCTTTAAGCCTCTGTTCTTGCAGAAGGACACGTTGAGGTATTTAGTGGCATTTCTCACTTCTTCAGATGGTTCTGTCATCTGGTGTGAGCTGTAAGCTTCTGCTTGCCCACAGCTGAACAAGGTTTGAGGTTTTTTGTTTGACTAGGAGAGGGACAGTTTCCCATTGGCTCTGTCAGGTTACAGGTACAAAACCAATAGGAGAACTGAACATGACTAATTTTTCCATTCTGTTATCCTGTAACTTTACATCCCTAAGCAATCCAAGAAATGCCATGTAGAAGTTGGTGCATTGTCTGTTACCTCTGTGTCTCCATCCTGCTATGCACCCTCCTCTTGCAGAAGGAGTCGTTCATGTGGCTTCCTCAGCATTAAACAAGCTGAGGCTCCAGCTGCTCTGGCAGCTGGGTTGAAGAGGTTGCTTTCCCAGCTAATTGCCTACTTCCTCTGCAGAGGTTCGTCATCTGCCTTACAGAAATAGTGATGGACTCCTGGAGGCTCAGCCAACACAGCTCACAACTCAGCCTACAAACTCTCAGGCTGAACTGAATCAGACAGTTTAATATACCAGGTCACGACCTGCTCTTGGAGAATTCTTGTGCATAGTTCATACTCAGTTGTCCCTTTTTTTACTATGGAAATTTAAGTCTTGTCTTCCCAGAAACCTTTAGTAAAGCCAGTGGGATCAGTCAGAAGTGAGGTCAGTTTAACAAAAAGAGTGTTTTCTTAAATGCAGGTCTTTAAATAGCTGGTAACTCTCTTATTAATTGGTTGATGTAAGTCATGTTGCAGATGACTGAGGAGGTGTCTACCTGAGCATATGGATGAGGTTCCCAGCACAAGGCTTCATTCCTGCATCCTTGCAGCATCTGGGACTTCTGATGCTCCTGTGGCTGGCTAGTTCTGCTTCTGCAGCTTTCTGGGGGCAAAAGATGAATATAACTAAATGTGTGTGCTGTAAAGAGAAATGTGAATGTCCTTAACCTTTTTGGGGAACCTTCAAGCTAGGGCTGGAATGGCTGAGAAGAGGCCACTAAAAACTAGTATCTCTTGTTCCTGTGAGATTAGGTCCGTTTCAGCGATGCTGTCCTGGATACAGAAAATCAATATACATTTTTCATCTTAAATGTTAATAACTTGGCAACATTACACTTTAAGGGTTATGTTTGTTATCTAGCTTTTCAGATAAGGTTTCTAAATTAGCTTGCAAATAGGAAGTGGTTGATTGCTAATGTTGTACAGTGTGATTAATAAATAAATAAAAGGCTAGTCACCCATTACTCTGCAGATCTCCAGCCACAAGTGCAGTAAATGGTTAGAACAGCATTCCTGATATCTCCAAGTAATTTCTCATTTGGTAGCATTCCCTATGTATAAATGCTTAAAGTATCAGGTTTTGCCTGTCAATGAGCTTGTGTAAGTGCAAGTTTTTTTGAATTTCATTGTTATGAACAGGGAATACTGGAGTTCCAATCCATTTTTATAGTGAAATGACTGTATGTACCTTTAGAGTAACTGCCAACACTGTTACTGCCATAGTCTTTCCTCTTGAAGGAGGAGGGATAAGTAAAAACTTAAAATAATGCAAGTAATTTAATAGTACTTGCATTTTTAAAGTGAGATTTCTTCAAGTTCTCTTGGGAGACTCTTTTAATCTTCTGTTGCCAGTGGGGCATCCTAAACCCAGCTGGCTTTAGTTAGGTGTTGTATGGCTGATAGATCCTGCCACCTCTTTTAGCTTCCCAGGAGTAATAAAAATGTAAATAATGAACAGTAGTATGGCTGCAGAGAAAGGCTAATTTTCAGTTTTGCTGTAAACTCTGACTGAACCATAGAGTGTGGAGTGATGGGAATGGGGCTTTGTAGCACTGTTTAGTAGGAAATGTAAGTACCTCTTTTGTAGAGTAACCTAAACCTAAAAGCTGTAGAATCTGAAGGCCAACAGTCATCTCTCTTCTACTCTGCAGCACCTCACATGCCTTTTCAAAGCTCTGAAATACTATTGGCTTGAGGGCTCAATTCTATACCTTTAGTTTTCTTTATTTCTTACACAGGTTTTTTTTTTCCTTTGCTTGACAGTTCTTTGAGCCCAAGTATTAGAGAAATTGGTGTGTCTTAACCCTTTTGAAGAAGGATGTAAGGTCTTGGCACTTATTCTTCTCCAAGCACAGTTCCCAGGTGGCCATGGAGCCATCTCCACAAGGCTGTTCCTATGCTCCCAGCCTGGCCGGTGCAAGAGGCAGGGAGGGCATGTGTCACTGGCCAGCAGGTGAAAATTTACTTGAGGAAAGGAGAAGCAGATTTGTTTGCTCTGCAGGGATGTAGTGGTGTGAGAGTCTTGCTTACAGGTGACACCAAGATACCTGCCCCAAGTGAAAATTAATAAGGGCACTGGGCTTCCCTTTAATATTTTTTAAGGAAGAAAAGATGGTGAAATCCTAAAGCAGAGGTGGGACTTAGGGTGAAGGTGGTGTGAGGTACCTGATAAGACACCAGCCATTGTTAGTCCAGCACCTTGTGGACTATTTCCGTCATAAATCTGTACTTACACAGCCCATTGCCAGAGAATTAATACCCTGTACCTCATTAATGGGAGCTTGCAGTGCTGCAGGCTTGCCTTTGGCTCCTGACGAGCCTGTGGTTGCATAGTGAGCATTGTTCATGTATAATAAATGTGGCAACTGTGGTTCCATGAGGCCTTTCTTGCACTAAAAAACTAAAAGTGGGGCTTGGGTTTAGGCAAAGCCTGTGATTGTTGAACCCCATTCCCTCTACTGGGGTGAGCCCAGAGAAGAGGGTACAGCCTCCCCACCGTGCTGTGGAACACTCCTCTGCTCCCTCTTTTGGGAAAACTGGTTCTGCAGCATTGGTCTCGATGAGCTGACTATGCCATGCTTGTTTCTTCATTATGTTAAAATACCCACATTGCATAAAGAACTTAAGATCAACCAAACCACTTCTTTAATAAAGGGACACCAGTAAATTAAAAACATAATTCTCTTTAATCTTTCTGATACTGTAAGACTTGATACTGGAGAATTCTGTGGAAACTACTTTAAATACAGGAATAAATAATACCTAGAAACTTTAGCAATTCTAGTTGAGCCTACAGTAACAAGAGAACATAACACATAGAATTTGAGAATGTTGATAGAATTGTGCAGTACTGTAAAAAGTCTCTATAAGCCCCCTGTCCTGTCAACTGAAGCAGAGCTAATTTGGCTTTTTAAGTAATGTATAAATGAGGGATGGAAGTAAAAGCAAATGATACATAAAAGCATATCTATGTTCTTGAAACTGAATAGTGCCTCTGTAGTTGTTGTACAGTCACAACTCAGTGGTGAAGTAAAAAAACTCTGGTCAGCTTTGCATATGTGAAATTGATCTTTGTAATTGACTACCATGAACCACCAGCAAGTGCTGTACAAGATAGATGGATACTGGTGAGAAAAATTAGTCTGGCTTGTGAACTGGAGACCCTGGTCATGAGGCTACACACAGTTTGAAATGGAACTGGTATCTCTGCACTTCATGCTTAACAGAAACCCCCAGCAAACAGTGGTGGTCAGGACTCTTCATGAAGAAGCACTGAACTCCAGCTTCTGCTCATGTGGGAGCAGGGCTTGGACAAAGAGATGGTTCCTGTGTGGGACCAGCTGGTTTTACAAGCTGGTGCTCTGCAGGGAAATTCCCGCTTGGCAGGGGAGGCTGGTTGGACACAGCTGAACAGGCTTTCCAGAATGCACTAAAAACCTGAGAGAAATAGGAATAGCAGAGAAAGGATAAAGGTTGGGAGGAAATCTTCAGAACCAATACCATGCTTTTTGCATTCATGTGCAGTGCTGGCTGCTGTGCCTGAAGTCAGACCAATGTCTTAAAATATAAAATTATTTCTTTAAAAAACCCATCACTTTCAGCTTATCTCTGTGTACAACTTATGTTTATATCTTGTTGACAGTAACTTACTCCTCTTCAGAGCAGTGTGAGTACTGAGCTGTTTAAAACCTAGCAGTCATCCTTTATTGGAAATGCTCTGCTTATACTAAACCTTCCAGGTATTGAGTAATAATAGAAGGAGTTGCTAGATGAAAAGGAAGAGCCAACATTCAGGATGGACCAGAAAATGGGGAATGAGGGTGAAACATTTCCCAGATCTGTCATGTGGAAGAAGCCAGAACTTCAGCAGGCTGCACTCAGGTTCAGGATGAGGAGAGGATATTGAAGCTGAGGCTCTGGTTTGTAAGAGGCTTAGGCAGAAGGGGAGTCAGGAACACCTGTGAGATGCAGGGAAGCACAGGGAACAAGAGGCTGGAGTGTTTTACCTGCTGCTGTGGGCATCAGCTGAAAAACAAGACCCAGCATGTGACCTTCCCACTGCAACCGGAGTGGTCTCCTTGCCTGGGAGAAACAATTGCTGTGTGTTCAGCCAGCTCCTTTAATGACTGTTAACAAGTTTGGTTGAGTGTTTATTCAGTCCTGCTGAAGAGTTGGTTAAATGCCTGAAGTGAAGCTGCTTTCAGCTCATATGTCAATTGAAATAAGACTTTCAAATTAGTAGCCCAGATGACAGTGGCATGGAAACATCAGCATCTCAGACTTGGAGAGGTCCCTGAATGTTTGTTCCAGGCTGGCTTTCTGTGGTCACAGAGGCTGCCCAGTGCCTGCCACGTGGGCTCAGGGGATCTGAGGTTTTTGGGCTTAATACAGTGAGACCAGCAGTGCTGTGGGACTGCTCTTCAGTTTGTGCCTTTAGCTGTGCTTGCTGCTGTTTCATTGCAGCTGTTCACAGAGGTGCAGTCTGGTGTCTAAACTTCCTTGTGCTTGATGTATCTTTAAAGAAATTACAGAATCAATCTTGCAACTGCAAGAATGAGCCTTTTGGATTATATATTATTGCTATTGAAGTCAGGCTTCAAAATAAACACTTGGAGGTGTCTCATAGTGCAGTCATTACAGATATCTAAAAATCTATGTACAGTTGATTATTTCATCCTCAATCCACTGCAAAGTGTACTTCAGCCTCTCTGGGACAGGCCTTTTCTCCAACTTAGATATTAAATATTGGCATTTTTTCAGATCATGTTTTTGCCTCTGATCTTGAACCAAACTAATTTTTGTTCTTCCTCTTGGGAAGATTGCAGCAGATTGGTTTGGCTCTCTGAAAATGAAGTCCTTCCTAAGCTTGTTTTCTGCTGTAGGAGGATCTTCATTGTTTAGCAGTATTTTGTGCCTGGGGCTGAAGATGTAACTTTTCCCTCCTCCACCAAATGCTTTTCTAGACACAGATTAAACAGCCTGTATTGATATAACTTTGCTTTTGTAACAGCATTCTGTAAATGCAGGCTGAAAGCATCCCATCCTCTTTGTTGATATAACTACTTCCATAATAATTTCATTAAAAAAATTTAAACTGGGTACTTTGGTGGTGATCTGAATAGTTGAGACTAGTGAGAGTAGAGTATCCTGCCCAGTACATCTGAGAGTCAGTGTTTGCAACACCAGCACGAAGCTGAGCTCATCCCAAGCTTGGGAGCCTGAAGACTTTCCATCATGAAACAGCACAGAACCATCAGTGCACAGAGGACATGCTGCTGTTTTCCTCCTCTGCCTTCCCCAGAGCTCTGTGCCTGACTGGAGCAGTTGTCTAAAAATGCAGTTAGTTATAGCTGGTACCTCAGTGTGATGTACAGGACTTGGGGTGGTGCTGCTCTGTGAGGCAGGGGGAGTTGAGTTCTTGGTGTGCTTGCTGTGGAGATGGCATCTCTCATATAGAGGGATGTGACACTGATCTGTTTTGCTCAGAAACTCTAGCATAGGGTTAAGAACTGGATTTGCATAACAAATTGCAATGTATGCTAACACTGGCTATGTTTCTTTGGGTTAGTGACAGTATTTCCATTGCGTGTTGAGAAGCTTAAATTGTGGATGTTGCCCTTCCTGTAAGTGCTCAGTCTAAGAAGTGGGCAGCCTACCCTACAGAGGGACTTTTTTTTTGATCCAGAATCTTTCAAAAGCCCACATTTATGTAAATGAATTCGCCTATACACTTTCCTCCTTCTCAGTTTAACTTTGTAAAAAATATAAAGGTCATAGGCAAAGAAATGCCTAGCCTGTATTTTTGTTTGGTTTTCTGAAGCATTAGATTCAGATTTAACTATCACTGAGTTTTTTTGCTTCAGTGTTATGAAAGCTTGTTGAAAGCTTGTTGATATTCTGTATAGCAGGTCAGCTGTTTTCCATCCTACACATCATACATCCTTTTGGATTTCTTCTCCCAGCACTGTGCTTAAGCTGTTTCTTGCAGGATATGCAAATGCACTTCTTGATACTGGACTGCATAGAAGTTGATTTTACTGAAATCCACAATGGAAACTTCAGTTGCAGGGATGCCACTTCTCAAAGATCCAATTGTCTCCCCAGTTACCTGGTTAAGGTACACAGTGGCCAGAGCAGGGCCAGGCCAAGAAGTGACTGCTCCATAACTTGTGATCAAAAATGGTTTTACTCTTTTTTCATGCTCTGAGCACTGCACACATTCTTTTCACTTACTGAATAGCTATTTGCTAGAGGTTGTGCTCCAAAACAGAGACCAGCCCATCTTAATGGTGTGTGAGGAGGGAGAGGTTAGGCAAATATGGAGAATTCTGGGGAAACCAGATGCGGAAGGTAATTGATTGAAACAGAAAAAAACCAAAATTCTGCATCAGTGGCCTTGGGAGCAGAGTTGGGTTTTTTTGACAAGGCTCCACATGTTATGTGGAGAATACAAGGCTGTCACCCTGAGTTTGTCAGGGACTGTCACCAGTGAAGTAGAAAACTTGGAGACTTGCAATATATTCTGGGAAAGGCAAGAAGTGTCGTGTCTGCCTTCAGTTAGGCTTGTGCAGATGAAGTACCTAAATGACAATGAAAATTGTTTTATTTGATTTCAAAGTGTCACTCCTGTCTCTGCCCTCATAGTATGCTTCTTGCCATATAATGTATCAAGGGTAGATTGCCCTCAAAATAGCCCAATTTCCTGTGGTTTGCTGTCAGGTGGAGCTCCCTTAGTCAAAAGCCTGGTTTTCAGATTGCAGCTCAAACTGTGCTCTGTGATTGTGATCTGGTACTGTCCCTGTCCATCACTATGTGGGACAGGCTGTCTTGCACCAACATGCACTGTTCCTCGCTTCAAAGTGCATCCAGTAAGACTTGGAAGTTTCTTTTTGCCAAGATACTAGGTAGAGTTATGAGTCTGCTTAATATTGGGATTAAGAATTTATTTAAACTACCCCTTGGGTTTCCAGGCTTGGCAGAAGAGTTGGCCACCAAACCACCAAAGAAAACCCCAAAAGCTAGCCCTAGAAGTGGCTTTTCTTGGAGTGCCTCCTGCAAGGCAGCAGCGCCATCAGTGTGCTGCTGATGCCTGTGAGAGAAGGAATCCTTGCCCTTAAGAGCAAAACTAGAGGTTTCAGGTGGTTTGTGTTAGTATCAAAAGAACACAGAAGAATGTTCCTTAACAATTGTAATTTATTTTGAAAAGTGCAAGTTTACTTTTGCTGTCAAGCTGTTGGCTCTCCCCCATGACATTTTCTTGCTGTAGCTGATGATGAGGGGTGCAAGACAAATGTGGGAGTGACTCATGTAACCTGCCTCAGGGGGCTGCAAACCCAATCCCTTCTTCTTGGGTTTTGTTCTGCTGGTCTCAGCTGCAGCTAGCCCAGTCCAGTCTAAATTTTGGGCTAAGCTCGAGTAGTTGCAGTGGATGGCTGATACTAAGCTCCTTTGGAAGGAATTGTGCTTAAGTGACTTCAGAACTGCTTGGGGGATTAGTAGGTTTGTGGAGAGGACTTAATTATTGGGTGGGCTGTTATCCCACTTTGTAGGACAGCCTTTTCACTTTTTCTTGCATAGCTTAAATCAGCACGTTCTTCTGGTCAGAAGTATGCTAAAGTTGGGTTTGGGGGAGAAGGACGTCTAAACTCCTGCATTATTGCATTTTCAGCATTTGGTTTATTCTGCAACGACAAACTGCGACAAAGCCAACTTCGTCCCCTCAAATGGTGTAGAAGAAAGTGGAAATGCTGTATTTGTCGCTTTCAAGTGTTTCAGCACAGTTAAAGTACATGCTATTAAAAGATGATTAAACAAATCTGTACAAACACCAGCTGGTTTTCTGGTAGTCAAGTGCTCCAGCATGGTTTGAAGTCGCAGCGTAGGTAGGCTGGCGATGGCACAGCTCCTTGGGGTGTGTGGGAGGAGGCTGGGAATGACAAGGCTGTGCCTCTGCTGGGCCCCAGCGCCCTGGGGTGCTGCACCTACAAGAGCAAGTGTGCAGCTTGCTGCACAGGGGGCTCCAGGGCAGCAGAGACCTGGTTTTGCATTTGTTATGCCAATAACGCTTCACCTTCTGCAGCCTTTCTTCTGAAGTCAGTGAGGGAACTGGCTCCTGGCTGGCCTGGAAATGGATGTCAGGGCTGTGAACTGCATAAATGAAATGTCTTAAAAATGTTGTGAACAGGGAACATAATTTAAGGAAATTGGAGATTATTGCATGTTACTCTAAGTATCTCTTAGCCCTAACAAAAAGGGTTGAATGCAATTTCATGAGGAGGAAATACAGCACAGTAGTTACAGTGCTCAGTGTTTGACATTTGGGCTTGGCTGTCTAAAATCAGTTGCTGATAGGTCCTGAACAAAATGTTGTTGCTGCTTGTGCTTCAGTTCTTTGGAGCTCATGGATAATAATAGTGAGTTCTGTCAGGTGTGCGACCTGCAGATGAAGATACACCCATTTTGAATATTAACTTCATTCTGTATTCATTAGGTGCTCTATTTTCTTTAATGAAAGAGTACAGGTTGAAATCAAAGTTCAGTGTTTGCATTTTAAAATCTAAAATTTTATTCTATGTTCCTGTTACTGAGAATGCCAATTATGCAGCTAACTCTTATTGTTCTAGGCAGGTGTAAATTCCCACACCAGAAGGTCCGTTTGCATATGTAGATCTGCTTCTGTTCACTGCAGAAAATGATCTATGAGGTGTACTGTGCATCACATACTAGTGGGTGAGGACCATACCACACTTTTCAGCACTCATTTACCATAAAGGGCAGTCTAAATAGAATGCCAAGGCTCATTTACCTGAAACACAAAACTGTCTGAGCTAGGGTGTTGTGGGATGTAGTCTCCTAACTTGGTGGCTTTTGTCCTTCATATATTCACTGATATGTAGCTATATCATGATTATCAGTGCATCTGGAAACCTCTAGACCTAAAATCCTGGTAGTGGTAAGTAAAACAGTGAGTTGTGTGAGTCCCATTGCCAGAGCTCTGTCAATGGTGTGTGACTTGCCTGCTCTTCAGGTGAGTAAGAATGTATGTTTAAAATGCTGTATTTGTGAAAACTGACTTAACTTCCCCCTCTTGTTTTCTTACCTACACCTAAAATCCTGGTAGTGGTAAGTTATAAGAATTTATGTTTAAAATGCTATACTTGTGAAAGCTGACTTAACTTCCCCCTCTTGTTTTCTTACAGGTATCTCCAACCAGGAATCATGAACTGGCACTTTTCACTCCTCTTTGTTCTTGGGACTTTAATGTCTGTATGTTCCCAGTTCAGTTTTTATCCTCTGGAGGAGCTTAGCTCCGATGTTGGAATCCAGGTCTTCAATCAAATAGTGAAAGCTAAGCCTCAGGACAATGTTGTTGTTTCTCCTCACGGGATTGCATCTGTCCTGGGGGTGTTGCAGCTGGGAGCTGATGGCAAGACAAAGAAGCAGCTGACAACTATGATGAGATACAGTGTAAATGGTCAGTGATCCTAAGGTGGTTTTGGGTGTGTTTTTCAGACTCTTCATGATGTGTGAGATGGCTTTCAAAGTGTGGTAGATTGCATCATGCACCAATTAACTCTGTTTACAAAAGCACAGAATGGACATGCTTGAAGTTAATTGGCAATTTGAGCATGGGCATGTACATATACCCAAACTGGCTTATAAGTAGCTTGGTTACTGCCTTCAGGGCCCTGGCTAGACCTGCCTTTGTCCTTGCCAAATTGGTATTCCAGAACAGGGTGGATGGTGGTCCAGTGCTAGCTCTGAGCAGGAAGGTGGCAGTACTCCATTCCAGGCTGTGCTGAACGACTTTTAATGTGCCACTCCTTAGATAACAGGGCAAGAGGATATCTCTTGGCACCTCACTGAAAGCAGTGCAAACTAACCATACAATCGGTACTTTCATGTTGCTCTGCGGTTTTGTTCACCTGTTTCTGCTGTCAGAACCCCTGTATGTGTAGTTCTTGTAGTGCCCTCTTCTTGAAACAGCCATTTCTGCTTGCCTGTGCCTGACACTGCATGCATCTGTGTTCATATTCCTCTGCCAATGTCTGCCCCTCCAGAGGGAGTAGGCTGAAGATTCTTACTGCTTTAATTTGCATGCTATTTTTGTGAGTGTTTGCCAGCAAGACTTAACATCTTAGTGCCAGCATTCTGCCTTACTTCCAAGAATAGAAAACCCTCCAGGAGGTAAGTGCACATTTAAATCTTGAGCAGTATTGTCATATAACATGTTGTCATATAACATGTTGTCCTGTCTTCATTTGCTTTGCTGTTTTGGTCCTGGATTTGAAGTACAATAAAATTATTTGACACCTTAACATCTAAATGATGTCGATTGAAATCTCTTCATGGGATGATCAGCTCTAGGAGTATTTGAATGCTTAAAAGCTAAGCACTTGCAAAAAATGTTGAAGTATTATATCAACTGGTTTTGTTTGGCCTTCAGACTTCCTAATCCTAACTGAGAGACAGAGGTTCTCAAACACCTTAGAAGGTAGCCACTGCCTGGTTAGAGGCTTGTTATGGTGCTACCTCTGTCCTTGCTCAGGTTTCCCCTGCTCTTGTTCATGACTACCTTAAAGTCCTTTGGCAACTGTAGCAACTGCTTCTTTGGAAAGGTTTTAGTTGGAAAGTTTTTAATTTGTCTTTAGCTGTCTTTTAATGCAATTTAGCAGCTGGAAGCAAAGAGGAGAGCCAGCATCATGAGACCAGCCAGCTCTCCCCGGACCACCAGCAAGTGCTCCGTGGGCCACCAGTGGTCCACAGAATACAGTTTGAGAACCTCTGTTATGGTATGTTCTCCAAAAGAATTTGCCCCTAGTATTGGAGAGTGAATTCATACCAGTGGTGCTTTTAAAGCATTCATGACACATGAAACAGCAAAGCCATCTGAGGTTTTTTCTTACATGCAGCTAAGAGAATAACTCTGAACTAATTTATTCCTGTCATATCTCTTCTTTGTCTATATAAGAAAGTAGTCAGGAAATGTTTCTGCCTAAATTGTATTGGGAAGCAGAGGGAACCCTTTAATAACAGCCGCCCAAGGATGCTGTTTGATGCAGTGGTTGAACATGAAGTTGCCTGCCTGGCAGAGCCTTCCCTATGTAGACAGGCACTCATTGGTGAGGCGTAGCACAGGAGAGCTGGTTCTGGTGAACATTGCAGTTCTTCTGTGCTGCCATATGCTTTCCCTCACATGCAGTGAAGGAGCTAGCAAGCACTTGGTACAATCTGCTTTCAGGTCCTATGGATCTTAACTAAGCACTGGAACCTACTATTTTCCCTTTTCCTTTTTTAGAGGCAAGCTCATGTGTTAAGAGATTAATTCTTGCTTGTAGCTGATTTAAGCCAGGACTTAGTCTTTAAGGAAACTAAGACTCAACTTGGAAGTTTATTATACAACTCTTGACAGCTTCCTTTATTCTCCAGCAAATGGAAAGGAAGTAAAGAAAACAATTTTTGCTTTACATTCTGAGACTCAAGATCATTTGTTATGCAAATCCTGCAGAACTCTGAGTGAGTAGGCTCACCCTTTGACTTGCTTTGTCATTGTCACAGAACTGACAATTGACCTGGCTTATATGATATGAAGTATTTTTGGAACAGTTTGTTCTGTGGAAGAGCATGATTTGTAGCTCTACAGTAATATTTGAACCTCAGTGTAATCCCAAGCACTGTTTGTAACACTGAGCAGACAGCTGGGGGTGCAGCAGGCATCATAGTGGAGATTCATGTTTTTGCTGGGAATCAGTAGTGTTATGCAGATGAGGCATCAGAAATGAGTATTTTGGAAGTGCCTTCAGAATGCTTGCTTTGGTCTTCCTTTTCTAGTCCAACACTTAATGTCTGGCTTTTTCATGTCATTAATGGTTGCATATAGATTAACTGTTGGTTTATCATGCTATTCTAAATTAAACTTGCTGTTTTTTCCAACTAGGAGTGGGTAAAGCCTTAAAGAAGATAAACAGGCTGATAGTCTCAAAAAAGAATAAAGACATTGTAACAATTGCTAATGCAGTGTTTGCAAAGAATGGCTTTAAAATGGAAGTGCCTTTTGTTACAAGGAACAAAGAGGTGTTTCAGTGCAGTGTCAAGAGTGTGGACTTCGAGGACCCAAATGCAGCATGTGATTCCATCAACCAATGGGTGAAAAATGAAACAAGGGGTGAGTACTGGGGAGTGCCTTTGTCCAAGGCAGGGTGGTGTCTGAGACCACCAATTTAGATGGAAATATTGGAGAAAGATGCAGGGAGGTAGAGAAAGCTCTGTTCTGCAGCTCAGAACTGTCTTTTGGCTGGCATTAGTGTGATGCTTTAGAACTGATGGGTTAGGAACCAGCAATCTTGTTGCCCCAGCAGATGTGCCTGTGTGGTAGCCTGGAGGGATGTGTTTGGGGTGTGTGTCCATCCCATCCATCCATGGGATCAGATCAGCTTTTACTCTTCTTTGCATTCATGTGAGAAATCCAAGTACAATTATCTTGGGTCCATGCTTTCTCTCAAACGTAGAGGCTTTCAGGCAACTCAGATGTTTTACTCAGTAAATCAGACTCACAGGAAGCTGAAGGGCAGTTCAGCTTTTGCTCTGACTGCTCTAAACTGTCCTAAGACATGACCCTGTTCTTAGAACTCACATTTGGTGGCTGCCTTGGCAGAACTCCTCATGCTTCAAGCCTCTTGAACCAGTTGTAAAGCTTACATACACTAAAGCCAGAGATCACGTTTTGCAGTGTGTTCCCAGTCCAGGGCAATTATGTGTTTGGTACCTTCTGGAGCTAAAACAAGTCTCTCCTGGATGTGAGGAGTGTGTTAACGATGTTGAATGTGGTATTTGTCAAATGAGGCTGTTAAATTCTTTCTCGACCACATCACCAGTTTTGCATAGCAATGTTGCAAGCAGTGTGTGAATGGGGAGGTGTTTCAGCTGAAACTATTCCATGTAGTTAGATCTGCTTGCTGCTGGAAAGGGTAGAGCCTTGTTAGCTGTTAAAACATCAGGCTGTCAGTTAGCAAGATATGTTTATTCCAGAAGTTTACTTTTTGACAAAGAATACCATTGACTGAATTTAAAATATATTGTTGCATGAGGAGCTGGCACACTCTCGGGTCAAGGGCTTTAAAGTAATGTGTGTCAGGTTCTTTAAAAACAGTTGGCCAGTGTTACAACAGCAAATACTCAAGAATTCCTTTATTTCTTCTAGGTATGATTGATCAGGTTGTAGCTCCAGATGATATTGAAGGCACTTTGACCAGACTGGTGTTAGTGAATGCTGTGTATTTCAAGGGCTTATGGAAATCACGATTTCGACCTGAAAATACCAAGAAACGCCCGTTTTATGGAGCTGATGGGAAGACCTACCAAGTTCCTATGCTGTCCCAGCTGTCCATCTTTCGCTGTGGTAAGCTCAGACTCCCACTACCACCAACAAAGGGTGTAGAGTTTGCTCTTTCCAGGAGCTTGCTGTGTATGTGGTGTTTAATGGTGTTGCTTCTTGTAGCTGATATAGATGGATGGTGTTATAGGAGTGTCTCCTGCTGCTGAGGCATGGACAAGGTACTTAACAGTTGCCTTAAGGTTGGATGCTCTATCAAGTACTGCCTTATCCTTTGCCTTCAAAAGGGAAAGTCTGAAGTATCCAAATTGCAAAATTTGCATGTTGGTTAAGCTTCGCTGTAAGAAAGAAAAGTACGTGTTTATAAGGGCTGAGAATAAAGGAAAGCAGAATGGCAGAATGGTAGAGGTTTACCTGGTGGTGAGCTGTGTATGAGGGAAAGATTGGAGTTTCCGTTTATATTTTACTGCAGATAGAGAAATGGGACTTGCACGGTCTCCAGTCCTATGGGAGCCAGAGGAGCTGGGTTAGAATGTTGGCTGTATCTCCCGAGGTGTGAAACTGCTCTTCAGATTGAGTCACAAGTGAAAAGAAGTTGAGCAGGTTCTGCCAGACTTCCATCAGAGAGTCTCAGAGCTGACACCAGCAGCTTGATGTGACTGACAATGTACTTCAGAGCTCCAGTTTACAGCCTTATGGGGATTTTAGTGGTCAAAGTAAGATGGATGCTCTGATTAAAAACTTGTGTTGCATCCTTCTAAGAAGTGCTGCCTGGAACTTACTTCCATGTGTGCTAAATACACTCTGAGAAGTAGTCCTGAGAATACAGTTTGCTACAAATCTAAAAGCAAGATACTGTGCTTTTAAATGCCTACTTGTACTGTCAGTAGTGCTCAACCAATATTAGTAGACTTTATGTTAAGTAAACAGCTGTGACTCTGTCCCAATCCTGTATATTAGAGCAGACGTGTTGTAATACTTTAACTGCTGAAAATGTGACTATATACTGCAGTATATACTAATTTTGGAGTTTCAAATGAGTTCATAACTTAAGGTGGGGTTTAGCAAGACTATTACCTTGAAGGCTTTTGACCTCTGATGCTGGTTATAGTATCCATTATGTTGGCCTGTATTTAATGTAGAGAAACTATTAAGGCTAAAAAGGAAAAAAGAAATATTGCTGAGTTACTAATTTCCTGAGGACCCAAATGAGGTATTTTATCTCTGGATATCCTAACACAGGGCTTCTATTTTATCCATGCTTGGAATGGGATCTTTAAAAGTTAAAATATCTTGAGTATCTTCAGTCCCATCAACTGACTGAAGCTGAGCTCCCCTCCTGTTCAGTTTGCCTCAGTAATGATAGCAGCACATGGCAAATCAGGAGAGCAGCACTTACCTGTTGGGCAGTTTGCCTTGTGTGACTGTCCTGGAGCTGACTTCTGCAACTAGTGTTAGATGTGTAGGATCCAGCCTGAGAACCACTGCCATAATAAAAGGAATAGTGAAACTGCCAGTTTTGACATGATTCTTGCAAAACAGAGGTGCAATACTGCCAGATTTGTAGCAATATGAGTTTAGAGCAGCTTTCATGGTGCTGGCAACAAGATTAAATTTGTAATGAAGCTGTTGATTTTCAGCTTGGACTGTCAAGTACAGATTTAGATGAGGAAGGGGGAAAGACAATAAGATCTTGTTACTATCCTAAAACCTTGCCTGAAATACTGTCTGTAGTCAAACTGACAAATTTTAACTTGAAACTGCTATAAAAAGCATTTGCTTCCCAGCCACACGCCAGAAATCCCACAGTAAGCAAAGGCAGCTTGGAGGAGGAGGGGGCTGCTCAAAGACAGTCTTGCTGTAACTTGGATGTGTTATCTCCCTCCATCTCATCTAATTGGCCTCTCACACTGCCTCAAAGTGGCTGCTTTCCACTATCTTGAGAGACTTCAGATTGCTTCCTAATCAGATCCTTATTAAGCAAGAAAATTAAGCAAATGCAACAGACTACTTCAGACAGGAACTAGGAGGTCTTGCAATAACTCTTGGAGCAAGAAGCTTGTCTGCAAAACCTCTTCAGTTTGGAAAGATAGTCTGCTGCTATTCCTTGCTTTGTTTTTCTCAGTTCACAGCTAGTTCTGGTACAGCTGAGATCTGGAGCAGAAATCCAGATAATTCACAGACCTGGTCACTTCTAGCATAGCTGGCTTGCTGCTTTGGGCTGGTCTGGGAAACAGTATGTATGCTAAATAGGTATCTACTCCGTGGTGTCATCCTGTGTTTTCTCTCATACTAGCATCCATACAGAGCCCATGCCTTTTGAAGGTCCATCAGGAACTGTGGGACTTTTAGAGTTGGTTTTGAGATGTGGGCAAAGCTTTCCTGACAGGCTCTTCTAGCAGTAGGTTTGCTAAGGTAGAGATTTAAGGCTGTAATGGCTATGACTCACTAGTTTGTTTGGGTTTACTTGTTTCTATTACTTTAGGCACTACAAGTACCCCAAATGAGCTGTGGTACAACATCATTGAGCTGCCATACCACGGGGAAATGATCAGCATGTTGATTGCACTGCCCACCGAAAGCACAACGCCGCTCTCTGCTATCATCCCCCACATCAGCACAAAAACAATAGGAAGCTGGATGACAACCATGGTAGCAAAAAGAGTGCAGGTTATTTTACCAAAGTAAGTACTTATACAATCCATTCCTTCTTCAGGGAGTGTTTGGGGGGTTATTTATATGTATCTCATCTGATACAGGAGAAGGAATACTTCAGGTGACTTTGCTGCATAATACTGATGCATTCTTTTTTTTTGTTCCAACCAGATTTACAGCAGAAGCAGAAACAGACTTAAAGGAACCTCTGCAAGCACTTGGTATTACAGATATGTTTGACCAGTCAAAGGCAAACTTTGCAAAAATAACAAGTAAGGTTTGGTTTTTTTTGTTTTAATTCACGGTGGTCCTTCATAGTTCCTAGCTCTGAATTAAGTGCTGCTTTACCAGAGCAGTTGTCTGCTTTCTCTTGGCTAAATGTTGCCATGACATTGGAGCTGGTTTTATGTTGTAGCCAGCCAGGCATGACTGCTTGCTTCTGTTCAACATTGCAGTGGCTTTTTTCCTCCCTCATCTTACATTACAGCAGTAAATCATGCTGGTCAGCTTTTTAAGATTTGATATTGCAACTGAGGGTCTCAAGCATTGTCTGAAATCTTTGGCAGGACATACCATATCTTAGTCTGTAGTAAATACTGCAACTGCAGTATGTAACCTTCCCTGAAGTATGTGTTTAGTGACTTGAGCTGTAAGAAAGCATGTATGGAAAACATTCACACTTTAAGGAACTGAACCAACTCAGAGCTGTAAATATTAGTATCTGAAAATGGGGTGTAAACACTTTTGAACTCATGGCTGTAAAATATCTTATTTCTCTTCTCTGCTTTTATTAAAATCCTGATTAGCTTCTATAGCACTGTCTTAACAAAAAAGCTTACCTTGTGCTGGCTTAATTTGAAAACAAACACCTGTGTTTTATTGAAAGCAAGGTATGTTGCTAAGTGCTTTTTCCCCCTCACATTGAGACGCATGGGAGTGTAACTTAAATTCAGATAGCAAAAAATGTTCACGTTTTTTAAAATTAAAACTAAAAATGCATGTGGGCACTTCTAACTTAAACTAAGCAAACTTAGGACATGGGGAGGAACAAGGAGTAAGACAGTAATTACAAAAATGGAGAATAATCTCACTTAGTGACTGTATTCAAAGGTATTGTTCTGCACTGCAGCTTTGGGATTCCAGCAGGATTGTAGCAGCTTTTAGTATTCTGAGCCATGCTGACAGAGCTGCTTAGCTACACAGTACTTCAGGACTCTCTCAGTGAGTTTTACTGAAGGTGCTGTTCTCCTTGGGTCTTTCAGGAACAGAAGGTCTTCATGTATCCAACGTTCTGCAAAAGACAAAAATTGAAGTCAGTGAAGATGGAACCAAAGCTTCTGCAGCAACAAGTAAGCAGTTGTACTGATAGCTGTCAGACTTGGGAAAACTCCATTAGAAGGCTTTGGCACTAGGCAAAGATAGCCCACTTGGAGATCACTGCAGCAGTGTGCAGTGATCTCAGACTCAGATCGGTTGATGGGTTTTATGTGATTTCTCAGTCAAATCTCAAATTGCCAGTGTTGATCACTGTAAGAAATATTGACAGGCTTACCTAGAGAAGTGTCTTCCCATAGCTTAGGCTTTATATCAGACCACTTATGGCACATTCTGACTATCCAAGTTACAAAAAGAAGTAAGCTACTACAGCCTTTGGGTGACAACCTAAGACTTTCAGTTCTCTGTGGGTCTTATGTCTTTTAAATGCTTCCTGTAAGAATATCATGTGACCTGTGTGGCTTTAAATGTCCAAGTTAGTAGGTTTTAGGCATTTGTCTACACCTGTTCAAGCCTATAGATATATCTACATACACATTATATATATCTACAAGGAAACTTTACTTTGATATAGTATAAACTGCATTATGGTGCTTGATTTGTCTCACTCCAAACTTTTTTTTGTTTTTTTGCAAGCTGCAATTTTAATAGCCAGGTCGTCCCCTCCTTGGTTCATAGTAGACAGACCATTTGTATTTTTCATCCGGCACAATCCTACAGGTAAGCAGCATCTGTAAATACTTTTTGGCTTAGAAGTTGAGTATCAGCTATGTAATAGTGACAAAAGAATCTGGAGCTACCTAATAACTATTATAAAAATGCACTTGCAGGAGGTTTTTTTTTTTGCCCTTAATTTTATATTATTTTATTGGGAATACAACTTGGAGCAGGGAAAAAATACTTTTTTGGTTGTCAAGGTAACAGAAACAAGCATGGCAGGTTTGTGGGTATAAAAGAACAGTCTTTAATAGTCATAGTTCCCCTGAGTCAGAGGAAACAGCTCTTTACTGGTAGTGAACTGCTGAACAGGACGCAGCTTTCCGGACAGTCAGTGAGGGCCAAGGCAGAATAGGGGATTGGGGGTCCAGGGTGCTGCTCCAGCCTGCCCTGAACATAAGTGAGTGTTCCAATTTAATGCTCACAGCTTCTTTGCAGTGTGGGCTGCCTCTCCCAGAGCAGAATTGCCCTCCTTGCAGTGACCTGCAGGATCAATATGTCATTTAGTGAGGAACAAGGTGCTGCTGCCAGCACTGGGGGAAGAGCAGGCTGCTGGCAGCAGGCCCCATCCCCAGGCTCCACAGAGCATCAACAGGGCTGTGTGTCTCTGGAAATAGGAGCTGGCCACCTATCCAAACATGCACTTCCCTGGGCTCACAGACCTCAGGGAGGCTGGACAAGACTGGCAAGGTGGCTTGGCTGTGCTCTGTGGACTTAATGCTTTCATGGAAAAGTTTAACTCTATTTACAGATGATGGAAACCCTTGTTTTTGTTTCATCCCTCAGGTACAATCTTGTTTATGGGACAAATAAACAAACCTTGAATGTGGAAAAGACTTTCTTCAAGAAGTAAACAGGCACACCCCTGTTCTGTTAAATATTTTGTACACTACTCTTTGACTTCACTCAAGAACTAGTTTTAACCACTGACTAGGTTTTGAAACAGGAGTCGACATAGTTCTGGCTTTGTGGGGAAAATACAAATTGAAAACTACAGTCTCTCTTCAAAATGTCTAAAAGATTCTGTAAACTACTGAATGGTTACCCATGCTAGCAGCTTCTGAGCTTTTTCTGTATCTACTAAGAATTTTATGTATGGCTTTTTGTGAGAGGATTTTAACAAAGAATGATAAATGTTTCTATTAATGTTTGGTTTCTTCTTGTGTGTGGAAAAGGTCTAATTTTGTAGATACCACCTATCAAGATTACTTTTGGTTCTTGAGTATCTTGGTACCTGGATATTCTTGGTAGAAATAGAATAAAAGTTCTAGCAGTTTTTATATAGTGCATGTATCACTGAGAGTTTTAAAACTAATGTGGTGTTCAATACACATCGCATTGTCCTGTCTCATTGTAATGTAAACTTGTCATTGCTAGTATACACTTTCTATTGGATTTAAATTTTATATTTGTTTTTGTACAAAGGAAAAAAAATAAAGCGGCATTATGAACAGTCAGTGTTGTGGATCGTGGATGTGCTGAAGGATATTGGGGTCCAGAGCCCTGTGTAATTGTTTGAGATTTAAGAAGAGTGAAAGGAGAGAGATATTTTGTGAGACCTTTTTGTTGTGTGTAGCGGGGGTGTTGTTGTTTTTTTTTTTTTTTGTGGTGAGGCTTGTTTGGTTGTTTGGATTTTTTGCTTGTTTGTTTTAGTCCCTCCTTCTGATTACCTTTTTTGAAGTTGTTCTGCTGTGATGAACTATCCATAGGTTTGGCATCTGAAGAAAACTCTATTTTGGTATGCCCAAGTTACTGCTGGAAACTGCCCCAGGAGGAGGTCTCTGCACCTTTGGGGCCTTTCCTCCTCTTCCCTGTGGTGAAGTTTATATGCATGTGGGCACCTCTTCATGCCCCTTGCAGGACTCTGCTGAGTGCAAAACTCTTTCCCAGAGATAAGCAGTAAATCCCTTTGGCTTGTCACAGATGGTTCTTTATTGTACTGCTTCTGTGGCAACCGAGGGATTGGGGTGGGTAAGGGAAATCTTAGGCAGCTCTGAAGGGCACACTCAGGGAGAAGAGGCTGCTGGTGTCGGGAGAAATTCCTGCAGACTCAGCCCTGGTGGAAGTAGGTGACTGTAGTATGTCTCTAAGTGGAGTGTTGATCCTCTTGGTCAGGTAAGAAAAGATGAAGAGAAAATGCTTCCAGCTGAAAATACCTGAATGTGTTGTGCATGGCCAGTCTTATCCCAGGCTGAGTGCTCATAATATGCTGCTAGATATTGAACAAATCTACTAGCCTCTCTTTTCCTGCTGGAGTTGAACACTGCAGTCACCAAGAAGAATAAATCTGTAGGTGATTTATGGGATGTATTCACTGCCTACCACCCACTCCAAGTAAGCTGGGGAAGGGATGCTCCTGCTGCTGAGGGCTAGGTCTGCAATAGGTGAATGGAGAAACTAGCATGTCCTTGTTGTCTTCCTGTCTTGTTGAAGAGAAAGTGAACCCTGCAGGTGGGGAACGAAAACAAGATACTCCCAAAAGCAACAACCAGAAAATAAGTAAGTATGGGGATCATGTAACTGAAAATTCCAGTGCTGAGGAGGAGACCTCTCCTGGCTGTAACTCAACCACACCTGCCTTCAGTTCCTTGCATCTCGTGGAGGTAAGCAGCACAAGTAACAACAGAGTAGTTACTGGGCTGTAAACAATTACAGTGATGTTTGCATTGGTTTGTCTTGCATGGATATGGTTGGATATGGTTTGTCCTGCAAGAATAGAGAAAAGTTGCCTCACAGAAACTACAGAGCCAGGACCTGAGATGGACTTAATTAATTTACACACACGTGTTTTTTTGACTAGTGGGGTGCAAGACGTCATCTTTGGGCTCTCAAGCAGCGTGGGATTGTATTTCAGAGTAACAGCTGCTGTTTTAATATCAAAATAAAATGGAAATATGAGAATTAATTTTCCAGTTGCGTCTATTTAATGTTTGTGTTAAGAATTCAAATATTTTGGGGTTGGCATTGAAACTGAGCTCCCACAGGAGTTGCACACAGCAGCAGTGTCTGCTCTGGGCAGCAAGCAGGTTTGGGATTAGGTTTGGGCAAGAAAGAAATGCAGTGACATAAGCTTTCAGGTTTGCCTTAGCACAGTTTCTGTGTAAACAACTTCAGTCCCTTCTGTTAGTTCTGAAATAACTTGTAAAATAAGATGATTGCTTTAGAACATCAACAGTGAGTAACTGGGTATTTTTTTTTCCCCCAAAAGTGGACAGTGAAGAGGGTGGCTTGGCAAAGGTGAACAGGATTATTTAGTCTGCTGGAGCCAGGACTACCTTCCCAAGCTGAGCTCTGAGCAAACTGAGGGAGAATGCTACACGTCACAGCTACTCCTGGTGAGCTTCAATCTTCTGCAGTACAAGGGTGAAATATGTCACCACTCAGAAAAAGGGGAGCTCAGCTCTGCTACTCCTAGGCAGCACTTTTCCTTTTTTTTTTGGTGCTGGAAATGCAGGTTTGAACAAAGATGCTGGTGGTATTTGCCTGTAAACTGGGTAGAGGAGCTTGGGGTGAAGTGAAATGAGTTAAAAGCCATGGAAGGTGGGGGTCAGGTTAGCTGCTAAAATCTTCCTCTTCAGTAGTGCTGTAAAAACACTGCTGTTCCATCCTGGGAGCTGATTAATATCAAATTTCCAGTCCTGCTTGACAGAGTAATGAGTTCAGTGTGATGTTTTTGCATCAAGGCAGTGTTTAGTGTAGTCCATTAACCCTTAGTGTAGCAGTCTGTTAGCTGCTCTTGGAAGGCTTTGGGGAATCTGATGCAGTCAGTAGAGGTGGCAAGATAATTTTTTTCAAAGTCTTCTTTGTCTCTACGACTGTCAGATCTAAGGTGAATGCTCACACTGCTTGGTTCAGCCTATTCCTCCTTTACTCCCAACTGCTTCACAGTTGAACTTTGTCATCCTGGCAAAGCTGAGATGGTTTTGGGCCCCTGAGCCCTTCCATGTTTGAGGGTAGGAGGGCTGGGAAGGGACCATCCTCAAGGAAGAACAGAGACCATGAATGTGGGAAGCTTAACTTACTATAGTAATGGATGGGTAATTTCAAGCAGGAATTGCAGGATTGCTGCTCAGATGGTCTCATTGTCTGCTGTTCCTGGCTGCTTTCTACAGACACCTCAGTTTCTCAGTCTTTAAAAGCACAGATCCTTTTTTTGTAAACTTTTCTGAGGTAGAAAGCCCTGAGAGACTGATTGCTCTTCAGACTGAGACTGAAACCCTGGGCAGGAAATGACTGTGGAAAATACTTGTGATTACAGTTGCTTTAGCCTAGAGAATAAGTAGGGAGAAAGAGTTTGGAAAACCTTGCCATACGTTTCCTGAGCCAGGTACATAATGAAGAAAGTAGTTAGTCATGAAGTAATTAACAGGTAAAATAGGTTATTAATCTGCCAAACCATGTCTTAACTTTGTTTTTCTAACTTCAGAGAGCTTTAAAAAAGCTGGTTTTCTTTTACAACTTCCACATTTCATTTACATTGTTGATTTCAAATCCTGTTTGCTGGACAGAGTGGAGAGTGTAGGGAAGAGCCAGTTCCTCAGCATGTGTAGAGGGACAACTACTGTTCACCCTTTGGCATCACAGCACATTCCCTGCTGGCAGCCTTCTTCTGACAGCAACTTAAAAACATGGCTGCATTGCCTTCCAGCAGCAGCATGGCATAATAAAGATGAAAAAGAGCAAGAAGTTGAAATATCTCTTTTGTAAGCAACATTTTAAAAACTCTCCCTCATACTTCAAAGAAACTAAAAGCTAAAGAGCTTAGCCCCACCAGTTTAAACTGTGTGCATTTATTAGTAATAATAATACCAATACCTGCAGTGGTTGAAACTTGTCTAACACTAATAATTTCCATTATTACTGTGGTGCCAGGAAGCTGTGATGTTCTTGTATTGGATGTGACACCCAGGAGGAGATCAGCTCCTATCAAAGGCTGTAGGGAAGCCCAAAGGTAGAAGCTGCAGTTGCCCTCCTCCCCAAGAAGGTGGTGCTGGTGCCAGGGTGCATTCTCCTTGCTCTTGTTTCTGGGCTCGGTGCTGTGGCCAGGTGGGCACTGTTCATTCACTAGATGGCACTTTGCTGTGCTGCTGCTGCAGCAGTGATGGGTGTGTATTGCCAGCTCACAGCAGGACGGCCAGCTCAGTGCTCTGCTGTCCTCTCTTTTCTTCAGATCCTGCTCAAAGGATGCTAATTTTCCTTTCAAGATCGTGGTGAGGATAATGCGTACAGACTGGAAGAAATATTGGGCCCTGTCTGGGATGCATGTGCCACGCATTGTACATTAACACAGTGTAATTTCCATTCCAATGTGCTGCCAATGCACAATCAACTCTGATCCAAGGATTATGTTCCCCAAGCCTTTTTGGATTGCTTAGTCCATGGCATCTCCCCTGAATGTTGGATCTGGGCTCCTAATGCACCATGTTCCCTGTAATTAAGTGTGTAAGCTCCTGAAGGGTGCTTGTGCAATAGAGGGAGTGAATCAGATGATTTTTCTTTGGGGCACTGAGCACCTGGAGCCTGTGGCCATCAGTTAATTACACTGGCTGTGAGCCACCCTGTCCTAGACAGAAGGGCTGGGTTTGTCTCCTTGGATCACAGGCAGCATTTGTTTCACGTCCAGACTAATGCGTGCTGGCTGGTTTGGGATCAGAACAGGTGGTGGAGAAGGGGGAAGGCAGGGATGTATCTTTTTCTGTATCTGACCAACCTGGGCTATTCTCATTTCCTGAAATGGTTGAGGTGAGGACACTGCAGTTGGCCTGTTCAAGGCTCTGCTGGCAGCTGTGTGCCCATGGGAAGCACAGCCCTGTGTCACCTGTGTCCCTTCTTGCCCCTGGGCCGGGCTGGCCGCTGGCTGTCCCCAGCAGCAATGGGGCTCTGGGGGATAGGGCACTGTCAGTCCCTCTGAGAAGCACTGCCACCCTTAATGCTCCACTTTGGGCTTAGAAAAGCCCCCAAACCAAAACAACACAATAACAAAACCATCACCCAAAGAAAAGCCCCCTCAAACCCCTCTAAATCCATTCTGAGGCAAAATGATCACATTTTAACAGTTTTTTTCTGGTCTTGGGGTGTTTTTTTCCTGTTGGCAGTTCTTAACAGTGTCCTCTAAGCAGCAGGGCCAAGCAGAGGGGCTGAACAGGTGACTTCTCTGCCTGGCTGGCCCCCGAGCGAGGCAGTGAGATTCCTCATGTCCTCATGAACCTCAGCAGGAGGTTCCTCGTGTCCTCCTGTCCCCGTATCCCCCTGTTCCCTGTCCTACTTCCCCATGTTCCCTTCTCCCCCTGTCCTCATATCCTCCTGCCTCCCTGTTCCCCTCTCCCCAGATCCCCTGTCACCACATCCTGCTGTCCCCATACCCCTGTCCCCATCACCCTGTATCTTCTTGTCCTGCTCTCCTTGCCCCATATCTTCCTGTCCTTGTCCCCATATCCCGCTGTCCCCCTATCCTCATATCCCCTGCTTTCCACATCCCACTGTCCTTGTCACCCTCTTCTCTGTCCCCATCTTCCCATATGCCCATATCCTTCTGTCCCGGTCCTCATCTCCCTGTATCTACTTGTCCCTCTCTCCCCCTCTCCCCCTTCCCCATATCTTCCTGTCTGCATCCCCATTTCCCCTGTACCCCTTTCCCCACATCCTCCTGTCCTCATGTCCCTCTGTCCCTGAATCCCGCTGTCCCCATATCCCCCTAGCCCCTCTGCCCGTGTTCCGGCCGATCCGTCCCTCAGGCGCGGGCCCGGCGCGGCCGTAGCGCCCCCTGGCGGCCCTGCGCGCACGGCGCAGCCCGGTGCCGGTGCCGGTCCCTCAGGCGGGGCCCTGGTGCGGGAGCAGGAAAACACCGGGAATCAGCACATCCCCCGCTCCTGCGGGACGGGGGTCCCCACCCAGGAGACGGAGGAGCCGGTAGAAGGCTGTACCTCCAAGCCGAAACACCACCACGCGTTCCTAGCCAAGGTCAGCAGGGTGATGAGTAGCAGATGATGGGGCCACAGGGAATGTCTCATGTGATAAGAAAGGAAGGTTAAAAACAGCTCATAACTACTAGTCATCAAAAAAAGGGTTTGGATAGTAGTTCTTGAAATCACTTCCCTGTGGGTATGCCATTCTAGAGCTGCATGTTGGTTCAGAATCCCTGCTGTGAAGCCTCTGTGTGTGGAGAATGCTGTCTTCCCCTCTTCAGGCAGAGACAACAGGCAGGAGATAAGCAGGTCAGGCTTAAAAAGCAGAGGAATAGGTGTGTACAACACTGAATAATAACCAGAACGTTGGGCAAGGTGCCTTTTGGTGTCTGCTTGGATCACAAATTATCATTCTGACTACAGATATGCCCATTGGGCCAAGCACTGCATTGCTGTTCACAAGCACAGGGAAACCTTCCACAGCAAACAGAGCCAAGGCCTGAAATACTGTGTTTGAAGGATTTTAGATCCAGGTATTTTGCTTAAGTGGTCACTGCCTGTTGTTTTGACTGGGATGATTTGTTAGGCCAGACCTGGAGTAATAATCTTGTCCTCAGTGACCAAGTCACTCTGGAAATACAGAGGAAAAATAAGGAAGCAGGGGAAAACTGAAGCAAAACTAAGAGTATTTAACCACATGTATCTTTGAAGCTGTACCCATTCTTGCTGTGTCTGTTTCCTTTGCTGTATATCCAATCTCCCTTTTTCTCAGCTGCAAAATTCCTCTCTTGGGACAGGGCAGGGGAAAGATAATTGCTGTCTGCTGCTCTCCCCCAGGATCCTGGGGAAGCCTCATTCACCCTCCCTGACTGCAGGTGTGTGATATGGGCTGTGACAGCTTATCAAATGATACAATCCCCAGCTCCCTGCTCCAGGTATGTCTGCACCTCACCTAGAGCTCATCTCTTTGGGCTCAGCTCTGTCTGAGTGTTTTCAGTTAAGCCCAGTGTATGTTGGCTACATCCAAAAGCTGGTATTCAGATACAAGACCAAAAACCAAGCACTGAGGGGAGGAATTCTGCTGCTGGTTACCCAGCTATGTGGCCAACATTCCCGTGCAGTGAACACAGAGAAAATAACAGCACAATCCAGCTGCTTAAGAACTTATAGGATGAAGGATTACAGCTGCTTCAACAGACAGAAAGGAGCTAATGTATTTCCTGTGACTACACATCCTGCCTCAGCCCATATCCCTCCGTTAATTACTCCAGGGGGAACAGCCTTTCCTTTGCTGCCTGGCGGTGGCCCCATGCCAGCGGGGGCGGGCAGCGACCGGGCTCCTTCAGCCGGGGTCACGGCGGCTTTTCCTGGACAGAGCGCACGGGAGAGCACAGAAACCTGTGCGGAGCCCGGGGACACCGGAGGGGACACCGCAGCCCGCCCCTCAGATGGGTTTCCCCGCTCTTCTATGAAGTACGGCCCGCGGCCCTTCTATTCCGGTGAGTTCGGCTGGCGCGGCCCGCCCCGCCCGTGACGGCAGCGGCGCGCGGCGGGGCTGCGCCGCTGCTCGGGACAGCTCGGCGCGGCGGGGCGGCGCCGCTGCCCGCAGCCTGACGGGCCATGGCCGCCGAGATCCACTCGCGGCCGCAGAGCCGCCGGCCCGTCCTGCTCAGCAAGGTCGAGGGGCACCAGGACGCCGTGAGCGCCGCGCTGCTCATCCCCAAGGAGGACGGCGTCATCACGGCCGGCGAGGACAGGTGACCCGGGGCCCGCTCCCCGGCGGGCAGGGCCGGGCCGCGGGGCTGGGGCGGGAGCCGGGGCAGCGGGGCTGCTGAGGGCGATCCGGCTGTGCGCTGTGCCTTTGCCGGGAGGCGCAGGGACTCCGCGGCCGTGAGGAGATCCGCGGAGCCGCGGTCCCAGGGAGGAAGATGCCGTCAGCTGAGGGAGGGTTGGCTCGGGCCGCCCGGTTCGGGACGCGGGGCTGGCCCTTTCCCAGCGGCGGGGGAAGCTGCGGTGCTCCGTGCGCGCTGTCCTGCCGCTGCGGAGCCCCGGGAAAAGCACAGCTCGTCCTCTCTGAATGGGTCCTGCAGGGCTTATGAGCAGAACCGGGAGTCAGGGAGTGTGTTTCCCTCGGCCTTCCGCTCTTGCACTTGCAGTGTGTCACTGCTTCCCGTGCCCGTCGGGAGAGTTGGAGCTTCCCGAGCTGCGCCGGTGGAACGAGCCCATTCTGATGGCTCGGTGTGCAGGTCCCAAACATGCTTCCCCCTGGCCGAAGCCGTTCAGGGAGTGAGTTGGCAGATCTGAGGGGAGAGGGGGCGATGAGCTGCTGTGCACGGCGCTTTCTGCTTGGAAGAGAAGGTGTCTTCAGAGTCTGACCCTGCTTCTCGGCGCTGGCTCGTCTGCCACAGGAGCTAATGTTGTTAAACAGTTACTCGGATGGAAGGAAAGTGGGAATGAGGAAGCAGGTAGTACAGAGGGTTGTGGCCAGGAGAGTGGTGAGGGATCTGCAGTGTGTAGGGAGAGATGGAATTTACCTGTGCCATGTGGAAAGTGACGCTTAAAGGTGAAGAGGAATGGGAGATGCTTCTTAAGAAACTGTGACTCCATTTGAAGCAACGGTGTGCTTTTAAAAGTACAAAAGTGCATTCTTGGAGGTGTAGCTTGGTGTGGGGATAATTTTACTGTTGTACTATAAAACTTGTAAAACTAAATTTGCATTAGTATTTACATGAATTTTTGTTTGAAAAGCTTGACCTTGTGAGAAATAGGAGGATATGAGTGCTGAAAATCAGCAGAGCAACGGTGTTATCTGAAATGGGTTTTCTGGAATTTATTTTTAGGTCAAAAAGCGCAAACAGATCAGGTGTCTAGTTGGTTTGTGTCCTCCCTTCCTATGGGAGATGGCTTTGTGCAGTACATTTTGGATGGGAATGGGCAGCTTCCTTTCATTCCAGTCACTTAGGTGTTATTGTTTGTGTTTAGTTTGATGGGCTTCCTGAAGGAGAGAAGAGGAAATAAAGATTTTTAAGTCTCCATATCAGGGTTCAGCATTTACAGAGTTTCATGATACAGGCTTGCAGAGGCTTGCCTGTGGGCAGACAGTGCCAGTGTTTAAACTCAAGGTCTTAATGCTGAAGGTTAAGCAGTCTGCATGCTTAGACTGCTGATAAGAGCCAAGGATGGAGCTGCATCTTTATCTGGGCAAGTTTTGATGTCAGATACAGACCTGTGCAAGGAGAGAGAGGCCACCACCCACCTTTGGTGTGTGCAATTACAAGTGAGTCTGTGGGCTTGTGGCTGAATTTGTGTCACCCACCTTACTGTGAGAAATGAAATCTTAATAAACTTTCAGAAACCTGTATTACCTCTAATCTGGAATACCTCCTCCAGTACATCAAAGCTTTCACCTACAGTTCAGCATGTTGTCAAACAGTGCTCCCCTGTTTGCTCTCTACAAGTGGGGTGTAGGTGTTAATGCTGCGTAACTGCTTGTGCTCCTGGCAGCAAAGTGCAGAGTACAAGGAGCACAAGAGCTGCTCTGTGTACTAAGAGCAGGGCTCAAGTATTTTTTATTGCATCTTAATGCAGCTAAGGCTGTCAAGTATTTCATAATAACCAGTCAGAGGAATGTGTTTACAAGTTGGGTAGTGAGGAAAACATTGGTGCACAAACATTCCCTGGGAATGTTGCAGATTATTCTCTTATTACAGCTACTCATTATAGTTCTTCCTATTTTAAATTATATTTCCTAGAATGAAAAGTAATGGTTTTATTTTTTCAGAGGATACAAAAAATTCCGTAGTAGATCTGTGAATTTCTATGATTTTTTTTTCACTTTTAAAGAGGAAAAAAGAAACAAGAATACCTGCAGGAGACCAAGAGTTAATTTTCCCAATCGGATTTTTCAGCAGGACACTTGCCATCTGTGAAGCTTTCTCAGAACTTATCTAGAAAGGATGATTAACTCTGTGTCCCTGTTGGCATCTTGTCTGACCCTGGCTGCAAGACAATGTTGGGAATTGTTGCAGTGTGTCCCTCAGCAGACAAATAGCTAAGGCAAGAGGAGTGTTTGCCAGCTGCAGCTGGGAATGCTGAGGGATGATCAGCTGTGTACAAGACCCTAAATGCAAGCTGAAAGTCATGTATTTACTGCAGGAGTCTGGAGTCACTGACACATTTCAGTGCTGCTGTTTGGTGACCATCAGTAGCTGCTTAAAGTACAGTATTAGCTTTTGTTGGTTTTTTTGCATGTGAAACTTATTTATTGGTCAAAAACATGGTTTGGTTTTAGCAGAAATTTAATAAAACTATCAGCTGTGTCTTTGAGCTTACATTGCTCTGTGATTAAACCAGATTCCTAATGCTGTTTTGGGAACAAGGTTGATAACAGTATAAATGTTTTTGATATAAGCTACGAGAAAGAGGCAGTATTCTGTCCTTGCTAGGAAAACAACTGCCAATGGTTGATTTTGAGTAGGAAAGCAGTTGTTGGTGTTTTGAAGGAGTTAGGAGATGCAGTGCTGGGAACAGGGCTGATGCAGTGTGTAGGACCTGCAGCAGTGCTGGTATTGTAACAGGCTGGGATTTGGCTGCAGGTCTTCCATCACTTCTCCCTCTGTGGCACCTGGTGACTTTCAGAGGGCAGCTGGTGTAGCAGGAGCACAGACACTGTGGGAGCACAGCATTGTCTCTGCTCTCAAACCCCAGGTTTGTTGTTTTTCTCCAACACTCTTGGCTGCTTACTCACTCTGTAAATGAAACAGTGATTGAGAACAATAAAAACTATTAGAAATTGGTAAGGCCACAGTCAGTATTGTTTGAAGATGGCTTTTGAGTGTCTTTCTTTATATTACATGAAAAAATCCTATGCCAAAATCCCTTTGAATTGTCTTGTATAAATGTGCATGCTGCCCAGCTGAAAGCATCTTCTGCTTCAGTACTGAATGTTAGGGAAGTTTGGAGGCAATTTCTAATTTTTTTTTTAAATGTTTTGCTTCCTTCTGCTACTCTCAGAGATATGAGTCTAGAATTTTTTAAGTCTGTATCTCTGAATGAATTCCAGCATTTTTATATCCTTACTGAGACTGCTGTCAAACAAACCTGTGTCTTTCCAGGCCCTTGGTAGGGAATGCTTAAGGAGAAGTGAGTGGTAGCCAGCTCTTCTCAGGTACTGAGCCCAGGATTCTTCATTAAATAATGACCAAGTTTTGAGGAAAGTGCTAAAGACTCTAAGGCAGTTGAGTGGTTGAAGGAGATTGTGGAAGCAGCATTACCGGAGGTCTTCTCTAGTGCTTTAAGAACTAGTATTTTACAAATTAATTTGTCCCAAGATAAGGAGATGCATCACAAAAACAGGTCTGTAGGAGGGAGAACCAGGGAGAAGTGGCATTTTGGCAGAGGTCACTTGCTGACTGCTGTGGAATGATCTCTTCAAATTTTGCTCAGTCAGAGCTTTATATAATTAGATACAAAGCAGTCTGACAGCTTATCTTTGCAAGCATGAGGCGAGCAGAGTCTAAATCTTACTTAAACCAAAATAAGAAGCTTTCAGAAGTTAATTTTGCTAACTCTTGCAGCTATTTGCTTAGGCTGTCAACTTCACTGAGGTGCTGTACCATTGATGATCAGCACAGAAGTTATACTCCCATTAAATAATTTCTTAGAAAAAATGGATCTTTGCTTCCTTTATTCTAGTTCAGTACAATTAACCACAATACTGAGAGGAATCGAAGTCTGCTTTTGAAAAATCAGCAATGCATGATTTTGATCACCATGATAACTTATCATGTAATTCTTTAAAATAAAAGATAATTACATAACTTTGCCTAGAAGTGAAGAGTTGAATTAGTAAGTGTGGAAGTCACCATCTGAGATGTTCAGAACAGTTTGAGTATGATGGAGCTGCTTTAAAAAGCACGTTTAAAAGCTGGTAAAGGTGCATAGGTGCCAACCTGTGCTATTAGGCATCATTACAATGACTTGAAAATATTGTTTTTCCCATGTTCTGTGTTACCAAGAAATAGCAACTGCTCCTCTGAAGTGGTGACTCACTGGCATAAGGTAGGCTGTTGATTATTGTAAGGAGGAAGTGATGGCTTTTGAGAGACAGTCTTAATGCAAAATATTAGTGCCTTAAACTGGTAAAAAAGTAACTTGATTTAAAAGCTGAAAATCGTTGTTTTGGGGCAGCGTATGCTCACCTGTATTGCTTTCAAGTTTTCAAAAAGTAGTACATTAAGGGTGGGCATTGTCTGCTTTATATTTGAATGGTCTTTTAAGGAAAAGCCTTTAAATGGATTGCAAAATAAGAATGCTGCTGTTGTATTTTGAGCAGTAAAACTTCTGAGAAGTTCTGTTTGTGATGCAAGACACTGGGTCCCTTCTGTGCTCTTTTTGTTAAACTTTTTACTGTTGATCCTACATGATGTCTGACTGATCAGTCCCCTAGTATTTTTCTAGAGAAATCTAAATAGCAGAACTTTTATTAGCTAACAGTAAATAGAACAGCACATCTCAGTGAAGCCTCTAGACAGTGTTTCCAGGGACATATATTTACAGATCATTTAGGAATGAGGAAGTTGGATTTAAGCAGTAACAAAAAGGCAAACAATGGTTTGGAGATGAAATTTCAAGGGGACTTAACCTTAACACTGTCTACATGTGTGCTCTTAACTTCTTGATGTAGAGTTTCTTCAATGTGTCTGTCGTAGAAATGCTTTGACAATAACTTCCACTTCCTTGCTGATACTCTTTCATCCTCCTCCCAGGATTTGACAGTCATCAGAGTAGTGTAATGCTAAATGTTCACAAGACCACTTATCCTTTCCTTCCAAGAGATGATTCTGGAAGATTGCAAACTAAAGCAAATTTTATAAAGAATCTTAGCATGCTGTCCAAATAATCTTGTCAGCTTTTCAGTTAACATTAGACTGGCTCATCAATCCTGATCATACTTAGGGCAGAGAAGCCGTGCAAACCAACAGCAACTAATGTTGCTTGTCCTTTGCATTCCTACATGAGGGATTAGAGGCATGGCTCAGAGGAAATAATACTGAGTTAGATATGCTGTCCTCTATGGATTCTTCATATTTGGGGATGGACATGTCGTAATGTGCTGGTCTAGAAAATGAAGTGCTTCTGTTATTAATATTCAGTATCTGGCTTGCTGAAGGGTGAGTTACACAGAGATGCTGTAAAAATTTAAAAGTTTGGACTTCCCTAAGAAATGATTTGCATTTTTTTTTGATGTACCAGACACTTAATCTGCTATAAACAAACTGTGGTTTGGCTCTGCCAAAGATAGAAAGTTTCTGCAATTTGGCTTAATATCAGCCAGAGGCAAGAAGGGAGTAAAGGGATGCAATTTGTAGCAATTTCTGAAGTGAGCTGAAATAGTATTTACATTTCATACTACTGAAGCTTCATGTATAAATAGTTTTAAAGAAAACTTTTCCAAATCTAAGGGTGTTGGCACTTTCAAGGGTGCCTATTCTTAGTACCAGTATTCTTGTTATGTTAGAGCAGTATTTGAGTGCTGTTATTTCTGTTATGTCGTTCCTTTATTATATTTGAGCAGCACAAAAGCTAAGGGCAGTGGAGCTGATCCATAAGTAATGAAGTGATTCAGATGTGGGGAGTGATGCACTTACAGCTGGCTTCTTCCTGCTCTTCCCATGGCACAGGACAATCCGGGTATGGCTGAAGAGAGACAGTGGGCAGTACTGGCCCAGCATCTATCACACCATGGCATGTAAGTACAGTATGGATGTGGTAAGTGGTTAGTATGGGTTTTGTACCTGTGCTGTGTGTAGGAATACCTCCTCATCTCCCCAAGGGCTGGATTCCCTCAATGATCTTGATTTTGGGAACTTTGCAGCAAATCTAGCTCAGACTTTGATTTGAAACTAGCTGCATGG
Source organism: Passer montanus (assembly GCF_014805655.1). Classification (NCBI taxonomy): domain Eukaryota; kingdom Metazoa; phylum Chordata; class Aves; order Passeriformes; family Passeridae; genus Passer; species Passer montanus. The sequence goes on from NW_024369707.1 coordinate 5,130,109, forward strand.
TGGATGAGATCTGTGGCAGTGTTCAGTCAGAACCACATCCTTCACCAGGTAAATCATTGTGGATGTGCAGCTGGAGGTGCCTCAGATGATGGCAGATAATTTGTCTGCCAGTTAAGTGAGCTTTTCTAACTACTGTCTGAAAGTTGAGATGTAAGAATACTCTCAGCTTTCCAAGGTGTGCATTTTTTTCTTTCAGGGCTGCATTTGAGATAATTTTAGTGAGCTCAAGTTCTTAAGTGTAACCAACTGTTGCTGTTAGCTCATCTTTTCAGCTTTTTCTGTGTAAAATTCCTCTTGCTGAGTTGCACCTTGTGGCAGGAAATCATGTTTGCATATGGTTCCTGTTGGTATATTGGAGTTACAGTAGTCATGTTGCTGTCCTCAGCTTCACACGTGGGAATTGAACTGTCATTCCAAGGGATGTTAACTAGGCAGACTAGTTTCTATCTAACTACTTAAACAGTTTTTGTCCTGAGTGAAAGAATTGACTTTTATTAAAGTCGTGTGTATCCTAATACCTCTATTTAAATACTGTAATGTACTTGCTTTTTTTGACAGCACCATGTTCTGCCATGGCTTATCATCATGACAGCAGGCGGATATTTGTTGGCCAGGATAATGGAGCTATCATGGTAAGTTGTTCTGACTTTTCTTCTGAATGTAGGTTAGAATTGCTCAGATTGTCCATGTGTTGCTGGCAGCTGATAGTCTGTTTTCTTTCCATTTGTTTTGGAATGCAGCTACTGCTAAATGGCTGAGCTCTTGGCAGTTCAACTGAGATGTATGTGGGAGGACTGCAAAGCAAAGGTTCTTCTGGCTAGATGTGAGCCAGGTAGCCTCAAGAAGCCCTTGAGCCATTAGTGCAGCAGTAGACCCAAACAATTACACTTGGCCAGGGAGTTATTTTGAGGGCAGTACAGTAAGCTGGGCAGAGTGCCATGGTGGTGCTCTGACAGGGGTTGTGAACTGCAGTTGGTTTGCCCCTAGCCAGGAACATGGATCTGTCCCTATCCTGCCATGCACACATCTCTAGATTTGCTTGCTGCAGATATTTTTATGATGTAGAAATTTCAACACCAGCTCTAAAATTATAAGAGGCTGGGTTCATCTCTTACCTTGCTGGGAATTCTTCTCTCTTTGTGTGTTCTTGCTGTAGTTGCTGTCCCTGTCTTGGAGAGCATACACTTGGCAGAACAGAAACTGGGTTTTATTCTTCCCCCCTTGGTAAAGGAGGGAAATCTTGTGACTCTCAGATGCTTTAGTGCTTTCCTTTCTCTATGAAAATAAGGTCAAAATAATAACTGCCCCATAAGGAGCCAGGGTACTGCATGAGTGTCATAAAGAGTGATTCTACAGATAACTGCTATGAATAGCCTACAAAGAACTGCATAGAATCCTAGTGATAGCTACTGGAAATTTCCAGTTGAGACTTCTAAAATTTTATTAAGTCTAGTGGATCAAATAGAGAACACTGTCACTTAAACCTGTCCATTGTGAAGTCACAAACACACAAATCTTAAGTACTACGAGATAGTTTTGTTTGCTTCTGCTTGGGACAAATAAGATCTTACCTCTTCCTATAATCTCCCTTCAGTAAACTCAGTTCTGAAAGGATGTTTCCTGCTGAAAATTCAGTTCACTTAAAACCTTAATTCACAGTTGGTATTTCAGTGGGCTTTGCTCCAGGCTGAGAAGTTGCCTCTTTTTTGTGGGATATACTGCTGCTATGCAAATTTTGGTCTGTGAGGTTGCTGCTTCTTTTTGGGTATCAATGTTGCTTAAGCCGCTGTGGTATCTTCTAACAATTTCTCTTTGCTTTTAGGAGTTTCATATTTCTGAGGACTTTAATAAGATGAACTTTGTGAAGACCTATCCAGGTAAACAGTTAACCACTATCTACACTAACATTTGTGTAAAGGGAAGGAATCTACAATGCTTGGGAAACTGGACACAGTCACAGATTAATCAAATCCAAGTATGCTTTAATTCTGACTGACCTTACAATTGTCTCTTAGCTGGGGGATAACTGCCATAAGAAAAATGTTCTGTCAGACAGCTGAGTCCAAGTTGTAGTCATTATCAAGTTCACTCCATCATTAGGCTGCAGTGTAATGAACCAGAACTAGTGAGCTTGGATTTGCTCTTCAGCTGGGGTAGTTGTACTACATGAGTGTTGGTGTAAGAGCTTCCTAAAGGTGATTTTGGTATTTGCAGTTTGTGTCCTTACTTCTTGTAATCAATGTGCTTGGTTACTCCTAGCTCAAGGTAAGAGTCCGTACCTTCTCTGTCATCCTAGGAAAGCAACAGGGATGAAAAAGAGCTAATTTTTCCAGTATGTGGGAAACAGGGTTTGTGGGATTGTTCTAATATTTATAGAGATACTAATTTCAGCATTTGTCTACACACATCCTTTAGAGAAATACAAAACTCACTTGTTAGTTAAAGTTGGAATATTAGGGTATAAGGCCTGAAGGAAGCTCTTAAAGACTGCAGATTATGTAGCAAAACAAAGTGCAGTTTGTCTTGTGACTCCCTGACACTGATAGAAGCAATGTTCTTGCTTGGGAGAAAAAGACCTTGTTCTTAAAGCAACAAAAGCTCCCTTTATCCTAAGGGAGATGATTTGACAATTCAGTCAAGGGAAGTACTTGCACCTTGGGGGGCAGGGGAGGCTTCTTTTTAAAGCATGTGTAACTTCTTGCATAGTGGCAGCATTCTCAACAAAGCTGGGTGGGATTTGGTTGCTGTCACAGGAAGCAGTTTGAATGCCATGGACTAGATATCCTTTCAGGTGCTTAGGATAATGAATGTGAGCATAGATCTCTGGGGTTAGGAAAAGATGGGTTTAGTAAAGCAATTCAAGTTTTTAGAGGTGTTGCTCAGAAGTCCTGAGCTAGCTAGAGGAAGCTGAGGGTTTGTCTGTTCCTTAACCTTGGGTGTCTGGGCTGGACTCAGCTTCTCTCTGGGGAAAGGCCTACATCAGCTGAGTGATGGGTTTGGTTCACTCGAGCTATTCAGGAGGCAAATCCTAAACAGAGCTATGGGGACCTTTTCATTCAGCCAAGATGCAAGTACAATATAATGGTGAAAGATCTCCCTGGGGCGTTGCCTAGATATCATCTTCAACCTCTGTCTGTCTGAATTGGAATGGAAGTATACAGCACTTTGATTTTTGGGGAAAAATAGCCAGAATCTTTTTCTTGTCACAGCTCACCAGAATCGAGTGTCTGCTATTACTTTCTGCCTGGCATCAGAGTGGCTTATCAGCACAGGTCATGACAAGTGTATCAGCTGGATGTGCACCAGGAGTGGGAGCATGCTGGGCAGACATTACTTCACCTCTTGGGCCTCGTGTCTACAGTATCCTTTAAAAAATGCTTGCTACTCTGAAAACGGAAGAGTACTTTGTTCCTTTACCTCAGTTTATTCCCAACTTTTCATGCATAAAAACTAGAGTGACATTTCTTGCATGTCTGCTAACCCTTATTCTCATTAGAAGTTTAATACCTTTATTTCTGTTAGTGGGTATTAGATAGCAGAAGACACCTTGAGCTGCAGAAATCCCAGTCTGTACTGGTTCCTAATTTTGAGGTGTCTGTAGCATCTTGTGGCAGTGACAGTATCTATAGCCTGGTCCACAGACTTCCTGGTAAGTCACTTTGTTCAACAGATGCCAATGTGCCTTTGAGTCCTTCCAGAGCATAAAACATCATGAAACCCCTTTGGACTGCTTTAATTTTTCTGTCTTTGCTCAAGTTAATCTTCTCTATCTTTAAGCTACCAGGTATATTGAAACTTTATTCACCAGTAGTATTTTGTCTGTGTACAATTTGTTTTCTGCAAACTATGTTTAACTGCAGCATTTGCAGCTTAGATACTCTATCTATTCAGCTGTAAGTACTTCAGGGCATTCTTTGCCCTATGTAAAAGACTACAAACCAGTAGCTTGAAAGGCAGTTCACATATCAAAGTTTTTGAAAGCAAACTAAACTAAACCAAACCTATTTTTTTAGCACTTGTTAATGGTGGCAGTTTAGATGTGGCCAGACAGTAACTGAAGGTATTGGTTGCTGTATGAGGTTTGATGGCAATAATGTTTTAGAAGTAGCAGGATTGAAAAATTAAGCAGGTCAACATCATCTCTTGAAAACATGAAGCCCTCTCTAGAGAGGCTATTTACCTGTGTCCTGGTAAGAATCTGGGAGGAAAACTCACTTGCCAGCTGATGTCTGTCCTTCTGAGGTTTCCCATCTCTGCAGACCCTGCCTTACTGACTGAAGAACTGTCAGGTTTGTGCTGTTGTACTGCTGCTCTTTTTTACAGTCCAGGGGAGTTGTGTCCCACAAAACATTCCATGTGCAGCTCACCTCAGCTGAATGCAGCACAGAACAGGTTAAAGCTGGTGTGTGTATTGCAGACTGGTGAACAGTCTGAGCCTCAGTGAATTCAGTGGCTTCTATAGCTAATGCTATTGCAAATAATGGCAGTTTATTATTAAAATGGAGAAAATAATATGACCTTTTGTATCAATATAAAAATAAATTTCCACTGAAGAACTTGACATTTGAAAATCCATTTTAATTTATCTGCCTTTGGATTTGTGTTTGGAAGAACCAGCTTGCTGGTGTGTGTACTAGATGCTTGGCCTCCCTATCAGGAGGTTCCTTAGAACATTGTTAATGATCCTGTGTGTAAGCTTCTGAAAAACACAGCAGAGTGCCTATTCTTTACTGGATTAGTGGGGATAAGGCAAGCCTGAACTTCAAGATGAAGAAAGGATCACATGTGCAGGGAGTTAGAGGATTTGTTGAAAGCAAATTGTTTATCTCATGATCCTGAAGGCTTAAGAGATTTTGGATTGTCATCAGATGGCAGAGCCTCTGCATTTTCACTCAGGGTGGTGGGCTTTTTGGTAGACTGTCTTAAAGTTAACCTCTGTTGGATAGCAGAGGCTACTTTTCTATCTGCTGCTTGTGTTTTTGTGTGGTTCAAGGAGGACACCTAAGTAAGTTTATACATAGCTCTTGGGTTATGTGGTGTCAGCTGCATGGGTCTTTCATAGCTCTTGCTTATATTCTGAATAACAAAAGTCTTCTAAAAGCAGCAATTTACCTAGTTCCATTGGCTTGTCATGCTCTGGTTTCTGGAGTTCATAGTTGCATCGTGGCAAAAACAGAGTGTCAGAACTGTTACGAGGTGTAATGCTTTTCCCAATGTGTCACCTTGGTAATGGATCCCATGTTAGGATGTGGTGTGGCTTTTATCTCAGTGCTAACTGACAGAATCCCTTCTGAAATTAGGTCAGTTTTCAATACCACACTCGAGGAGCTGCATTGGTGAACTGGGAAGTCCAGAACAGGACAAGAAATTGGACAGTCTCACCTTGGCAACAGCTAGAACATTGTGGGTGTACTTCCACTGTAAGGTGAACTCCTTGTGGAGAGTCAGCATCTTTGTATCTTGGTTTCCCTCTCCTGGGGATATCAACTACAAACATGCTAGAAAACAAAGGGTTTATTGAAGAAGATACTAGGTAAGACTGAATGCAGCCCAGTGTCCAGTGAGGTGCTCCTAATGGTTGCAGAGAGCTCTGCACTGCAACAGTAGCTTGATGAGTTTTGGCATCTTGTAGACACTCATGAGTGTGTTCTGTAAACAGCTGCTAGAAATGGTCTGAAGCTACTTGGCTTGCCTTAAGCTAGGGCATGGCTTTCTCCAGTGGCTGTCTAAAACTCTTCTCTTATTTTCTGTACAGTTTTACTTGCACATGTAGGGAAGTGTGATGAGAAGGAAGGAATCAAAAAGGTTTATTTCAATCTCCAGCCACTTTAAAAGTAACTATGTAAATTTATCTGGCATATTAAAATGTTCTTTTCCATTTTTTTTTACTCTATAGCTGATTGTTTCAGTCATGTAAAATACTCTTTGAACAAATGAAGCTTCTCCTTGACTGGTGTTCAGATACGATCATGAAACTCAGCACGCATTTGTTGGTGATTATTCTGGACAGATCACTCTTCTGAAGCTGGAGCAGAATACCTGTTCAGTTATCACAACCCTTAAAGGGCATGAAGGTAAAGGAACTCTTTGTCTTAAAGCCACTTGTCCCAGACATGGCATCTTTTTGTAAGTTGGGGTGAGATGCTCAGTTGCGTATCTGCCTCTTAGGGGAGATAGTGAGTGAAAAAACAGTCCAAGGTAGTGGTTATCATAAGCTGTTGAAAGCTGTACTTGACTTCCTATTAAAGAACAAACACATTCTTGCTGAAGGGAAATCTTAGCCTTATAAATACTTACAGGTATTTTTATTATAGATGAAAAATAAAAGTAAACACATGCATTCAGTTAAACACGTTATCCACTAGATGGCCACCTTTAAAAGCTTTAGTCTCAACATTGGAAAAACTGCCTAGTGTAAGGCAAATGTCTCATCCTCTACAGTACAGCTGAAGTCCTTATATCAGATGAAGAATCAGGTGGTCCATAACATGATACAGAGCCACTCACTGTCTGTTGCAATGAGTAAGGCAAGAACTCAAATCACAAAATAATGTGTAACTTAATAATATGCTGAGAAAAATAAACAAGAGAATGCCTTGTCCCATGTGGTACTTGCAACTTTCAAATCAGCTGACACTTTGCATGTGGGTAGGGATGAACTGCTGGGTGATGAGTCTCTGACCCACTGGAAAAGGCTGCCTTGTTTAACAGCTGGAAGTACAGAGTAGGCTTTGTTAAAGCTGGGTAGACTCCTGATCTACAGATGATTGTAAAATGATACAGCTGGTTTTGAATGCAGGAGGCAAGTTGAGATTTTCAAGTGATAAATTTCTATTCTGCTTTCAAGGAGAATTTCAGATTGCTTCAGTTTAGAATAAAATAATTCTGTTGGCCCCAGAGACTCCTTTGCTTCTCTTTTGCACTGGTCTGTATTCAAATGCAACTTCTTGGTAGATGTTACAGTTAGTCTGAAAGCAGTTTGTCTCTGTGGTACTTTCTTGTAGTGTGTGTTCTGTCACTTGAGTTGTGATGGGCTTCCAAGCACCAGCTTCAGCAGTGCTGTCCACACAGCAGCCATCTTTGGCTCATATATTTCCATATGGGGACTGTAATCCTTAAAACAAGAACTGAGCTACCATAAAAAATTATTTCAGGGGCAGAAACAGATTTTTCTTCAAGTGGTATTGTACTAGTTATTTCAACTTCTTTTCTTTATTACTTTTTTTTTAAAAGCAAATCATATTACGTGTGACTTTTTTTCTCCAGCATATTTGTGCAATATTCTCAAGATCTAGTAACTCTAAACTTAAATGGCACCAATTCTCCTTTGAGTGCAGTTCTGTTTGACAGACTTTAAAAGTCTGATTTCATCTTGTTTGCTTTCTAGCTCTTGCAAAGTGTGACTTCATAAGCCAGCAGTTGCTTTGCAGTTTAAATGGTTTCAGAGTTTTTTCTTAGCTTCCAGAATTCACCATGTATAACAGCCTGCTCTGTGTAATGCTGAGATAATACTCAAAGTGTTAATGCCTTTTTTGGAGCACATGCTATTTCCCAATGGGTCAGTCTGAAAACAGCATAGCCCTAAAGGAGGCAAAAAAGTCTTTCTTCAGACCATTGGAAAGAACTGATTTGGGCTCTAATTACCATTTATCATCTTGGTGTCAGATTAACAAGGCTTTTGATGACAAGTGAGCAATGGAAGGATTCTCTAAAGGGAAGGATTTCTGCAAGGAAATGAAATGTCCCAACTTCACAACTTTAGGTGGCATGAGTAACAAAATTACTCCTTTAGTGTACTGGCTAGGTTACCATGGGTATGGGTTTAGTATAAGGCTGCTACTGTCAGATGACTCATTTCTTTCTATCCCTAATTCACAGTCACACTGAGCCTTCTGAAATCTAGTTTTGTAATTTAGTGAGTAGTGGCAGATTTGCTAACAGCAGTGAAGTTCTCACTTTGTTTCTTAGTCCAGCTATTTTAAGGTTTTAAATGGTTACATGAGGGAGTTGCTTTAGCTGAGAACACTGTGAGCTGTGCTGCAACCACTGACCAAGCACCCCACTGTGTTGTAGATACTGGTTTCTGCTTGGCAAGTGTTGGTGCTTCTATCTTCCAAAGCTCACATAGCAGCCTGGCAACTCTTAAAATCACCTACCTAAATACAAGGGGCAGAACTCAGACTTTCTGGCTTATGCTGTGTCTGTTTTCTTAGGGACATCTGTTCTATTGTCCAGTACTGCTTGCCTCTGTCAGGACTGCACTTTGCTGTTGGATGCTTCCTTTGCCTTAAGGCTTCCAATATGTTAGTGGAGTAAGGCAGTACCTCAGGTTTCACTTTAATGCTCCAGGAGGGCATCACTGTGTTGGGGAGCCAGTCCCTTACATCTAACTGCAGAATGTTCTTTCCTAGGGAGTATTACTTCCCTGTGGTGGGATCCTGTCCAGCGACTGCTCTTCTCAGGTGCCTCTGACCACAGCATTATCATGTGGGATATTGGAGGAAGGAAGGGGCGAACGCTGCTGCTCCAGGGACATCAGTATGTAATGCAGTCCTATTTTTCATACACATCCTGTAATGAACACACAGTCCCAGGCAGACTCAATAGCGTGGCAAGATATTTGAATCATTGTCAATAATGGAGAAAATTACTCTTTGCAGAACCCTGGGTACTTTGAAGGGAAAGAAGGATAAACAGTACTAGGAAGACCTTACTGATAAATCTTTTTTCTTTTTCATGTTTAATACGTTAGTATTACCATGGTTTAGAAGTAACACAGAAGTAGTTTATAGAAAGAGGTGGGTAAAAAACCTAAATAATCTGGTTTCGCCTTTATGTAAAAATTGCATGTGTCTGTATTGTAAATACTGCACTGAGTTACCTGTGAGAGGAGGGCTAAAACTTTCATGTATAAGCATATTCATGTATGCATATAAAATAAGCTTCAATACGTTCCTGTTCTCTCTGTCTTTCTGTCAGTGATAACTGATTGGCTAAATTACAGGGGTAGTCTCTCAACTTCAGAAAGTGTCATGTTTCCCCTCTTCTGAAGCTGAGGTAGTTGTAACAATCAACTCTTAATTTTTAGAGACCCAACACTAGCTGTCATTTTTAAATGTAGGGCTCTAATTCAATTTGACAGGCAGTTCACCACTGAAGATATATTCTACTTAGAAATGCACTGGTAGTAGAGATTCTGTTTATATTTAAAGATATTTGTATTATGTGTTCCCCTCTTGTCTAGTTCCATAGATGCTTCCATCTACCTTGATCAAGACAGATAGCCTTAGCTCTAGAACACCTGTTAAATCTTGAGAGTTTAGTCTTATAGCTAAAGAATTAAAAATAGAGCCTTGGTAAAAAAAAAGTAACTGAAGTCAGTGACTGGAGGACTTTATACTGCTGTTACTGCTGCCTCATGTGTCCCGGTGAAGACTTGTAAAGTTAGGTTCTCTTTGTACTGAATGGGAAAGTAAGTTCTTCTGAGAAGCAGAATGACTTTTTAATTCAATTTAGTTGCTGCAAAGCAGTCTGATACTAGTCAGATTCTTTGTTTAAATTCTTAAGGCAGATTTTTGTTTTGACATGATTTTCTGTAGGATTAAATTGTCTTATTGGGGAAGACATACTTTGCTTTGCAGCTACAACCTGCCTTACTGTGATTTGTTAGCAAAAGTGGAACCTCTCTCTGCTTAGTTGCATCTTGAAACAAATATTTCTCTTTATTTACCCACTTGTTTCTGTTTTGACAAGTGGCTCTCCTTGCCAACACAGGAGAGTATTTGCACACGCACTCTGAGTCAGTTGACACTCAGTTACCATCAGGGCTTTCTGCCAGCAAATGTTAACATGGAACTGTACCTCTGGTATTCTGGTCAGGCCTGTAAGAACACTCTCAGCAACATCCTGATGCCAGGGTAGTGCTCAGGTGACAGCATCTGTTCACTCATCCTCAGAGCTCTACTCAGTGGACTTAGCAAACTGAAAATCAGTTTGGGGCTTCCTCAGTAGCTTTATTTACAAGTATAACTCAGGGTTTGCTGAGAAAGCTTTGTTTGAGTACCTGTGGGTAACTAGTGTGTGCTTTGTCTGCAGTGACAAGGTGCAGGCTATCTGCTACCTCCAGCTGACACGGCAGCTGGTGTCTTGTTCAGCTGATGGGGGAATTGCTGTTTGGAACATGGATATCAGCCGAGAAGAGGTAACTTCATGGCATAGCTCAAAGATTTTTTTTCTCCTTTTCAGAGACTAATGTGACTTTCCTTGGTCAGTTCTGCAGGCTGCTTTCCTCATGTTGTCTGACACTTTAAAGCTGAATTATATTATTGAAGCCTGTTCTGTTCTAATGGCTGTCCATGCTGCATTGTAGTAAATGGGTTCCCAGGACAGGAAGAGTGCAGAAGATGCTTGGGACTGCTTAGAGTTTTATCTCAGAGACAACAGGTTCACTGGAATGGCTGTGGCCTTTGCTTCTGGAACAATCTAAAGCAGTCAAACTCTTGCAGTAAAGAAACCAAAGGACTGTGCCTCAATAATCTTGAAATAAGTTCTCAGCTTGTGTCAAAGCAGGTAAAGAAGTGAGAGGCAGATTTTGAGATGCAGTTCAGAAGGCAGAGGTTCAGTCCCCAGGCAACTTTTTTTTTAAAGATCTCAGTACACAGCAATTGACCCAGCCATACACTTTCTTTCTGCATCAGTTCATATTCGTGGTGGTACAAGTGAGAATGCTCTTGTTTTCTTATTGTCAGCAATGTAAGTGAATTGAAAAGAAAAAATTCTTTGTTGTTCCAGCTGTCCTCCTGTCAAGTTGCAGGCAGACTCCCTCATGAGATGTATAAATTTGTATAGAATATACATGTTCAAATTCAAGTCCATGTACTAAAAATATTGTGCCTCTCTATCTCTTAGAGGGATGTTCAGTTAAAGTATCTGAGAGAGCTGAAATGTGTAAAAGCTCTATTTTCATTTGGCCCAGTCCATTTATGGCAGAAAAAGTGTGTGGGTGTGAGAAGGGATGCTTAACCAAGATGGGGGCAGGATGGAAAATGCAGATGAATTCCTAATTATTTCACACTGCAATCCCATGAAAGTAGAAAAGATGATTACTCACAGAATTTACTTCTGGACACCCCCATTCTTAAAGGGGATTACTGCCTCACAGCTTCTGCAGTTTGGACGACACTGGTCCTTAAAAGCCATCCAGACAACCAGAGCAGCAGTCTTTGAATGCCTGCAGCAGGTTTAGCAATGTAGGTGTTTGAATGAGTTTTCTTATTGAGGCAGTAATATAACATATTCCTGTAGGCTTAAAAAGTGTAGGAGGTGTGTAGGTAACCAATAACTGTGTTCTTGGGTTTGAGGTTTTTGTGCTAAACTTTCTTTGTACTGTGCTTTAGGCAATTTATTGTTGTAATTTCCAGAACTGAACCAGGGCATCTTTCCAAGTAAGACTTTGGGTTCTTAAACTTCCTTGACTGTTGTGTAAGGGGAAAACAATTCTGATTGCTTACATTTCCTGTTCTTTTGTAGGCTCCTCAGTGGCTAGAAAGTGATTCCTGTCAGAAGTGTGAGCAACCTTTCTTCTGGAATATAAAGCAAATGTGGGACACAAAGACGATAGGGTTGAGACAGGTGAGATGGCTGGTTTCAGGGCTTAGCTGTACTTCAGCAAAATGTAAATAGAAGTCCACTAAGGCTGGTAGATCTTTTCATCTCTTGGTATTTTTTCTGCTTTGAAGTGAGGTATATTGAGAAGTTACGGCTTCTAGCACTGCTAAGACATTTCACAGACAAATTCTGTGAAATTGTTGCATCGAACTTCTGCCACAGGCCAAAGCAGGCTGTGCTAGGAAAAATGGCAAATGGTTCTCCATAGCAGAGAATGTAGATGCTCTCTCCAGTGAGCATCTAGTGAAGCACTAATGGCCGTGTTCTTAATGCACCAGAATGTTTTTAACTGGTTGTTTGTTTAAGCCTCTTTTTCCCCTTTTCCCAGAAGGAGCTTGCCAGAGAAGAGGATATACACAGAATATGGTGGTAAATCCATTAATGATCCAAACCACTGTTCAGAACTCCAGAGACGTTGGTCTTTGGTTGAAGAAACAGGGTGTTTCCTAGCAGGTTGCTTTCTAACAGGCTGCAAACAGAAGTGTTGTTTTTGTTGTGCAGTGGACACTTGTACGGTGTCATAGTATACTGACTTTTTATTTTCTTCTTCCTCCATGAAGCATCATTGCAGAAAATGTGGGCAAGCAGTGTGTGGCAAGTGCAGCACCAAACGGTCGAGCTACCCAATCATGGGGTTTGAGTTCCAGGTCCGTGTCTGTGATTCCTGTTTTGAGTCGATCAAGGATGAAGAGTGAGTATTAGGGAGTAATAAACTGTAATAACACTGCTGCTGTGCAGAAACCCTTGGGCTTGCTCCACATCCACACACAGTGCTACAGAGCACACTGAGCTGGCTCTCTGCTGTTAAGCCTTGGGGACTGAAAGCACTGTGATGGCAGAGATCCCCCATCTGCCTCTGCAAGTGCATTTGGATCAGATATGGAATTACAACATTTTTACCCTTTTTTAGTTCTTCTTTTCCAGGAGCCCAGATCTAGACTTGAGATACATTTGTCTCAAGATACATTTCAGTTTAGTTAAAAGCTATTGATTGCACTTAACATTGCTAAGTGGGTGCCAGACAATGCATTACAGCTGCCAGGATGTATGTGCATTAGTTCATGTACACTTTTTAAAACATTGGGAATATTTTTCAGAGCTCAACATTATTTTCGCTATTTAAACAACATTATTTTCCCTCATTAAACTTTTCTTAGAAGTGAAGAAACCCCTTCTCTCTTGGTATGAACAGAGTAATCAGATGTGAAAATTTTGGGAGTGTTTGGGATTTTTTGTTGCGTTATTGGGTTTTTCATTGTTGGGACTTTTTGTTTGCTTGGAGTTGGGTTTTTTGAAAAGTAGGATGCTGTGCTCTAGTTAGCTTCTGTAGCCAGCAGGGGAAAAATATACCTGAACTTTAATTTGTGAACCAGGAGTAGAAATATTTGCTAATTCAGTGTCCCACTTCTGCTGTAGTATTATTTACAGTCAGGCTGCAGAAGCCAGGAAATGTCACACCTGTACAACTCCACAAGCAGTGCCTTTGCATGTCTTAGCTAATTTAATTCTGTCCTCTTTAATACGGCACTGCAACTCTTGGAATAGATTTATTAGTACTTGAGCAACCTAATTTTCTTTTCAGTTTATTTTGCACTACTATAATGATGCCATGAAGCTTCATCTGATGGCTGGCTTTCATTTCAATTGTTTTTGTGCAGCCGTACTTCCCTGGCAACTTTTCATGAAGGCAAGCACAACATTTCACACATGTCCATGGACATCTCCAGAGGGCTCATGGTGACTTGTGGGAGCGACCGGATTGTGAAGGTATTGCTGCATCTCTTTCCTGCATTTCTAGGAGATATTTAATAGAAAGTTCATTTTTGCATATTCTTCCTTTCTTTCTGACAACTATTGCTACAAGCTGTCTATTGTGTGAGGAAGGGATTGTATTTGCTAACCTGTTCTTCTGCAGCTGAATGAGGAAATGACTTGTAACTCCACTGTATGGAGTGCAGCTGTTGTGTCTCTGAACAAACATAGAGGCATGGGCAGCAGGAGAATCTGCCAGCAGCCTTAAAGACACAGACCTGAGGAAATGTGCAGGTTCCTTTGCTCTGAGCTTCATGGCTTGGAGCATGGCCACTGCAAGCCCTTGTTATGAGGCAGTGACATGGAGCTCAGACTGAGACAAAATCTTGCTGTGCCTGGGCTCTACATTCACCATGCGTGTCAGAACTGAGACTGTGCCATCCTGTTCTTGTTTGGCTCTAAGCATTTGCAGTTTGTGACAAACCGCATAGCACTTCTTAAAACAGACCTACACAGAAGTTCAAGACTCTTGAGCTCCAAATTTGGCTTTTGGTTTGTAATGCTGCTGTAACTCTTTATGAGATTTTCCTCAAGCATAGTTAAAAAGGAGTTGTTACGTTGTGTCCGGGGATATCTTTGCTTTGCTTCTATGCCTCTTGCAGAAAGACCTGTGAGCCTGACACTAATGCTGTGTAATTCTCCACAATTCTCCTCCAGATCTGGGACATGACACCAGTAGTTGGTTGCAGCCTTGCCACTGGATTCTCTTCCCGCTGATCTCCTCCGTGGCAGGTTTATGCACCTTATGTACAGCAATATGCACCGAATTAATGGAACCCTCCTCAAGAATATTACTGCAAACACTGGTTGCTTGATTCTCCTCTTGCTGCTGTTCCAGGATGGACAGTCACCCTTGTAGAGCACAGCTTTTCTGTTGGGCTCCCCGGGAATCTCCGTGGTGCTGAAGTGCGGTTCCGCAGCCTCTCAGACTGACATAAACAGTTTATCTGCAATATGACACCTGGGTGGAAGGACCTGTTGTCTCTCAGTTTACATATGTAGTGTTAACAATGTGCTATCTCTGCTGATATATCTTGTACAGATACCTTGTAGCTAAAATATTACCAGAGTAAAACAAGTGTAGTAAATTCAATTTGTGCAAACAGTAAAATAACTTATTTTCTCATCCAAAAAGCAGTTCTGTTGAAATGTTTTTGAGCAGTCACTATCTAAATTGCCTCCAAAAGGTATGTTGGTTATTCCTATGGAAGGATGAGATAGTTTAAAGTGGAAGGTAACTTCTTTCAGATGAGATAGTAAGAGAACCTTTGATCACACAAGATCTTTTATTGGCTTTCTTGTAGTGTTTGTCTTCAAGTTCAATTGTTAGTGAAATCACTTTTGTGAAACAGCTGTTCTGTGTAGGTAGCTGGTGAGTCTGCAAACAATCCCAGGCTTTTTATGTAGTGTTTTAGCATAGCTGATAAACTTCTATAGTTATGAAAACGTGCAGCCCACCTACCCTAAAGACTGGTCACAGGTATGAGCCATGTACTCTGACAGCTGTAATGTTGTTAGAATGGAAACCTAAATAAATCTGAACTTGTTACAAGGAATGTTTAAGAAGAAATGGCCAGCTAAATTTTAGAGATTTTTTTCTGTGGAAAGGCTGATGTTCTTTAATGTTAGGGAATCTGTCTCTGCTAAAGTACAGCATAAATTCAAATACTGTCTTGATGTTGCTTAAAACAGATAAATACTGAGCAATAATTACTGAGGTACAGAACAGCTGCTTTTTCCCCTGCACCTAGGAGTGTTATCCTGAGATACCTATATTGATCCTTTCCTGTTTCAAAGCTGAGAAATATGAAAAAGAGCTGTGAGGCTTTTATGACTGTGCAGTTGGCACATAAGGGAAACAACTAGTGAGAGATACTGTCAGTAAACTGGTTTGTCAGTTGAGTAAATCTCCTACATTTAACGACTGTAAAGAAGAATTTATTTTGTAACTTTGGAAGCTAAGGTGATATGTCGCAGAGTTTAAGCTTGGAGCTGTTAAGATTTTTCTGAAGACATGCAATATGTGTGAGGACAAAAAAAGGTAGGTCAGCTGGCCTGGAATAGGTGGTGTTTCACAGTTTCAAAGCTAATACACTCTTTCTGGCAGAAGAGTTAAGGGTTAGACTGTCTTTACTTACAGCAACAATCAAGTGGTGCTATGAGTGTTGGTGAATTCAAGTCCTAGGTGTGTAACTTGACACTAATAATCTGCATTGGACCATGCTGTAGGCTGAAATAGATTAAGATCATTAATGCATCGTGATTCACTTGCATTTTAAGCCAAAAATCTGATAGTCTCCAAAGGGCATTAGAATACAAAATATGATAGTTACTGTTACTTTGTCTGCTTTTCCATGGGCCTTCTCTGGAAGTTTTGTGAAGAGTTTTTATTTGTTGGCCTTATTAGGCCACTGAAGAATAAACAAAACCATCTTTTGTGGGGATCCCAAAACTTGTCTTGCCTTCAGTCCAGGATTTAACACTTGTCACACCCATTTGATTCAACTCTGCCTACATGCTGTATAGCTTAGGTTTTTTGGGAAGGCTTATTTCCAAATGTTGAGAGAAAATCAGCTTACAGTGGAAGAACAGTTGCAGCTTTATACTCTGAAGGCCTTCACCCTTCTAAACTAGGGAGGAAAGTGTTGTGGGGTGCATAAGCTCTGGGAAGTCTCTGCATTCACTTTCAGACTTCGTCCTGTCTGGTTCTGGAAGAGAACAGATGCCTTCTTCCTCACAGCATGTAAGGCAGAACATGAATTGCAGTGCTAGAATTGTTTAATGTCCCACTGTAATAGGTTAGGAGGATCTAGGGTATGAGTTCAGGTGTGAGATTGATGTAGGTGTGCAATGAGTACCATATTTTTAAACCTAGACATTCTGAAACCTATACTCCTGATGCTGAGGTGTGACTCCTTTTCAGTTAGCATTCCAGAACTCATTTCTTAGTTCTGATTACTCAATGTGCCCCTGCTTAGCACGCAGCTCCCCTCTCCCCTCCCTGTGAATACTTCCTGTGCTTCTTTACATTATGTTTTTGCCACCAGATAATATATTCTCTACTGCCTAAGGAATCTATTTTCTATAATTGATATACTTAAAGATTGTGTCAGTTCAGATATAATGACAGTTATGGCCACTAAATCATTAGTCTTTTAAGTATACTCTTGGTGTTGAATGAGTAATGCTCACAAACCACTAAAGAGAGAGTAGTTTTGTTTATAAACAACTATTTTGAAGGCACTCATTCTCTCATCAAACTGAACATACTTAGCTATGTCAGCTCAAGTGTGCAATTACTGAGAAGCCTTGATTTGAAGCATTACAGATCTCGCTTGTGTAACCTCTTCCATTGGGGCAGGGAAGGGGAGCAAAGGGTACTAATATGTGTTAATTCTTTCCTAGTTGTATTTCTGTACCCTTCATAGTTAAGAGAATCTAGATAAATCTGTTCTTTGCTCCTCCTTGTCTGTTTTTTAAATTTTGATTACATGTACAATAAAATATTTCTTGATATTGACTTAGTCTATTTGGATGATCCATCTTTTTTTCCATCCTGTGAAAGCACAATCTGCATTTTGTGCTCTGGCTCTTCCTTTGCGTGTCCCATGTACAAATTGTAGGTTCTGGGAGAGCTTGTTGGGTGTGTTGTATTGGAACTGAATGAGCTGCAGCAGGTCAAAGGCCCACAAAGAACTAGTGAGCTGAGACATGAGCAATTGCTGTGTGATCCCACTTAGGGATGTGTAACCCTGTGCTGTGTTCTGCTTGCCAGCTCATACAGCCATCTCCTCTGGTTCATCTGGCTGCCCTTCAGAGCTCTGCAGAGGTTCTTATCTACAGAGTACCACAGGATCCTTTCCTGAGATGCCTTGGACCTGGCTGAGGTGCCAAAGAAATGCTAATTTTGGTGGATGGGGTGAGCACAGCCTACAATATAATATACACAGAGGACACAAACTGCAGCCACACAAGGTGGTTGCACTTGTTTCATGATACTTTCTCACAGGGAAAGGATGGAGACAGACTGGAAAGCATCTTTATCCCTCACAGTTGCTGACAGCCTTCACAGGCTCAAATACAGCACTGGCTGCCTCTGTAACACTTGGAATGTCTGAATGCTGGTTGATCAGTATGTTGTGTGGCTCACTGCTTCCTTGGGGTATCTGGGAGTCAGAGAGGGAATCTGGAAAAGTTTGACAAACTTGCCACCCCTTGAATGAGGGCTGAAGAGCCTGTGTGATATTTAATAATTTTAGTAGGTAGTTGTTTTTTTTTTAACATGATATGTCTCATTTTGAACTGCTTAAACTTCTCACATTTCCCAAGCCAGTGAAAACTGACTGGAAAAAATGAAGCTGTTGTTGATCTATAGTCAGAAGAGCCTATTTAGATGTTTACATAGACCATCTTATGTTCTGAATAAGGCATATGAACTCTAGTTAAAGTTGAAGATGCTGGAGAATTGCAAATGGTGTACTTGTAGTGAAAGCACAAAAATGGATGTATTGGTTTTTTAACTGAGAATGCACAGTTGATCACTTCTCAAATTCCTGATATTGAAAACTTGATTTAAGTTTCAGATAGCTGTGCCAGATAGCTGCAGTGTTGATTTTACTCATTGAGGAGATTTAGAATACATTAGATGGAGGAAAGGGACAGATTTTTGTGTTGATCAGATTCACTACTACAGTTCAGAAGGAAGGCTCTTTAAGGTTTTTTGTCTCTGTTGACCAAGTCCTCAGTGATGAATAGCCTGACTGTGAAATGCTATGATCAAATGCTACAGAAAATGATGAATTTCTGCCAGCCTAATGTTTAAAAACTGATTTTGTCATCAACCATCTTACAGGGAGTTTCAATGTGGCCTCTCATTCACAAAAGGCAAGGATCAAGGATCTCTTAAGTGACTGCTATCAAGCGATCCTATAAAGCTTCTTGTCCCTTTGGAAGATGTAAGGGCATGGGCTCTAGGCAGCTGTGTAGTCTGCTCAACTTTTAATATACAAAAGCTAATTGTTGAACAGATTCGAAGACAGCATTACTTGTTTTATTACTCTGGCAATGGAAATATCAAAATTATATCAGTAATAAAATCTATACAATTTTTAAAATAAAATTAATACAGTGAAATATATGGGGTCATTAGAAATTTCTGCTTCTATGCATGACCCTTTTCCCCCAACATATCAGCAGCTCTGAGCTGTTGTAACCACCTGCTTGCTGTCTGACTCACATTTGTACCCAGGGTCTCTGACAAGTTTTAGTGTATAATCTCATCACACAAAGAAGCAGAAGCATGTTCTTTGACTTACTCTTGATGAATTATATTAATTTTGGTGGGACTGACTGGTTTGTCTGCAGAAAATTTGGTACATTCATTCCTAAATTGCTTTGTATCACAAAGATATTATGGGTTGTGGAGGTACATGTTTTTCTCCTCTTTCCCTTGTTCATAGAGAAATACACATTAGGGTTTAAATTGCTCCTGGCTTTGCTATCTAGCTGTCTTTCAAGTAACCAAGATACTATGCCTTGCTCTACCTATACTGAGTCTTCTTTCTGAAGCCTGTTTTCAGCTGCTCTCAAAATCTACATGTGTATATCTGTCAAAATTCTTAAGTTTTCATGAGCTCAATACACCTGTGCAGCTGATCAAGAGTGGGCACTGCTTGCCTGTACTCCTTGATGGCATTGCTGCTAAGCCATGGCTGGCTGTCAGTTCTCCTGCTGTCCTTGGTCTTTTCTCTGTTCTCATTCATTTCTCTTTCTTTCTTCCATAGTATACGGCTCCTTCTCCAGGTTTCCTCCACAGCAGCACATCCATGTTGGAGTTTGGCTCCCTGAGACAGGCAATAGCAGCTCTTGAACTGCCCTGCTCACCTGAGCCTGCTGATCTCTCCTGCAGTGGCTGAATGAAGCATGACTGAGGCAGCAGACATGGCAGGTGAGTGTGGTTTAGGAAACAACCCACTTCCTCATCCTCAGTTACAGGGCTCCATCCCATTAGCCACCCATAGCCGTGCAGCCATTCCTTGGTGATTGGCAGGGAAGGTGTGGAATAAACAGAACTGTCAATAGTCAGAGTGTGGAGAATGTCAGGGTGATTTCTGCAAGGGTAGAGAATTGCACGTGTCTAAATGGTGTTTGTTTGGGACACTCAATTTAAAAATTGAACTCACAGGTATTAACTGAAAGAGAGAAACATGGCTGTAAATTGTGTTCATTACAGTCCTTGTATGGAGAAGAAATGCTGGGAATATCAGCATGCTCGCAGGCAGTGAGGGGTGTTTTACCTACTCCAAAGCAGTGGTTCCCTGTTTATGGTGTGAATATACCAACTGAGCACTCTGCTGTTTCAGGAGCATAGGAGCCGGAATGGATTTTGATTTTAAAACCAGTATGGAAAGAGGAAAACGATGAAAGAAATGTGGGTGTACAGGACAAAGAACTGACTGGCAGTGTGGTTAAGGCATGCAGAGCTGTGATTTTGGGGAGATAAGGAAGGGTGTTGTGGCTGTAATAGCTGTTAATCCAGCTGAACACAAGAGGGCTACAGGAACAAGTTTTCTCCAGATTGAAAGTTCTTGATGGAGCTTTGGTAATGCCTGTTTACTTTTTGGCCTGCTTTTAATTTTATACAGCTAGGAAATGAAGTAGAATTCTACTTAACACCGTTTAAGTGCTTGTGTACACCTGTCACTTCAGTACAGACTATAATTATTTGGATTGCTATTTTTAACACTTTTCTAATACTTTACAAATGTTGGGACTACTTACTGCATATGTTGCTGCTGATAAGGTACCAACATCTGAGGCACAGGTACATGATTTGGTATGTGTTCTAGTGATATGAATGCTTTGTTCTGCACTTAAATTGTGGAGAATCCAGATTCTGTGAGCAAATAAGGAAAAGAGAACATAGGAAAAGGAGTCTGGAAAAGTACAAGCCGTACCTAGCAACCAAGTGCAAGTGTTAGGTTGCTTCTCTATTGATCAGAAGTGCAATTAAAAGCTACCTCCTGCAGCTGAATTTAAATTGGGCTTTAAAAGTTTTTTTTCTTTCCCACACAGACTTAGTATCAAGTGGTTAAAAACCTGCACAGCAAGTCTCCTATAAAATCACCAAGTGGAGTGTTCATCAGCCTCAACTCCTTGGTTGGCACAGGGCGACTTAGCTGAAGGAGTCTGTGAGCTCAGTTCAGGGACTGAAAAACAACACCAAAGCATCTGCTGGCTAGAATCAGAAGCGTTCAGTGCTCTGTCTCATTTGTTGTGGTACTCAGTGTCAGTGAAAAGGCTTCTTCCTGCAATAAAAGGGTGGTTTGGGTTTTTTTTTCAGAAGGAAAGCTTGTGCAGTTTTGTTTAGAAGGAAGTGAGAATGTTAGGTTTTGTTCATTCCTTACTGTTCTTTAGAGAGTAGTTTGTGTCTCTTAATTGAAGCTGACAGGATTTGTTTCTCTTAAAATGCACTGGAAAATAACTTCCTAATTAATTGTAAATCCTTGCGGAATATATAGCTTTACTTATATGGTTCAGGATTAGCTTCTGAAGTGCACAAAGCTTGCAGAGATTAGGAGGACCCAAGACAAAGCCCGTCGCAGATGTAGGCATCTGACATTTTAGCAATGACTTCTTTTCACATAAATAATGCCCAGACCCACCAAAACGGCTGCTTAGGAGCTAGGGAAGGTTTTTCATCAGGTGTAGGCACTCAAGGCTCACTGAATCCACTGCAACTCTTGGTGTGAATGTTTTCTACTTCTGAATATGACAGGCTGCTAGGAGAGTGGAATATAAGCAAAGAGGATAAAATATGCCACAGCAGTAAAAAGCTCCTTGCCTCTCTTGAAAGCCTGTTTCAAAGAACCCTTAAGAAAGAAAATGTTTCTACTCCTTCCATGCAGAAAAGGAAGCCAAAAAAGAAGGGTCTCAAAACTGCTTTTTGCAGCAGTTTTGAGTTAGAGAAATAAATATGCATTACTTTGCAAACATTTGTGTTCAATGCCTAAGGGAAGCAGTGGAAGGAGTTCATGTTGTGGCATTTAACTGATATAAGTTCTCCCATTGGTTCACCTGGCACAACTGTGTGCCCCAGCTGCCTCCCCCTGCTGAGTGACACTAATAGCTCAAACTTCCCAGCTAGGAACTACTGATGGTTATCTTCTTTATCAGAAAATTATACAGCTACACAGTGCTAGTGGCAGTGGGGAGGGGAGAATTCCAAGTCCTTACCATGGTTAGTTAGGCAGTCATTAAGTGCAGCCTGGTTTTCTGAGCTGGAAAGCATCTAATTTAGGCATGATCCTATATCTGCAGGCTTGTTTCTGTAGGGCTTCTCTTTGCCAGCTTCCAAGACTGGCCATAATAGGCTGGCTTTGGCCACTGCTCTTCATGTTCATTCTATGCATGTTGTGTTTGCTGCTGCTGCTGCCACTTTTTTCTGATTACTTGCAAAAACACACAAGCAGCAGGCTGGTTCTCTTGAGTTTATGGCCTAATTAGGTAAGGTCTTTGCACAGAAAAGTAAAATGATTGGGGAAAGTTGTTAAGCAAAAAAATACTATTGTCCATCACCTGAGTAAATTAGACAGGTAGGCAGTGAGGGGTATATTCATCCCTTAATTTTAAATTCCTTTTGGAGATGAAAGTATTGATGCCCCACATCTGTAGTACAGCTGCACTGTGGTGTCCACATTCTTGTGTGTTAGGCAAATCCAGTTTTGAGTGTTCTCTGAGACCGGGCTTTCCAGAGCTGCAGTGTTATCAGTGAACATTCCCCGTTGAGCAAGGGAGTGTTTGGGGTTTAAATGCAGAGTCAGCCCTCTGTTTTCTGCATAGGCCACAGCAGGTACAGCTGGGGGGTGCAAGGGCCATGAACATGGTTGTGAGCAAGGCAGACCTTTATCTCCTGGGAGAGGCAGTGTGGGTGCTGTGGCACTTTGTGTGGGTCTTTCAGTCTGGTAAAAGGTTTTGGTCTGCTTTAATAGATTCAGATTGTACTAAGTATGTATTTGGCAGGCTCAGTGAGGGCAAGGTGGTGCCCCAGTAAAACCAGTGAGGCCAGTGCTGTCTGGCAGCACGGCACGGTGTGTGCTGCACCCCACAGCACGAAGGGTGAGATGTTCCTGCCCTCTGGAGATAGTGCTGCTTTATGGGCCTGGGATGTGTACTCAGGAAGGGCAGGGACCAGGGGCAAGTGAGCAATGAAGAATCTCTGAGATCTGTGGGGCAGCTGGGCCTTGTACTTTGTGTGTGGTGCACACCAGAAGTGAAAGCAGAGCACTGGGCAGCTGGCAGCATCACGGCACAGTGATCCAGAGCCCAGCAAGCAGGAGCAGTGTGTGCGTATTGACCAACCCAAAACTCAGGGAGGGCTGAGGGGAGTAGGGTCATGCACAGTTAGGGAAATATGGAAATTATCTCCACTGTTGAATGAGCATAAGGTGTGTGCAGGAGCACACACCTGCATTTGCACTCTGCTCTTGCAAATTTGCATTTCCAACTGGGAGCAGGTTTCAACCTAACTGCCCTCTCGGTTGTACATGCAACAATTGCTTTTGGCCAGGGATGTGTCTCCCTTCCCTGAAGCCAGAGGCTGCAGAGGCGTTGTCGTTGACACCACAGGGACCCCTGAAGTCTCCAAGTCCCTATGGATTTCTTTCCCTTTCTCACTGATGGCTCACATGTACCACTGCACCCAGGAGCAGGGCACAGTTGTTCCCTGCCTGACCAGCTGGGATCCGTATCCTGAACTGATGCATGCTGTGCTCTGGGAGATGCCTCTCCTTTAGACTACAGACATGGGACTTCAGCATGCTAAGTCTTCTCCCTTTATGCTGGAGTGGTAGTTTGCATCTGGATCAGACTCCTAGTACAATTTTGAGAAGCCTTAGGCCTGGATTTAGATCCTTTGATTCAAGTGCTGAGTCTGTGGATGTTACACATTCTTTTGGCACCAGCTGCTTATCAGCAAATCCCTGCCACAGGTTACAGGGATTTGCTGATGCCTTGGCCTCTCATCCAGCTGCATCACAAAGCACCGCTGAGCCAAGCCCAGGGACTGAAGGCATTTAAACTATCAGAGTTCCATTTTGATGGAGATGGGCAGCACAGCAATCATGCCTGTAGATCTACCGTGGCTTTAGGGCATGAATGCTTGACGGGGGAGTAGCGGGAGCCAGCGGATGGCAAGGACTGTATTTATTGATGTCGGGAATGCCGGGGTGGCACGGGCGCCCTTTGGGCGGCTCACGCTCGCACGGGGCAGCAGGTGCGGTCACCCGTGCGGGCACACGCGGCCTGCCCGCACCCTCGCTCTGCGGAACCCTGCCCTGCCCTGTGCCGGCCCTGCCGTGCCCCGGGCGCTGCCCGGAGCGGCGGGAGGAGCGCCGGCAGTTCCTTTCGGGGCATTGTGGGAAGGCGATGCGGCCCGGCCTCACCTGAGCGGGGCGGGCGGGACGGAGGCGGCCGGGCCGGGCTGGGCCGGCTCCCAGCCAGCCGCCGCACCATGGTGAGTGAGCGGGGCCGGGCCGGGCCGGAGCCGCCGAGCCCCTGGACGGGCGCGTTGTCAGGGCGCGGAGCGAGGCCGGGCGCAGCGGGGCTGCCCCTCGGCACCGGCATGCTGAAAGCCGTTCCCAGGCGGGCTCGGACGAGGTTTGCACCTGCTCGGGGGAAATGAAAGTTCTCTTCTTTTCCGCTTTGTTTTCCGACCGTCGGGATGAGCTCGGGTCACACCGAGAGCCCTTCTCAGACAGTGAGGGAAACAAGGCTGTTACAGAGAGCCTTTATGAAGTCTTCCTGTAACTCGAGGAGCTGAGGTGCAGGTCGGCTCCAATGCCTGGAGAAGGATCGAGTGAGGTTTCCTATGGATCTGTCTCTCTTTCGGTGACTGGGGGCACAGCGGCTCGCTGTTGGGCGGTGGGTTTTCTTGTGACGGGATCTTTGGGAAGAGCTTTTCCCCAGGTGTGTTCCCTGTTGTCAGGTAAGTGCTCGCACTGCAGCATTGCCTGCAGCCCGGCTGCCTCTGCCCCACTGCCGCGTCTGACGGCGCTTGTTGGGGTTTGGCCGCGCCTTTCATCAGCTGCAGGGGAAGGCTCTGGTTCTGAACCTCCTGTCGGTCACCAGTCTCACTGTGCGACCCGGCTCCAGCGCTGGCAGGGCCGTGATTGAGCTTGGAAGGGGCAGCAGCCCTTCGGGTTACAGGGTCTCCCTTCCAGGATCCGGGAAGGGAGACCTTCGCCTCTCTAGTGCTGCGCTTGGTGTT
The DNA here is from genome assembly GCF_014805655.1 of Passer montanus. Taxonomy (NCBI): domain Eukaryota; kingdom Metazoa; phylum Chordata; class Aves; order Passeriformes; family Passeridae; genus Passer; species Passer montanus. The sequence continues at coordinate 5,154,854 of NW_024369707.1, forward strand.
GGTTTGCTGAGATCAGAAAAGGTTGCTGTGGATGCTCTCTTTTGTTAAGAATGATGGCCAGCATCCAGACAACGATAGCTGGATTTTCCCCAGGGGGGGACTGCAGGCTCCCAAGTAGTGAGATGGTCAGTGATGCCTTTTAATAGAGAAACCATCTCACTGCTTGATAATTCAGGCTTGAGGCAGGTTCTGCGGGCATGCCCCGAGCTGCTGTCTTGCACAATTTGCCCATTGTGTGCACCTGTAATACCAGTTACTGGCAGTGCAGCTGAACAGAAGCCTCTCAACTCCTTCAGTGGAGGCCAAGTGCTGTTGTTTGTCTCTATCCTCAAAGGCAGAGCTGTGTTGTTTCTCTTCAGTGGTTTAGCCAGAATGCTAAATATGTGTTAGTCTCCTGTATTTAGAAAGGTGTACCTCTCATTATATTTGCAAATAGAATATGCACAGTAATGAGTTTACAGATGGCAGTGCAGTCTCCACACCTTAAGTCCCAGTAGAGATGTAACTTTTCTGGTTACACCCCGAGACAGCCCTACATACCCAGTTCCCTCTGGTAAAGCTTATGTAAACAACTGGAGTTCCTATTTTGCCCTTGAAGGTCAGTAAATATGGGGGCTGATTTCAGGGAATCTGATCTCAGAACTCTTCTTGATGCGGGTACTTCACAAATGCCAGTTTTCAAAGCACTCACAATAGTCCCAGGGGAGCACTGCTTTTACAGTAGTGCTGCTATTGACGATCTGGAGTCTGGCTGCTGTACTGATGGTTAGACTTTTACAAGGTGAGTGTGCATTCTTACAAGTAAGAATTTTATTTTTCCTCTTTTTGAGGCCATAGGACAAACACTTGCTGGTTTTCCTGCATTATATTAGTGCTGTCAGCCTTACCCTGTTTGTCAGGGAGCTCTAGCTTTAAATTTCTCTGTCATCTAGTCTCTGGAAAGGGGTGGTTAACACTTGGTTATAGGTCAAGAAAAAAGGGTTTGCTGACTTACAAACCAAGAGTAAGCCTTATCCAGGCTCATGAGTGATGAACTTTACACAGGTAATTTTAACTTTCGATAAACTGGTTCCTAGGTTTTGAAATTTTGGAATGAGTTGTGCTTGCCACAACTGTGTTTTGAGGTGGAATTAAAGGTGCTTGTGCAGATGGTACCATGTCTTAGCAAGAGGGTTGTTCCAGTTGTTTGCTCTCTTGCACATTTCCATGTAAGTTTCGGGGAAGAGTCTGTTTAGCAAAGCTGACTTCTTATCCAGCTGAGAAACACAGTTTTTATGCCCTGCTTGTGCTTTGTGACAGTTTTTTTAAAAAAATGACTTTTTAGGAAGACTAAATTCTGCTTCCTCTCATATGTGGGTGCAGCAGAGATACATGTCATGAAGGATTGCTGTCTCAACAAAGTCAGAGAGTGGGGAGAGAGCACAGAGGAGAAAAAGATAAGTCTCCCCAAGGACGTGTGTTGCTGTTAGTCTCTTGTACCTGTAAGTGTTGCAACACCTCGATCCTACTGCTGTCTCAGTGTTATCAGGATTACTTTTGTGAATAAATGCAGGGCTCTGCTTGCGTAGCTCTGCATGCAGAATTGGTGCCTGTATAGTAAAGGGTCTGATTCCCTCCTACCTGTGCTACTCATCACTACAGGGAGACAAATTAGTACTTGTGGGCATGATCTGAAACCCTGGAGAAAGATCAAAAGAATCCCATTGAGCACAGTTGCTCTAAAAATGTACTTGGCCTGAATAGAAAAGGAGTTGGCAGCACTGTTTCCACTTAGCAAGACATTTGATAACCAGTCACTGATCTAGAAGCTGGGGTGGAAATATCAGTTGCTGTGACTGCAGCTGCTGACACCTCCCTAGTGTTTGGAAATGAACTCTCAGCTCTTCTGAATATTGATCTCATCAACACTCTCAGTGCCCTTAATTGTGAAAATGGACGTAGATCTGCAAAAGATGTTTGCAGTGCTGCACAGAACTTACTATTTACAGTTCTAAGAATGACTGCTTATTTTCCACTCATGATACACCTGTATTGGCCTCAGGAGGACAAAGAACTTTGCCTCTAGGCATTTCCCTCTGAAGGGCAAGGGGGGCAACAGATTAGAACAGATGAGAGGAGAGAAAATGACAAATAAATTAGTGTGTTATTGAAGGCAGCAGTTCTTATGCTAGATGACAAAAAAAAGTTGATGTGGTATTTCTTTGTTAATTTGTCTTGTAGTGAAATTTTACTGTGGTAGTTCCTAATGGCAGTGGAATGGCATCCTGTTGAGAAGATCCTGAGTTTGTAGACTTTCTGCTTACAAAGAGGTGACTGCAGAGGAAGTGATAGAAACACATGAAATCATGAACACTAGAAAGATTGGTTGCTACACAAATAATCAGGGTACATCCTGTGAAATTTTTAGGCACTAAATGTATAAAAAATAAATGGGAATACTTTTTCACACAGTGTAGATGACTGTTTTCAATCCACTGCTGAGTGTGCTGTGGATGTCCCAGTAGTTAGGCACCTCCTAGAGGGTGGGGCCACAGGTGGGTTGTTGGCATGCAGTTTCTGTCCCATGATTCCTAAACCTGTGATTCCTGGTGGTGGGACTACCAGGTGGTTTTACACATGCCCTGTTCCTTATGCTTGTGCCCTTCTGGAAGCTGCTTAGGTCAGAGTAAAGCTGAGGGGTTGATCCATAATCTGGCATTCTCTTATACCCTGTCGTTCAGTCGGACTTTAGAATAGCATTTTGTGGGATTTGTGAGGAAAAATGTTTTTACAGTTCTTTGGAAGCGTGTAATCTCTGACTTACCAGTTTTGGATGTTCCTTCTCCAAGTGCCCACGACCATTACAGACTGTCACTCTTTAATACTGGAGCCTACTCAGGCCATGCAGGAATTCCCATTCATGCTTTACTGTCCCTGGATATTAAGTTCATTCCTGGAAAGCAAAATAAATGTCATGGTAGATCATCTGCTGATTATTTTCTTAATAATTAGCAATGTAATGCTTTTTGGTTTTGAAAATACATATATTTTTTGCTCAGAAATAAGGAAACTGCAGGCATGTCAGAGCCAGGAGTTCCTAGGATATGGGATGCCTAGAGAAAGCCATGGCATTTAGGGTGGGCAAATGCAGGAAGAAGGCTGGAGGGATAATGGGCAGCTGGGTCTGTCTTGAGGCAAGAAAATGGCTGGTTTTGCTGCTTTTCCATGTCTTTAGTTACTTCAAAATCCCATGCTTATAAATGATCCCATGGACCTTCTGAAGCCATCAGTTACCTGCAAGAGCTGCAAAAGGACAATGTGATGAAAGTACTGAGGAAACTGGTGAGTCAGGGAGGGCAGATAGAGCTGCCCCTCCCTCAAGTACCTGCAAGGTTTATGCTTTGGCATCCACTTTAGGCATTTCTGTGAGCCAGTCATGCTCTTGCTAGTGATGCCTAAATAAAACAACACTGCTCATGTGAAAAGGGTTCTGTCTGTATCACATGTGCTCAGATACTGGTTTCCATCCCTGTCCTTTCATTTCCTGCTGTCCTGTTCCTGCAGGCTGTCATCTGCATTTTCTTGGCTGCATTGGCTCTGTGTTTTCTTAAGTGGCCACCCCTGGGCCTCTGCATTTCTGCAGATGTTGCAATGTAGAGAGGGAGTTGCAAGATCCAGTCCTGCAAGCATGGCACTTCATTTGGGAGCAGGAGTACAGCATGCAAAGGCATCGGGGTAGGATGGGAAGGTGCAATTTGCATTTGTGTATTTGAAGGCAAGCTTGGCATGCCTTTCTGGCCAGACCTGCCTGTCTGTTCTGGAATGTCCTGATGTGTGTTTCTCAGTACTACAGACATAACCTCAGATACTCCATTCACCAGTGTTTTTTTTCTCTAGCTTGCTGAGTTTATGTAGGATGTCCATCTGCTCTCCTCTCTTAGGGAGGGCATTGAAGTCCCTCTTCACTAAGCAGTAAATGCCTGTTGTTGCCTTGCTGCTTGCCTTTGGAGCTTGGGGATAGTTCAGAGGTCATCACCGTCCTCCTCTTAGCCCCCTGGGTAAGTGATGGGCACAAACTACAAAGGAATGAGAACAGACTCACTGTTGTTTGAGTAAAATGCAGAAATGTACCATGTTGTGCCTTTGTTGTGCAGGGCTGTGTGCTGGAAGGAGAGCAGGTGAAGTGTTGGGTGAGTGCCTGTGTGCTCTGAGCTCTAGAGAAGCTGTGGGAAGTGCTGCATGAAACTCTCAACAGCCTCTGGGCTCAGGGAATGGGATGGGAAAGAGGCAGTAGTACCTCAGGCATTTCCTTTCTTTGAAGTCTCATGACAGAACTTGGAATTTGTGATCCTTTCTCATTCTACAGGCTAAATATTGGGCCAACATATAAAGCATTTTGGAGGATTCTCTGTTCTGGCCCTTCCTTCTGTGAACAGTGGTTGCTTCTTTTATGTTTATGCTTAGGTTAAATCCATGTTGGTTTTTACCTTAATGAAAAAAATGCCATTTTAAAAGGGAAAATGGAGAATTTCTCAATTGAAAATGCCTAAGTTAAATGCTTCAGTGTTTCCAAAAGATTATTCTGTGCTCTTTCAGAGTTATGATCTGAACTCACATGTATCTTTAGTCCTTTTGGAGCTCAGGTTTTCTGTGAGCATCTTTGTTGGGAGCTGGAGGAGCGGGTGTGAGGCTGCTGCCAGTCTGCACTGTTCCTGCTCCACCACACCTGGGAGTCACCAGGCTGGAGCAGTGTCTGTCAGCTGCCTGAGGAGCCAGGTTAGCTTGTCACCATCTGGGTGTGCCTGCCCTGTCCCAGAGCAAAGGTTTTTAACTTAGCTGCTAGAGAGGTCAGAGGCAAGGGAAGGGCACTGCAGTGCCTTCATGTAGCAGGGCTTTGTAAATAACTGATAAGGCAAAGTGGAAATGAAACTAAAAGAGCTGCACCTTTTGCTGGAATCCACGGGGTGAAATTTTAGCTCTGTTTCTTCACTTGGAGTTCAAGGAACAGGCTGGAAAAATAGCTTCTTGTGCCTATAGAGTGCACTGGGGTTGTAGTGAATTCGAGGTGGCTCTTGGCAGCTTGTTCAGCCTCTCCCCTGGTCCCTTCCTCCTTGCAGTAGCCTAATGCAGGGGTCCTCTGCTCCCAAAAGCATGTCAGCAAATAAAAACACCTCTAAGAGCCCAGCCTAGGAGGCAGAAGGGATGTGATTACCTAGTTAATAATTGCTTCAAATCTCTTCAAACTGCTGCTTTCTGTGAGCTCCGCCAGCTTCATCCCTGCTGTGTGTGTCCTGTGGTGGCACTGAAGGGACAGTGGTGTGCCTGCTTCCCTGGCCTGCTCTCCTATGGCAGAGCCTGAGGCAAACTCCAGTCTGGGTCTCTGCTTGCTTATTACCTGAAAACTGGAGTAATTCCACTTGCAGGAATAAAAATTTAAGAAAATTAAGAGTAATTATCCTCTGTAAGAACAGGATGCTGCTGCCTGCATCCACCCCTTTGGAGCTGTTTTGGAAAGCTGTGCTGCCTCTGCTCTCCAGAGCAGTGCAGGAAATCTGTGCTGTTGGTGGGACAGCCCAGCCTGTGAGGAGGAGGCACAGGCATGGCTGTGCTGTAGGGAGGACACAGGGCAGGAATGTCACCAGTCCATGCCTGTGCTGTAGGAGGACAGTGGGCAGGAATGTCACCAGAACATGCCTCTGCTGTAGGAAGGACACTGGGCAGGAATGTCACCAGTTTATGGGGGCTGAACCAAGGGGAGGACTCAACCCGCTGGATGTAGAGACAAGCTGGAGCAGAGCTAGAGGGAGCTTGGGCACTTAGAAAGCTCCTTGAGCTTCGTTTTCTGGTCCTTAGTTAGGGATCAGGAGGGAGCAGCTTGAGCTCAGCTATACTGTTTTGATTATAGTTTTATTTAACTCAAGTGAGGCTATCAAGAAGATTGTTGCTGTCTGGATCGATACCATATGTTATAAATATCCTTAAAATGCTGGTGTGCTGGTCCATTTAAAATCTTCAGCAATAAGATAAGGGTGACTGCTGCATCATGAAAAGCATAAAATCAATGTGTAACTATGGGCACGTGTGCTTGTAATGATCTGGCACAGCTTTTATTGCATGGACTTTGGATGTATTGTTCAGGGGAAATTGCTCAGAAATGTTCCTAATGGAGATTAAGTGAGGAAGAATCCTGTGCCAGGTAGGCAGCAATACACTGCTTCAGGATTTCTGTGTTGCTGGGTTTGTGCATATTTTCTTTTTTCTTATTTGCTTACATCATGCAGACTAAGTACGTGTTTGAAATTTTAAAGCTGAGAGCCAACAATTTTTAACAAACATCTGTCAGCTCCTGTGCTGCTGTGAATAAACGTTTTAGTGACAGAGCAAACAAGTAAGGAAATTAATATTTTTAATAAAGCAGTCTGTTTTGAATTTTACATATTTGTTTTAGAAGTGTCTGAAACCCCAGAGTGTGTATTAAAGGCCAGTAGCCAGGTGGGATTTCATATAACAGCAGAATACCAAAATACCTGTACTTCAGTGTGTTGGTATTCTGTCTTGTCCTGATGTGGGTGGATTGTTAGTAGGTCAGTAAGTCAGTTCAGTGCATGTTTCTCATTTCACCCTAAAAACCTGGCATTCCAAACCAATTGTATGTTCACAATTTTTTTTTTAAAATTTCAGTATTTAGTTCCCCCCACTCCAAAACAAAACAAAAAAACCTCACTAAACAAAGCAGAAACTAAAATGAATATTTTATTCTTGAAATGTGTTGGAGATTTAAAAAAAAAAGCTAATGACAGGAATATTGTGAATGTTCACTTTTTTTTTAAAGAGAAAATGTAATGAAAATAAGTTTTGTTCATTTTCAGTTGTGATGTAAAAGTAAATACTGATAGAAACATCTGGACAGTTGTCTGTGTTGGGAAATAGATTCTTTCATATCAGATGAAAGAATGAAAAATAGTAAAAGAGAAGCAGCATATGAGCTCTTGTTAGACTAAAACAGTGTCAGTAGCTCAAGCAGACTTCAGGGGAATCAGAATAAGTTAAAAAAGAAGTTTCACACAGCAAGTCACTTCCTCTCCACCAGGTACAGCCAGTCAGGCTGGTTTTCCCCAGGCTTCTGCTCGCAGCTAAGTTCTGGATTTTCATCCCACTTCCCATTTATGTGGTCTGGGAATTTTCATTGATTAGCATGTCTTGTATGGTCTGTTGCCCTACAGAAAGCTTTTAAGGAAAGCTGAAAGTTTCCTCGCTCTGCCAAGATGTCTGTTTAAGGATAGCAATTCCTAATTTGCAGATTTTACTTCCATGTGAATTTCAGGTGTCTGGTTTATAAAGGTGGCTTTGATTTTGGAGACCACTTAAGCAAATTTGGAGAGCTTACAGCTGAAGCAGAGTGTAAGCCCAGAGCTGTTGAAGTGACAGAGCTGCCTCACCAAGCAAATCCTTGCCCAGCCAGACACCCAGACAGGGAAAGAGGATTCTTGTTCTTTTTTTTGCAGTCTTCCTCTTCTGCCTCCCCTCCCCTGAGGCTTCTTGATGAGTTCCCATGTCTGTCCTCCTCTCCTCCCCCAGGGACATGGAGAAGCCAGATGCCACAGAACAGGTTTGGAACCAGTCAGTAAGTGTTGTTCAGGTTGAATTACAGGAAGAGGAGAAGCAGTTCTAGTGCACATTCTTCTTTCTCACAGTGTGATGAGTTAGAGCCTCTTGCACACCCCATGGAGATCACGTTGCAGGAAGAAATGGGGCATCTTTTACATGTTTGTGCTGTTAAACAGTGAACTGGAGAAATTACTGTAGGAAAGGAAAGCTAGGAAAGCCCCTTTCCCATGTATTCAGTTTTGCCTGCTACCCCTGCTGGTGGTTTGTTGTGTATGTTATGAAATGCAGCCCTTTAGACAGTTGTACTAATTGTTGCAGATTAGGTTAAATTTTAAACCCTCTGTAAAGGCAAAAATGATCCAAGTTTAAACCTACTGAGCCAGTTGTGATGTGTTTGGTAAGTCTGAAGTGTGTAATGGCCAAACAGTGGGAAAGGCTGCTCCAAAGGGGAGCTGCAGTCCTGGCAGGGAGCAGTCCAGAAGACAAGCTTGGGTGAGCTGCTTATCAGATTATTACAGCCCATTAGTTAAAGGAGGGAAAGGTCTCCCCAGGAAGGTTGAAAGAAATGACAGTGTGTGTTAGTTTCATTTGTCTCTCTTGTATTTGTTGTTCATGAATATGCAAACCTTCTGTATTCTGCATTTTGGATGTCTATTCTATTTATTGGTAAATTATTTCATGTCAAAGTCTAGCATTTGATTTTCTTTTTGTAGCCTTGAAACTAAGGGTATTGGTTTTTATCCTGGTACAGTTGTGTAAATCTTGATAGAACACAGTGCCATAACTTTCCAGTCTGTTTAGTGACTTACTGCTGCAATTGATTCATAGATGAGAAGGGAGTAGAGTTCCATGGTTTAAATGTTTGATATAAAAAATACCCCAACAAACTATTTTTCCAATAGCCCAGAAATAAAAAATGCAGTCATTTGGATTACTTGCTGACGTTTATGGAGATCATTTTGCACAGTGCTGTGGGTGGTTGGGTCTGATTCAGTAAAATAAGCTAATAAAATTAGTCTCAGCTCCCAGACCAAAGCTTGTCTCCACAGACTCCACAAGTGAAGGAAGCCAGTGCTCTCTTAGGAACTGTACTCTTCATCCCAACCCACTCAGTCTTGGACCTAAAAATTCCCTCTGGCATCACCCTGGGTCTGGTGATTGTTAGTCACAGCCAGCAAGCCCTGGGATGGTAAGAAAGGGAACCAAGCACCCTGCTTTCTAAGGTGTTCTACTTGTAGCAAGTAATTTACCTTTGTTTTCCACTGGAATTAGAACTTTTAAAGATGAATAAAGCATTGCAGGATAATCTACTTCTCTCTGCAGCTTGGCTGCTGAAAACAAACCAAAAATTTCTTAATCAATATCTGTCTTGTCGTCAGCACTACAGGAAAGCAAATATGTTTTCACAGTCAAGGAGCAAGGAACAGATGAGCTGTTAGATTTGTGTTTGTGCAGTTCTTCAATATTATTAGGTTTATTGATGCATCAGAGTCTTTCCAGTGGGATGTAATGAACAGAGCAGTGAGAGTGAGGAATGTGTTGTGTCATGACAACATGACACAACAGTGGGGCAGGGCAGAGCAAAGCTGAACTGAATGGAACAGCACTGGGCGTTGAAATTGAAAGTGCTGAAAGCCATTTAACCTTTTAAGAATGTATTATTTACTTCCTAAGAGTTCCCCAAATTGAAGGGGCTTCAGAAATTAAGAAAAGGAAGAACAACCAAAAGAGGAGAAACCCCACACACTATATTTTTGCTTCTAAGTACCTGCAGCTTTCTAATAAGTTGTTTTGTTCAGTAATTCTTAGCTGGCCAGTGATATGTACCTGGGCTTGAGGGTGCACTATTTTGCTGCAGACTACAAAATTTAGATTTGTGCTACAGGACAGGCTCTATTTTCTAACTGCATATATTACTGTAATAATAAAATTGTCATGTGAGGTACGCAGTTATAGTCTGCATATAAAACAGGAGATCCAAACAGTGAGATTTTTGGAGCTTGTGTATGAACATTTATGCATTTAAGAGCATTAATAGATATTTTCTGATTGCAAAGAACATTGCCTCAGCTCTTAAAAGTGGCGATGAGACATCACCTGCATGTGTAGAAGAAACAGTGGAGTTCTCAAAGCAGTTTTAAGTGGAGGGCAGCTCACTTTCCTGTGGGTGAAGCATAACATCCTACAGTTAACTAATTGGCAGAAAGTGGTGGTAATATTCACAGTGATTCCCTGGTTTGTTGGTATTTAACCTTTTAGAGGCATAAGGTTGCACTTCTGCAGATATATATGTGTATTACATGCAGGCACTCCAGTTTAAGGTCTCTTGGGTCCAACAGCTGACCCTAAACCAGAATACCTTTTAATTTTCTTTTCCTATTGAAACACTGCAGGCAAAGGATGTTTGCAGTCATCAAAGCTCACAGTCTTATGCTGAACATGCTGTCAGCTTTTGATATTCATTTACCCATTCCCTGCATTTTCAGTCAAATCTGATCATCCTCTCCTATCTGATGATTCACCATATTTATAGAAATTTGTTTATCAGATAGCTGCTACTCTACCCAATGGCTTATAGATGGACTCCTGCTGACCTGCTGCTCTTATCTGTGGAACTTGGGCTCTGTTTTCAAAACACCCTCATCTTTGCAAGGGTTTTGGAGTTAATGTGCTGTGCAGCAAGCAAAACAGCCTTTCATTCAGCCAGCTCCCCTCAGTGTGCAATGTGTGGACAGTGAGTGCTGTCCCTGCATCACCTGGGAAGGGATAACCCTGGCAGCTGGAAGATTCCCATGTTCAAACCCAGCTGGTAATATGAACAGAGAAAGGCAGAACCATGGTGCTTTGCTCTTCGCTGTAATCAGACCATGTGTCCTGCCAGCAGCATACTTGTTTTTATTTAGCAAGCTTGTCTGGAGAGTATTATAGGACTCAACAGAATGCAGCTACAAAATCCTTGTAATTTTATCAAGCACATTAGACTAACAATGGCAAGAGCCTTATATCCAGCAGTAGATCCTGCCAAAGACACACATGACTAAAACCTTCCTCCTTTCCCAAAAAGTATCCCACATTTGAAGTCTTTCTCAGTATAGTCAGAACTCTTATCTCCAGATTACTCAACAACTATGCAACTCAATAGTTAGAGAATGGTTCTGAATTATGAATGAAGGCTTTGTTTAAAATCCAGTAGCTTTTCCTTTTTTTTCTTTTGTGTAGAAACTTCTCTGACTTCCCTGCTCAGACTTTGCCATAGTGTGGAATGATTGTATCTTCACAGAAATCTGCATTGTAATCTTGATAGTGATTGTGAACATTAACTTTGTAATCCTCACTTGGAAATGTGATGAAGTATAGGTGCAGCAATAAACTGGAACAGGAAGTAAGGAGCAGAAGGGATTAGGGTAGAGATTGGAAAACCTCTAGGGAAGGATAAGGTTAGGCTAATTGTGAAGGATGTGGTAAGAGACCTGCTGGATCAGGGCTTTGCAAGGATTGGGAGCAAGTGAGGAAAGTGAGGCTCCTGTGCTTCTCCCTGGTCCCCCCCAGGATGAGGGGAAGCCACGAGTCCCTGTGTGGGCAGCTGGCAGTGTACCTGTCACACACGTGGATGCAGCTACAGCTGCCCTTCCTGCAGACCCTGGGCCCTGGTGCTGGTTCTGGTGAGAACAGCACTCAGGATGCCTGGCAGGAGCAGGGCAGTTCAGGTGTCTTCAGCCATTAAACACATCTCTATCTCATCCACACCTCCCAGGTGGGTTTGTAGGTTTGTTTTTGTTTTTGGTTTTTTTTTTCCATTTAGCAGGAGATGTCCTATTGGAGAAGGATGTGCTCAAATTCATGTCCTGCATTCATAAAGCCATTTTCATGCTCTGGGTGAATGGGATGCTGTACTGCTAATATACACTATGGTCAGTTATTTTAACCTGCTAATAGTACTGTTTATATAAGCGTGAATTGATACTTTTCTCCCAAAGCCCCTCTGGCATTTCAAAGCTGGCTCTTGTGTATTTCAGTAATACAGTTTATGCCAAGCATAAAACAATTATAGATCAAACCTTGTAAAGTTATGACTAGCTTTAAAGTGGAAATTTTTGAACAGTATGGATACTGTATTTAATACAGTATCACTCATTGAGGTCTGTCCTTCATCATTGTAGTTGTCTGAGCTTTGTAATGTCCTGATTTCTTCAGTAAAACCAGTCATGCTTCCTTTGCAAAGTAGGTTTCTTTTGCCCCTTACTGCCTCTTCTAGGAACCTGCTGTTTTGTGATCTGAAATAGTAGAATATCAGAGTTGTTAGTGATTATGATTACTGTCTCAGTCATATTTCTAGCTTTCTGCCACACTGATCCTGATTTCCCTACTGCTGTTGTGGATGTCTTTATTCCCTTCACTGAGTTATCTGATTTTGCTGGAGGAGGGAGTGGTGCCCTGTTCTCACCACTGCAGAGTGGTGAGGCTCCTCCTGTTCCCCAGGGCAGGGGCAGAAAAGGAAGCAAAGCTGCTGTTTGCACAAGGTAAGGAGGATGGGTAGGAGAGGATGTAAAGGGTTTACCTAGGGAAATGTGCCACAGGGAGGGGAGAGCTGCCTGGGAAAGAAAAAGGAGAGAGGAGAGATCTTTTCCCATGCTGAGCCTCCCCCAGACCTCACTGACACCGTGTCCAACCATCTGCCAGGGCTGGAGGTGTGTGGCCAGGACTCGGATTTCTGGTGCCAGGCAGAGGAATGCTCTTCCCTGGCCATGGCCCTGGTGTTAACCATGTTGCTTTGTTTACTCTAGATACACTTTATACTGCTGTTCAGTCGGCAGGGGAAGTTAAGGCTTCAGAAATGGTACACGACGCTACCTGATAAAGAGAAGAAAAAGATCATTCGAGAAATTATTCAGATTATTTTGTCTCGCAATCAAAAAACAAGTAGTTTTGTTGACTGGAAAGACCTCAAGCTTGTTTACAAAAGGTGTGAGTAATTTTGTGAGAACATATAATCACTATTCATATGAATAACACATGCTAGAAGAGGAAAAAGAAAGGCTCACCTAAGGAAAAGCAGCAAACAACACTCATAGTGCTGGGCTGAGTTAGGAACCTGCCACTGGCAATCTGGGTATAACAAGGCAGTGTCCCTGGACAAACCAGCAGGGTAATTGTGGGGTGCAAAATACTTGTACAGTCTGTCAAATTAGAAAAACAGGAGTAACCTAATGGGTATTGGTGTTTAGAAGGTGTTAGACCTGACTGCCCCTTCAAATTCCCCAGGGTAGCCTGGCTGAGATGGGTGTGCTAGGTTTTATCAGCTGTGGAGATTGGAGGAAATGTTCCAAGGCACTTTCATAATTCTGTCAAATTTTGTATTTGAAATATTTGTTGCTCAGGAAAGTGTTAATTCCCATTTTCTTTTCCAAAGAAATCACTGGTCCCCAGTCGCACGATTCCTAATGTTAACTGCCTACTTGTTCTCCTAAAGTTGTAGCAAACAAATGTAGCCTTAATGTGTAGTACACTGGGTAAATTAATCATCTCCCATTTAGCAGAAACTGAGTTCCATGCTGTGATGGGAGGGATATAAACATCTGATCAGAAGCTGTGACAAGTTAGCCTCCAGTCACAGCATCAGCAAGCTGAATAGATCTTGGGTTGGTTTAAACATAAAATTTTGGTGCAAGTTAGTTACAAAGCTTCTTTGGTCTAAGGAGCTTCATGCATTCTGGCCCTCTGTAAAACACTGTCATTTGACAGCCAGCAGGCTTGCTCAGATGCAGCTTTTTTCACCTTTGCCTTATTTTTATTTTTTTAATTAGAAGGAGTAGCTTCTCCTGCAGTCTAATTAGCCCCACTTACTGTAGTGCTATTGCAGCAGGAGGAGGAGACTTGAAGGAACTGCTTACTACTGATTTATTGCCTGTTTCAGTGTTACAGGTGTCTCACATTACCAAGGGTGGAGTTGGTTCTTCTAACTAAAAGAATAATTTGTTTAAATCATCTGATCTTCAGAAGTGTTCTCTGGGACACTCTTAAGAGTGAAAGAAAATGTTTATTTTAGAGACTAGATGAGAATTAACTGTCATGAATGACCTGTAAGAGGTGAGCAGAGCACTGGGGTCCCAGCTGTTCACTGCCATGTTTTTGCTGTGTCTCCCCAGGTATGCTAGTTTGTATTTCTGCTGTGCAATAGAAGACCAGGATAACGAGCTGCTGACACTAGAGGTCGTTCATCGCTATGTGGAGCTCCTGGACAAATACTTTGGAAACGTAGGTTTCACTTTCTCCCATGAACTCATTCCTGTCTGTCTGATAAACAAAATTATGTGGAGCTGATTTGGTTTGTGTTCCATCTGCTGCACTTGCCCCGCAGGAACTGTCAATCCAGAACGAAATTAATTATTAGAGTATTTTATAAAGCAGTGCTGAAATGGTCATAAGATTGTTTTCCCCTCCTTCTTCCACTCGCCCAGAATTAACCTTGATGCTTTGTATGTCTGTCTTGGTATAGAATTAGAAGGGAAAACTTCAGGAAAAAAACTCAGAACAGGTTTGGTTTTGATTTGCTTTGTTTTAATTTTGTTTGATTTGTTTTAATTCTCTCTCCTGACATCTTCAGATTTACTGGTTTTGTTTGTCTCATAATACTGGTAACAATTAAGGACATAGAGGCAAAAGATAAAATCAGTGTGTTTATAAAGGAAAGACTTTAGAGAAGGTCCAAGTAAGTCTTTCAATAAGTCTTTAGAGACTCTTTTCTCTGAATGTTTTTGAAATTATCCTGCCTACCTTAATTCATGTCTTAGTTAAATCAGTGTGCTATGACCTGTCTACTGCTTCAAAACTAAAAAGCAGTTGGTGGCTGTTGCTGGACAGGGAATTTTCTTGCTCTGTGAAACTGAACCTAGGTAACCCATACTCCAAGGGCTGTGTAGGACCTGTGATGAGGTTTGTGGGCCAGGAAGTCAGCTTGGATCTCTTGACAGCCAGAATGAACTTAATAATGAGTGGAATATCTTTGCTCTGAGTCTGTATGTGTGGAGAGAACATGTGCAGAGCTTCAATATTACATAACACGCAGTTTGTTTCTTCCCTGCTACCTGCTCAGGGGTGCTCATGCTGAGGATATTTGATCATCACAACAGCTTTTGGCCTAGTAGTGCTTAGAATACTGTAAAAATGGTTTAAATGTGGTTGTGGCCTCTTGCTCTGGCAGGTGTGCGAGCTGGATATTATCTTCAATTTTGAAAAAGCTTATTTTATTCTTGATGAGTTTATAATTGGTGGAGAAGTACAAGAGACTTCAAAGAAGACTGCAGTGAAAGCCATAGAAGACTCTGACATGTTGCAGGAGGTAAGGCAGAGGAGTACAGAAGGCAAACACCTCATCTTCCTAATCTTCCTTGTTTGACAGGAGATGAAAACACAGCTAAGCTCTTCTGGTACTTAATTATCCAAGTGTGTCTTACATTCAGTTTCATCAGGTACAACAGTGCAGTTACATAAGCTTTCCATTCAACCCTTTGGGTATCATCTGGAGGGCCTTTATATAAAGCTGTTGTTCTCTTGAAGCTTAACTGCTAGAGTTTATTAATAAATAGTTTAGGATGTATCTAAGATACTTATTTAATATAAGAACATAATCTAAGGTTATATTTTATGTATGTATATGTAAATACAGAAAAATCTCTTCTATTTCACTAATAGCATTGGAAACATGACCTTCTGTTAACATTTAAAATTGGAAAGAGTA
This sequence comes from Passer montanus, assembly GCF_014805655.1. Classification (NCBI taxonomy): domain Eukaryota; kingdom Metazoa; phylum Chordata; class Aves; order Passeriformes; family Passeridae; genus Passer; species Passer montanus. The sequence continues at coordinate 5,170,179 of NW_024369707.1, forward strand.
TTTGCTGGCAAACTGCTTTCCTTCAGAAGAACCTGTGTAGTTTTTCTGCAGGGCACAGATATGTAACCTTATTCAGAACCCTGCAGGAATTCTCTTGTAACTTGGAATGTAATGAGTAACATGTAATGAGTATTCCAAGTAACATACAACGAGCCAGGAATGGCAAAAACCAGTTGCATGTGATGGGTTTCATTCATTATTTTTCCTTGGTAGTGAAGAATCCATCACAATCCTGAAGGGAGCAGCACAGTGGTAGAACTGGCTGAGGCCCTGCTGTGGGAGCTGAGCAGGATTCAGCTGCTCTGCCCTGTGCACGTGGAACTCTGCCACTGTGTGCAAAGGCCACTGGCATGATGAGTTTAGCCACAGCTGTGCTATGGCATGATTTAAATGTCAGATTTTAAACCACTCTGTTACATGTTTTTAAAGCGGAGTTATTTCTGCGCTTTAATAAATTTTATATAATTTCGTGCAAAACTACAGCTGTCCTCAAAGAGGACAAGAGGATTTCTATGAATATTACTGTACCACTCCATAATGCATCAGTTGTTTCTTTGTTTTTCTTTCTAGACCGTGGAAGAATACATGAACAAGCCTGCATTTTAATGTTAAACTACCTGGAGAGAAAACTGCTGTATGCACCTCTCAAGTGCACTTCCTGAAATTCTTCCCAATGTGCCAGATACTCAGAGGAATACCAAAAACCAATAACTGAAGGGATTTGTTTGTATAATGGTGAAGATGAAGGTCAGCTAATGTAGCAAAGGGTTTAACAATTCCATGCTTTGCATTACTCTGTACATGAGTTTCTCAGAGTTGTTATTGCCCCAGTCTAGTTTCTCTTCTCGTTGCTGGACTCAGCTCTTGTTTTGTACCATGTCTTTTAGCTACGGGTTTTGTCATCACAAGATGCTCCTCTGACAATACTTTGAAGAGGTATTTTTACTAGTTTTGTTCACTGCTGACTGTATGACTCTACTTTTGTACAAGTGTCCATTATTTTGAATGTAATGGTTATTCTGCTGTAATAATAATTTTTTTCTAAAAGCTAAATTGTTGTGGGCCCTGATTTCACAAACTTGTTGTGTCAAGATTAACTGTTGAATTATATGAGGAAATACACGTCTCTTTGGGGCAGTTCCTTTCTTTCACAGTCTTCCTTCTCTTTTCTGCTCTAGTCTGCTAATAAGACTGCTCCAGCTGCTCCTAGAGCACACTCCCTGCCTCCTTTTAATCTGGAACACTGTTTGTGAAGGTAGGCTTCTCCTAAGTTTAATGAATCCTCTTTTTGCTGCTGCATGCAGATGGCCTGTTTCTGTCTTTCTCCTCATTTTCCTATCCCCTTCCTAGATCCCTTTGGACCTCTCCAAAGGCTCCAAACTTTGATATTGTGCTGCATGAGTGTAGGAGAAGCTCTGAAGAGAAAAAAATCAGACTTTGGAAGACAATCTTGTCTATCTTTTGGTATCCCAAACCTGTATTTCCCAGTAGAGTTTTCCAGTCTCAAATTCATGTGCCTGTTGGGATGGTCAGCTTTATAGTAGTTGAAGTTGCCCTGTTTTTTGAAGGTTGAGCAATTTAGTCAGCTTTTTATAACTTTGCAAGCTGTGAAAAGGATAAAATAGAGGAGTCAGCTGGGCTGTGTGACCCCCTGTGTGTTACAAACCATTGCAGCAGAGTTTGTGTGGAGCCAGGTGTGCTAACTTGCCTTTCACTGCCATTTAGAGTCTATAAACTGATTGAACTGGGTCCCTTAGAGAGATTGTCCTCCTTTAACAGAATCCAAAGCTCAGAGAAATTCTATTTATCTGAAGCCGTAACTCAGCTAGATGTTTTGTTTCTGTCCAGTCATGAAATTACACAAAAATTAGGGAAGTTACCAGACAAATATGCCACAATGATCCAAGCATTGTTGCCTTTCCCTTCAGTATGTACATTCCCCTTGATTTCTGGCATGTGCAATCAATATTTTCTTTCAGAGCTCTTTCTAATCTTTAAATGTCCTCAATGCTTATTCTGATTTTGTCACTGCTCCTTCCTTCCTCATCAGTTTGTATATTCCTACAGAAGGGACGCTGGGGTTTTTTGGAGAGTGGGGGCACTTTCACACAACACAACTTTGCTGATTGTCAGCCCACTATTCTGCCTGTGCTTTCCAGTCTGTTAGTAAAACTGTGACAAACTGGTTCATAGCATCATGTTGCTCTTTTTAAAATTACTTTATCCATCTGTTTTCTCTGTATTGATGTCAAAGGCATACTTTCAGCCTGGAAAAGACAGTGAAAATTGCTGAAGAGCCTTTAGTAGCTCTGAAGACATCCAATTTAATAGTAAATTAATGAAATTGTATGATTTGTATATTATTTTCTTGTGGTTTGAAATTAAGTTTTTTAAAGTACAGTGTTTAATTGATTAAGAAATCACTTCAGAATGTGCAAAGAGGCTCCTCCCGCTCTTTGCCTTTATAAGTGACTTCTACTGGCTGAAATCAGTAGTTTGATTTTACTCTCTTTTGGAGCCATGCTGTGATTCTCTGACTTTTAAAACTGTCATGTTGGTTGAATTCTGAATTAGATCAAAATAGGAGTACCAAAAAGATTTCTTGGTACAAAAGCCTGTCTTTTCAGTCATTTTAAGAAGAGGTAGAAGGCTTCTTTCTGCATCATTTCAAGTTGAAGACAATTCCTGATGGGAGAAAATAATGGACTGGGTGGAGGTACTTATACCAGCGATATCAGTGTAGCATCTGAAATAAATAGCATTGCCAAACTGGTGTATCCAGTGTCAGCTTGAGAAGTGTGAAGGAATTAGTCTGGTAAGTGTGAAGGAGTTAGTCTGGTTTCCTTACCCTAGTGCAAAAATTCATTGGAATATGGTATGCCTGTTGTGCCACCTGCCTCTGTGCTACAAAGATGAATGGAAAGCATGTTAAGTACTCTGAAAGAACTGCTGAATTATGTTCATGCTTCAGGAAACATCTACAGACTCCTGCTGCTTTTGCATGTAGGAAAGCCGCACAAAGCAGGCAGGTGAGCCTTAGCTGATGTGGCTTTTGCCTGCATACTTAAAAACAGATGGGTTTGAAACATAAAACTTGTATTTAAACTTCTTACAACCGTCAGTGAGAAAGGGATCACTCAGGTAAGTAATGTTGCAATGGAATTCAGTTCACCTCAGGTCTTTCTCCAAAGGAGGAAGCCCAAATGAAACCCAGGTGTTGCTGGGTCACCTTTAGGTTGCTGTCAGACTGCATGTATTGAACTTTGTGAACTTCATTGCCACTAACAGAACCCTACACAGATTAGTGCACTGCAGTGCGTAGCTCATCAGAAGATTTGTGTCTCCTGATGTCTTAGTTCCATGATTTTTCTTGGAGCAGGAGGTAGGTGCATATATATTGTACATATTCACTAATCTCTGAAGCATTGCCATCTATATTTGCTGTTGATGTTTTTCTTTCCAACTTGCCTGACTATCCTGGGTAATGCTCAATATAAAGTTTTCTGAGAAACTTTATGAAATTATTAACCAAAAAACTATTATCAAGCTCCTTAAATATTCCCATCTCATAATCTTTTGTTGTTACCTAAACTCTAACCTTGCTGACAAGCTTCCAGCACATGTCCTAGTTTGCAAAATTGCATTTACTAAAATAACCATTAATCAGAGTCATGGTGCTAGCCTAGATTCCCTTCTTGCTCTCTCCAGCTGCATGTAACAAAAAGCTGCTTAATTTTCATGTGAGCATCCCTGCCTGGAGGATTCTTTAGTGTGATCTTGTTGCTCACTGGTTGGGACAGAGCTGCTTCTCTGTCGTGCAACTATTTGCAACACAAGTTGAGACACCTCTGAACACACCATGGCAGAAGAGGCAAACATTAGACTGGGATAAAAATAAGTGTAATAATGTCAAAAGTAATAGAAATGTGACAAATCATCGTGAGAGAGAGGCAAGAGTAGCAGGATCACACAGGATTCATGAATTTTTATAATTTTTCTTTTTTCATTGTGAATTTCTGAGTGTTCATTAAAAGGTGTCAGTTCTTTAAAATAATTTAAGAAAGCTGACATTTAGGTTACCTCCTATCAGCTTTTGTTTAACCAAGAACCACTGAAAGTCTTCAATACCTTCCCCAGCTGCTCCTGCAGCCTACCTGTGCTTTCAGAAACCCCAGTGGGAAACTCAAGGTAAAGTTCAGGTGTGCTTCTGCATCTGAATTTTCCTTGGACAGAATAACGTACGTACAAAAGAGTGAATTACTATTTTTTTTTCCTTTATTTCACAATCCTTTCAATAGAGAACATATTTTTTATTCCTCTGCATTGGAGTAATGGAGCATGCAGAATGAATACATCAGGTGTTGGGTGGGGCTGGCTTGTAAGGGAAGATCAGAGTGTGAGTGGGGGTTTCAAAGGTACCCAGAGGTGTTCAGTCCACAGTCCCCTCCAAAGAACAAGGCAGTTCACAGAGAGGAGGGAGAGCTGCCATCCCTGCCTGCCCGTGACGCTGTGTTGCACTGAAGTGCGTGTGAAGGTATTTCTGTCAGCTCCTGTGAGGGGGGTGTTGCTCTCACCCTGCCTGGAATGACTAAACCCAAAGGTCTCAGTTCTGCAGCTGATCCCTGTGGTGGGGTTTTCATTACCTTTATCCAGTGTCTTTACGAGCATGGAGTCTGCATCATCCTCCTGCATCACTGCATTTCAGGTTTAGTTGGCAGAACTCTGAGCTCAGAGCAGGTAACAGTGTCCTTCTGGGGAGCTGACAGCATTCCTGCTGAATTAGTAGTGTGAGTGTTCCTTGGCAGGATCACAGTACAGAGGAAATAGAGCTGTTGATTTAAATGTCTCTTAGCATATTTCAGGGATCTTTTTTCATGAAGGTAGCTGGGCTGGGTTACAGTGTACTAGTGAAAGCTTTGTGTTTGTAGCAGAAATAACAGGCTGTGCTGCAAGAGAGTTAATGTTTGCTGTCATGGAAACCTGTTGCCTTGGAACATGATTAATGACACAGGCTAAGGGAAAGGAAGAAGCTATTCTTGAAATTAGTGTTCAGCAAACCCCTAGCAGTATACAATACTATGAATTTTAGTTATTTCAAATTCTGTTGTCTAGTTCACTTAACCTTGTCTTTTAATTTATTTATTCAACAGCTCTTATAACCCGTTTTTGTGCAAAGAAAGTAGTTTAAAGCTAATCCTTTGGCTGACTAGAAAGAACTAGCATGTTACTTGCACTCCCAGTACACTACAATATTTGTTCAACTTTTGTGGAAAGCACACTGAAGACAAACTTGTGGCTGGAATGCCAGGGGACAGTAGCAGTTTAGCTGAGGATTTTTTCCTTTTGACTATAGTTGTAGGTTTCGGAGAGTTCAGGAATATGAGGTAGGGAACACTTCTGTGGACTTAGCCATTAGGAGAAATCTGGTTACTCCTGTATATTGGTGTGGTAAGATTGCTATTCTCCAATGCTGAAAGGAAATGGCAAGGGGAACGTAAAAAAAGTGTTTTAAGGTTGGTGTCACCCTTCTCCCATTTCCTTTTAGAATTCCCACTCAGGCTTCTTTCTTCTGGAGTCCCTGCTCCAAACCCAATTTGTATCATTACACACCAAATTCTGCCATGGGGAATAGAATGTTTTTCTCCTGCAAAGGTGAATTTGTGTATCTGTTGTAAAAAACAGCGCTGAATGTAGAATCTCTGCTTTACACAGGGTGACAAATTCATTACAACTTGCTGTGAATTTCAGCTGCCCTCTGGACTAGGACCTTGCATGAATAAATTACCAGCAGCTCTAAGTCTCCCTGCCTTGTGGAGATCACACTTCAGGGCCCTCCTCCAAGCTCACAGTGAGGAGTCAGCCTTAGCTGGGCTGAGCCAGCAATGACAAGTCACAGGGGAACATCTTCACAGAAGTTACAGGTGAAAGAATCTTTATATTTCTCCAGAGGGCTTAAGGTGGGGCTCTAGGTGAGTGTTATGCTGGATAACAGCTCTGAAGGCACAATCGGACAATGTAGCAAGAAGGAAATATTCTGGGAAAATGAACAAGGAGCTGGCTGGGTTTGCAAACTGACAGCTACACTGGGGTGAAGGAGGGTTTTTTCTGGTGTCTGTTGTCAAGGACAAGGTGGTCCTTGCTTGCTCTCAGAGGGAAAACTGGCTTGGATAATGAGTTATTGCTTGGCAAAGGCTGACACAGGGTTATGTTGGCAATGACAAGAATGTTCTGCTGGCAAAAAGGTACCGCAGAGAGCAATGAAATATCATAAGTTATTTTAAAATACAGTAGTAAAACATTGATTCATTCTGCTTGGGTTAATATCATGAGGAAGCATCAACATTTAGTATGACAGTTCTGTCTGAATGATGATGAAAACAATTAATTGTCAAAAAGGTTATGTCCTAATGTATATTCCAGTATTTATGCTTAAGTCTGGCACAAGAGTGGCAAGCCTAAGACCTCAAGAAATCTTGTTCATCCTTCAGTCCCAGGCAGGATCAGCTGCTCTTAAATTCTGAGTGATGTTTTTGTAACTTCTTCAAATCATCCTGTGGTGGACATTTCAGAACATTCCTGAAGGATCTGCCCTGAAACTAAACTCCCCTTCTGAGATGAAATGTTTTCCTAATGCCAGCCCCTTTGGGGGTATCACAGTACAACCTGTGATAGCAAGCAGAGGTAAAGAAAAGCCTCTATTCCATTTCCCTGCATCGCCCTTTAAGGGGTTCTCTGTTCTGCTGCCCAGCTCCCAGGTGATGCTCAGGAGCAGGGAAGCTCAAGGCTGGCAGTGCCTTCACTATGGGCTGTTGGGTGGTTTTAACCTTGATTCTCATGAACTGCATTCAGTGGTGGCGATGAGTAGCTGGTCAGAAATGTGTAAATAGCAACTAAACCAGTTAAAATCAGGAGCATAATTCCTTTCTCCTGTTTTCTCACACTAACTGGTCAAAACAGCTGAGTATGAGGCCTGGATTCAGCAAGTACTTTCTACCCTGTTACAAACATGGCAGAAAGCTCAGACTGCTTTAAAGAGGTACCTGTACTTTTGAGTTTAAGTTACCCCCTGCCTGGCTGGCTCAGCACTGAGGGAACTGCTGTTTCTTTCCAGGTGTAGGAAAAGGGGAGTTCTTTTCACTGTTATAAGTCTGGAGTAATGTTTTAAGAGAATATTAATGAGAAATGAAGCTTGATTAAATTCTAACAGGTTCTGGCTGTGGGTGTGAGGTTCCCACGTGTAATTTTCCAGCTGGGAAGCGGCAGAAGAGCTCACCCCTAACAGGCAGGGCTTTTCTGGATGGCAGGAAACTTAAAATGGTCTACCATTTCAGTCATTCTTGCCTTTCATACTACTACAGGTTGTAGCCTGAGCAGGTTGGGGGAAAGGAGCTCGGGTGCGAGCACAGCCGTGCTCCAGCAGCCTTTTCCATGTCTGCCACAAAGCCCTGTGTGTGGACAGCCCCACATCGCCCCATGGCCTTCCCAAACCTCCACTTTGCTCCCCCATTGACTGACTTTGGTGAAGAGATGGAGCTAACAGCAGTATTTCTGCTTCCAACACGGTGCTGGGAGGTCGGGATTGGGGAGCTGTAAGTGATGCTGCCCTCCAGGCAGCCAGGATTGGAGCTAAATATATCCCCTGCCCTTCCCAGCTGGGGAGTGAGAGCTGTTGCCTGGCCTCACAGGAGCCTGGGGCTTGGCTGTGCTGCCTGAAGCTAGCAGAGAAAATATATATCACAGATGTTAGTAATTAATCCCATGTAAGAGCTAAATCTCAAGTTACCCAGCTTGTTCCCCTCTCCGTCACTTTGCAGGTTTTCTGGGTAAAATGCCACGGTCCATCTAACAGGACTTGCAGCCTCAAGTGAAAACCTGAGTTTTAACTACATCGAAACAGTCCCTTTCTAGGTTATTTCTGCTTTTAACTTGTATGTCTCTCAGTCCTCATTTGTTTCACAAATTCAGGGCTGTGTTTGTGTATGTTTTTTTCATGTCTTCACATTTCACATGGCCTTAGCAAGACACAGAGGACAGAAGGTCTGCAGCACCAGACTTGATGCTGCTCTTCCTGTCTGTTTGGGCACCCTCATCAGGTGCTACTGGGCAGCATCTCTGGGGCATTTCAAGGGCTGATGAACAGCTTTGGGTTGTGCTAGCATCTCCTGGAGCCCTCCCAGCTTGCCCTGAGCACGGGGAGGACCAGGACAGGGCGTGCCCTCAGTGCCCTGCAGAGCTCTGCTGAGCAGGGGGGTTCCTGGGGTGCACAAGCAGGGCTCACCAGAAGGCCTAGGGCTGGGAGCTTGGTTTTCATTTCTCAGTCAGTGTCTGATAAATCAGTGTGCCTGAAGAGTGTTTATGGTCTCAACAGAAAAGTTTACACTTGGAAGGTGCTGTGGTGCATGCTCAGGCAGCAGCAGAGATGACCCCTGACCAAACCCCCGTGTTTGGGAGGAAGTTCAGGCTGTTATGTTGATACCTTTTTTTATCTTTTTAATGAAACCTTCTTCCTGCCATTTCAGAGGAGAGGAGGCTTTGACGTCATGTGCTGATGAGTCACTGCTGTTAACAGGCCAGCAAGCAGGGATTGAGAGTGCTGTCTGCAGCAGCTGCTCTGTTAATCATTCACAAAAAGCCCAGAGAAAGCTCAAGGGGAATGCTTGTGAATAATTAAATTTCTGTTTTCATTATGAAGACGCAGTTGATTTACCTGGATCTGCTAGAATCCAGGTATTGGGAAGTGAGGGAAGAAGACAATGATCTCACTGATTTGGTGATACCACTGTAAATAGCTTTTGGATAGTCATTGTTGTCAGTAAAGCATAGGCATGACTTAACAATTTCATGTAAAGCTTCTGTAATATAGTTCTGGCCATCATCTACATCTCACTTGCCACAACCACTTCAACCATATTTATGTTTTCTAGAAGAGAGTTGCTGGGGAAGCAAATGCCCTTGATAGGGCAAGACATGGATTTTACTGGAAGGTTGGATTTCTCTATGTATCTCATAGCCTGAAGCGGTGTCTTCTCAAAGAAAGCAGAGTTGTGTTGTCATATTATTACAAATCCTCCATACTTTCTCAGTGATTTCTCATGGACAGCTCCTCACAGCACAACCAACAAACTCCAGCTCCCTCCTCAACCAGCTAATCCACTCTTTTGTAGCACTCATCCTCACTGGACACACATTAAGGGCAGGCCTGTTCCTAATCTTTGGTAATTAGTACAGCTGCAGCTCCTTAGGGGTGAGATTGCCTTCTGCACTGTCTCTATCCTCTTACATTCCATCCCCCCACAGAGTTGTCCAGGTTTGTTCACTGGTAGTTCTAGGTTTGTTCACTGATAGTTCTTCTGTTCATAAACATATTCTGGGAGTGACTGGATCATTTAGAGCTCCTGCTAAATTGGGATCATGACAAGAGAAGTTGCACTCGTTGTGATGAGCTTTAAACTTTAGCTGCCAACATGCCATGATCAAAGAATTCATTAGATCCTGTTTTGGGTGAGTAGGACTTTTATTTCAGACAATGTCAAAACTGGATTAATTCCTAAATACTGAATTATTCTCTGCTGAACTTTTCCTCTCTAGTTTTAAATGTCTTGGACAAGAGCTGCTGCCTTTTACCAGAGGTGGAATAAGATGGGCAGTTCTATTCCCAAAGCAATCCCAAACCTTAGGTGGCCAGTTGAAGCTGCCTTATCACAGAAGGATGATGCTTGGTCTTGATGAAATACCAGGCTTAGCTTTGCCTACACAGGTGGTGTGCTGGGACTGTGGGGAGTGTAAGAGTGCTTACAAACCCTGACTTTAATTATCTATACAATGTGATGAGGAAGTTGTTGCTCTGCCTGTCAGACAAATAACAAGAGAGACAAAAACACAACAAAACCATTTGAGTCTGATGAACCTTTCTATCTTGGGGCATTGTTTTCATGGACCTCTGAAAGCCCAGGGATATGTAGGCAGAACCTAATTAACTACAGCTGTTGAAAGAGAAACTTTGAAATGATTTGTTGAAAACTGACTATGTTTTTCATCTTTCAGCACTGTGGCCAATTTACTGTGGGTTTGCTTTCTGGAATTGATCCGTGCAAAGTTTAACTGATCCTATCAGCTCCTCCATACCCATATTAGCCCCAACTTCTACAGCTTCCTATCAACTTCCTAAAAGGTGCTTATTCAATGGGCTGAGTTATTCTTGATAAATAAAAAATCCTGGCAGATGAAACCAGACACCATCCCTGTGGAAGAGAGCTGTCCTGGAACTGCAAGAGCTGATGATTTGCCATTTCTGTAATGAGATTAATTCCAGAGCCCACTTCTCAGTCTACAGATACAATGGCCAGTCTGGACCCTTTCAGAAGAGCTGGCCTTGCTCCTTGAGCAGGGCCAGGCCTCCTGCTGGGGTGGGCATTTAGATATTTGGGGGTAACTGCAAAGGCCCAGCAGGGATGATACATGAAATCTTACGGAGGGGAGCAGGGGGCTTCATTGGAATGGTGAAATCTGGGATGGGATGCCAGCAACAGGCTGACTGTCCTGGGTGGGGAAACCAGAGCCAGAAGGATGGGGAGAGCAGTTGTAGTTATGAGGGTTGTAGCTTCCCAGATCATTGCCGTGCTCTGGCGAGCGTTGTCGAACCCCCATGGAAGCTGTGATCAGAAGGAAATGAGGTTTGCATTGATTGTGGCACTGGTAGAGCTCAATTTACAGATGTCAGCAGTGAGAGGTTCTGTTCGTACCCTGTCACAAGAAACTGGAGACCATGAACCAAGTGACTGTGTGCCCCACAGAATAAAAACCCTGAGAAAAAAGGGGTCTGAGGATGGGTGATTTGTAACTTTGGTCCTGTGGCACGTCCCTTCTGGAACTTTTCATGTTTGCCTTCTGAGCCTTTGAGATTCCTATGTTCAAATTCCTATTAATTTCAGGCCCTGGAGAGACTTACATATTGAAAGATGTGATTCTAATAAGTAAATGACATTATAAGTATACCTGGCTTTGCTAATAACTCCTGTTATTGTGAGATTTGGATTCTTCAGCATCACAAGATGCTGAGCCTAGATAGATATCCCACTGCATCTTGTGGGAAAGAGCCCAGTTTGGATATCAGAGCTTAGGGTGGTTATTTGTACAGAGGGGGAAAAGGTGTCAGCAAAGCAGAGTGTTGCTTGCAGATAGAGCATACATGCAATAATAATGAAGGTCTCACACCCGAGCTGCCAGAAAAAATTGAGGAATATTGAAAATAGGGAAAATCAAACAGGAATTTATTAAGTGTGGAAATAAAACAAAAGGAGGAAACCAGTTAAAATCTAAACTGAAGACCATTTCTGAGAATTTATATTTTTCGTCTCAAATGTTGGTTCTACAGAAGATGCTTTTTTTTAGTTGTTTATTAACAAGGGTTCTCCTGAAGAGCTATTGTTCCCTGGGAAATCAGATGTGTTGTGTAGTCAAATATCATATTAAAAATAGAGAAGGATTTCTGCAAAGATGTGGATGCAAGTAAGCAAAAGATTCTGAAGAGGTTGTTAAAAGTCACCCAGTGAAAATGGCCATGTGAGGTGTATTACAACACTGAGAAGCCATCAGCAACAAGAAATCCTCTGGGACACCAAAGCCTGGGTCTGCCTTGTAATCCTGAGCACCTGGGAGCCTCTGAGCTCCCTCCCTGCAGTCCTTGCCTTGTGGATGAGGATGGCTGATGGCCTTTGCTCTGACATTTCTATTACTGGAAGCATTCTCTGTGGGAAGGGCTGGAAGGTTTAAAAACAAGTTTGAAATTTTTCCCTATTCTCCAGACACATTTTTTTCTCTTAATTGCAAAGCAAGTGTAGGCTTTTGGGGGTTTTTTTAATGACTGCAGACAGCCATTTAATCTTCTGCTCTCTGTACTCAGCAAAAATGTGAATTTGTCTGGAAAAATAATAATTGGAGAAAGATTAACACAAAGGACCAAAAAAACCCTGGGATTAAAGGATGGGTTTGGGAATCTTTCCCCAGTCCAAATCAACAGTACCTAGAAATTGCCCAGCAGGTTTTGGCAAAAATCAGTGTCAAGCCAAGCCCTGTGGCATTGCAGGGTGGGTGTTCCTCCCTCAGGCCCTCTCATCTGAGCACAGCCCTGGCTGCTGCCTGCCTTGGTGCTCATTAGTGTTGTGCAGGAAAAGGCACAACTCTTTGCTGGCCAAATCATCAGATTTCTTTGCTCACTTCTGGCCTCTCAGTTTGTGCTTGGGAGAGCTGATCAAGGCTGCCGGACCTGCCTCACTCACACAGCAGAGCATTAGGGAGCTCTTGTCATGCCAGAGCTGGTTTCATTAGGTGTGTCGTCATTAATTATTGACAGAGCACTCAGAGATGGGATTGGGATAGTTCTGTCCTTTGTTTCTTTTATAAGAAAAAGAAGAGCTTCAAAAGTTAAATTTTAAGAGTTTAAAACTTTACAGAGGTGCCTATTCTCCCGTGCCTGAGGGGATGTGTTTCTTTCCTTCTAAGGTCAGGAATGAGTTTCTCTTTCATCTTCCATCCTTGATCAGGCACTGTGGGATTTCCAGAGGGCTCTGTCCTGGGGAAGCCAGCACATCAGATGACTCCAGGGCATCAGCCAGGAGCTGTTCTCACAGGTACGAAAGGCAGATGAGTGGCTCAGGCTCTGGGGCAGGGATTGACTGCTCCCTGCTTCCCAGGAGACACGAGCAGAACGCTCAGGATCCGTCCTGCCTTCAGTCCCTGCCCATGAAGATGGAAATGCCTGTTGCACCCCTGCTCTAGCAGCCTGATCTTGCCCATCACATCCTTCTGGACTTTGTGGCAGGATTCTGAGTGTCCCTGTGAAGCTGCTCTGAATTTTGAGCATGTAGCACCTTGTCTCCTCAGAGAGACAAAGACATGCCCTTCTTTTAGATCCAGCCTGCTGGAAAACAAGGTCAACCTGATTGTTTTGGAACAGATGGCTTCCTTCCATGTAGTGGCATTTCCCTGGCTAAATGGAGCCTGACTAGACATAAATATCAAATGGAGCTATATGTGGAGCTATAAGTATAGCATTGAATTGTAGGGTTACGAGAATTTAGAGCTGCTGAAGAAATTATTATTTTTTCCCAAAAAATCGGTCAGCACTTATTATAAGTAACTAGTTTTCTTTATCTTCAATAGTCATCCTTTAAAACAAGTTAAAATAAGAGGTGACAGGTTAGCCCAGTACCCCCTGGGGAAGGTTTTCAGTGAAAGATGCCTGGGAGCAACTGCACGAGAAGAGTTTGATATATTCTGAACCATCTGCCCCAGTGGAGTGAGGGTTTGTTGAGTTCTGTGGAGATGTGAGCCAAACCAGACCTGATCTGGATACTAAAACAGGAGATTGATGGAAAAGCATGGGTTATGAGGCTGGAAAAAGTACAGGTGAATTAATGGCACACAGAAAACTACCTTACTGTTTCCAAGTAAATGCATGCTGCTGTCAGTTTTGTTTGATTTTTATCAAAATATAGGGAATAATTGTGCCCCAGATTCTTGTCTGACTGTATTGCAGCATGCCTGTGGCGGGGTAGGGGGAGTGCATGCCTTATTCATGCATTTGAGCATTACCTGAGATTTCCTGTTTTTCAGGGTGTCTGTATGCATTTCCTGGTCCTATAAAAGTAATTTAGATAATGTTAATCAATTGTTTCTAATACTGTTGTGCAGGAGGGAGCCTTCAGAGGCCCATTCCAGCTCTTTTTTCATATTGCTGAAAAAGCAGGCAGCCCCAGCAGTGAAGGTCCCTGCTGCAGGGTGTTTTACTCCTGTGAGAGTGGCTTTGGTGGCGTGGGGAGCTCTGCCTTTCCAAGAGGGGCATTCAGAGCTCTCTTCTCCAGCTTTATCTCATTGGCTTTTTCAGAAAAAACAGCAGAAATCTAATGTAATCTCGTTGGAGTTCAGAGGCCCTGGCTCAGTAAGGGGAAATGCTGCTTTATGACTCACTTCCACTTCTCTGCACTGAGTCACTGTCCATCCCTGCTGCTGGAATACCTGGAAGAGTCTGACTGCATTCCTGGGCACTTGGAGTCTACCTGACTTCAGTGAACTGGAGGGAGTTCACCCAAAGACAGGGGAGCTGAAACACCACGAACTACAGGAATTTAGCAAGTGTGTTTGAAAGCCTGGCTCAAAACTGTGCAGGTTTGCTTTGGCTGGTAGGTCCTGGCTGAACAAGGACTGAAACACAGCCACGAGGACTTCAAAGGGGCTCACATCTGAGCTAGAGCTGAATTTCTCTTTCACAACTTGGGCAAGTTTCAAGGGCAGGAACAAACTCCAATGAGGACTTGAGATATCATCAGCCTTGCAAGTCAAGCACCAAGCTCAAGTGTACAGTGAAGGAAGGACCTGACTGAGTGCCCAGCCCTATTTGTGTGCCTTTGAGCTCCTGTCTGAGCAGGAGGGGAATAACCTTCAGGAACACCTCCATCCCACCTCAGCTTTCCTCTTCCCAGGTTTCCTTCTGGCTCTTTGAGCTCGGGGAACCTCAGGAACTAATTTACTGAGGAAACCATCAGGAACACCTCCACCCCACCTCAGCTTTCCTCTTCCCAGGTTTCCTTCTGGCTCTTTGAGCTCTTTTTTTCATCTGCTGGTTCTGCTTCCAGAAATGCTGCCAGCTCCCCACACTTTTGTCTTTCCAGTCAGGTTTCCCAGTGCTTGGGGTGACTGCATCCCACAAGTCTCCCTGGTCCAGCTGCAAGTCCAGGAGCTGCTGTGGTCTCAGGCATGAGCCTGCTCAGCCTCTCCTCACATAATCCATCCACACATGGCAAGAGATCAAGGTATTTTAAAAGCAAACCCAGTTCATTACAAAATAGAGAATTATCTGAAACAAGCATTTGTGTATATTTAAAGGATTTTTTTGTATTTCTTTACGCAAAGGTTTTTTGTTCTGCATCAATATTGAAGTCATCCTGTTTTAAGAAATTTAGATGAAAACTAACTTAAGACACTATACCCCAGCTTTCTTAGAAAAAATGCTCACTTTTTAAAATGTCCTTATAAAATGTAGGGAACAAATACCAGCATCAGCATTGAGACTGAAAGAAAGCTAGATGCATCATTTATTTCTCAGTCAAGTTAGGCTAGCCAGCACCACAAATTCATAGGTTTTCATTCTTTTTCTTGTGATTTGGCTGCCTAAGGCAATAATTATGTAGCAAGGCAATATAATGTAACATTCCTTCACACAGACCTTGTCTTTAGTTTCAGTATTTCCAAAGGAGATCCCCCAGCCTGCTTGAAGCAACCTTCCAGAAGGCAAAGTCGCTGTTCAGAGACCTGCTCTACAGGGACACCTTTTCTGCCCCCAAGTAAAAGTGTTCCTGCTCATGAGAGCTGTTGACCCTCTCCAGATACTTCCATCTATCAACCCAGGTGTTAGTCCAGAGCAGCTCTGGGGTTTTTTGCTTTGCTAAGACCTAGTGATGAGTGGATGACCAAAGGAGGGTGAGAGCACCTGCAGAGCTGCTGGCTGCCTTCCCAGCCCTGTGGTTGTGTCTGGCTCCTGCACAGATCCCGTGGCAGCAGCTGAGAGCTTCCTTGCCCCAGTGAGGATACATCCCCTGGAACAAACACAGAGCACAATATTACTGTAAGCAGGTCTTACTGTATTGTATAAGGCAGCGGGGAAATTAGCAGGAAACAAAGCAAAACCTGGCTCCATTAAATCTGATTAGTAGTTTTTGCTAGTGAATGCTGGCAGCACAGAGATTTTGTGTTGTTTCACAGAGGTTGGCTGATAGTGAGTGACTGAGGCTGAGCAAGGAGTGCTTGATTTACATGTGCTGTGCCCAAAACAATCTTGATTTTCATATGTGGATTTAAATGTTCCCCAAGTCTGTGCAGAAGCGAGTCCCTGAAAATTAACTTTCAAAGGCTGGAAATGTACTTCCCAGGTCCCTGGTTTTTTGGCCTTGCTCATTATAGGAGGCATCCTTCCCTCTGATTAAGTCTTTATGAGCTATGTGTTGCCAGATGAACACAAATAAATAAGACTGATTCATGAGTTACCAGCCCTCAGTAATTCTTGATGATTGATGCACTCTTGGTGTGGTTTGGGTTGCACCTCCAGTGCAGCTGCTTGACACTGTCTGTACCTACCTTGTACCTCTCTTTTCCCTCTGGGAGGGAGAACAGACCATTCCTGAAGCCTGAACCTGGCTTCTGAATTTCTGCAGTCTTTCAAGTTTGCTTTTGTTTGTTATATTTGACATGTCTCTTGAAGTGGCTTATTAGTGGCATATGAATATTGAGGAATATGAGGGCTTCTTTGTTCTTAGTTCTACAGCTGCATTTTAGTTAGACCTCTTTTCCATCATTTAACTCATATTAAAAAACAGTCTGCTTTGGAACAGAAAATTAAATGCTATAAATCAATCTGAAAACCAATAGCTACCAGAAGCTAAATTTAAGTCTGTGAGCAGCCCAGGGGTTTGCTATTTGGGCAGGCAAGTTTTCAGCCAGCTCTCTGGATAAGATGCAGAGAGGTTGCATCATTGCAAGGCTCTGGCTGGCAAAACATGCCACAGGAGCAGAACACTGTTGCTTAGCGACTCATGAAGGATAATTAACCCTTTCCCAGAACTCCCCATATTCCTATGGAAGCCCTCCTGAGCCATCATTCTGGACAATAATTGAATATGAAGAAACTACTCTAATATCTTTAGCTATTAGATGTATTGATGTATTAATCATTAATGTTTAATGAAGGACTGTCTTAATCTTACCATTAGTTACTGAAGGAGATCACTAAATCAAAAGCCATCTGTCCATGGTATGACGTGTAATTATTGCAAAGGAGGGCTCATATAATTACAGTAAAGGTGGAGTAAAAAGTGATTAAAACTATTTTGGGACTGATGGTGGTCATTGCCACTGCTGCTATTTCTTCCTATGAACTCAGGTACTTCTAAAATTTCAGCTGAATTTAAAGGCTGAGCCCATGCATTGACATTACTCTTGCATGGGAGACCTTGAAGCAGAGTTTGGTACCAGCAGCAGTTAGGGAAGTTCCTCACCTCTCATCCCTTTCCAGTGCAACAGAGACATTATAAAGGCCATTTCAATCTGAAAGCAGTCTTTTTAATTAAAAATATAGTTAATCTTTGATGTTGATGAAAAAATTCTGTTGTCTTGTTTGAATGGTGTCTGAAATTCAGCATGAGCTGATAAGCAGGAATGTGTGGGTGTGGTGGGCGGGCTGGGTTTTACCTGGTGTCACCTTCTGCAGATCCTACAGAGCAGAAATCTTCCACAGAGTGTCACTAATGTGTGCCAGGACTTGGGCTGATTTTTTCAAAACGTGATCACTTTGGATGGTGCTCACCTTATGCAGGTTGAGCTCTCTTAATGTTCGATGTGGAGTCAGTTTAGCTGTGGACAGCCAGAGCAAGACGAGCAATTCTCACCTCTCAAACTGCCCTTGGCTGGGCTGGGCTTGAAGCAGCCTGGAAACAGCATTGACTCCAGCCCCCAGAGAGGGCTGGCTGAGGGACCCCAGCCTGGAGAGTGCCCTGGGGAGTGTCATCTTCACAAGAATGGCTTCCCAGTGTTCAGTGTGCTGCTGAACAACAGGCAGAGCACCGTGGTGTTCCAGTGCAGTGGTGGGGATTTCCCCCATGGGAACAGAGGTCAAAGCATAGATAGAGGATTTTAAATTGCAGTGGTCACTCTCTGTAATTTGAGTTGGTAATAAAGGCAAGAATTCCCCTGGAGCAAGAAACACTCTTGGTTTCACCTCTCCCCTTGAGGAGTTCCAGCAGCAGCAATAAGTTTCTGTAACTATTGACCCTCAGCTCTGGTGACTTGAGAGGAGGGGGCTGAGGGCAGCTGCCTGTGTGCACCCCCAGCACCTGTGTGACTCAGCTTCATCAGCAGGGAAAACCACCTGAGCTAGAAACATTTTGTACCTGGTAATGTTGAGATTGTGTTCTCTCTTGCTTGCAGATGGGTAACTCTGTGCCCTTAGCAGAGACTTACAAGGCATTAGAATCAATCCAGGTGACAAGTTGGCACGGAGATAACCTTTGCTGTGACATAGCCAAATGCAGGCCCTGTGTTTCTTAATTTGTCCTCATTCTGTGCTGCTATCAGGCAGATGCAGAGGCTGCTGCTGATCTTGTTTCCTGTCTTATCCTGATGCATTTCAGACTTTGGGCTCCAGAGAGCAGCCCGTGTGACAAACAAGCTGACTGTGTGCCATGTGGGGTTTTGCACTACTGCTTTTTGAGTGAGTCCATGCCACTGAAGGATCTCCAGGGAGATTAATGCTGTAACAGAGGCGCAATACAATGCAGATATTTCTGAATTGTTAGGCAGATTATTTACTGTTGTTTTGAACGCGCTTTCTTAACTTGCCAACAGCAAAAAGAAACTTGTGTGACTGATATCTGAGCTGTTTTCTTTCACTGTTGTCAGTAAGGAGATGGAGCTTCCGAGCTGGGATGTTTTGGTGTTTTGCTAGAATGGATGGATTTGACTTGTCTGAAATACGATTTCTGGTGGCGCCTGTCAGAGGCAGCAGCCATCTGTCTTGTGCTGTGCTGGCTGGCGTGTCACACAGTGGGGACAGCATGCATTATTAGCCTGCTCTGTCCCTCCGCTGGCAGGCTTTAATCATGCCAGCTGTGCTGGTTTTCTGGGCAAGTGATCCTGCACTGGGGCTTCCAGTTGTTCCCAGCAGAGGAAACCTTGCCATCAGTGCTGTGACAGAGAGGTCCTGCAGCCAGGGCTCTCCTGGGTGGGGTTCACATTCTCTGAACCTGAGAGAAGAGGATGATCAAAACAATTCTTATCTCGTTTGCTGCTCCTGTGTTGTGCCAAAGTAGAATGCAATGTGGAGATGGTTTACCCACAGTGATGGGGTTTTGTTTCCTTTGCCTGTCGGGGCCAAGCACAAGTCCAGACTGTTGGTCAGGAGAGAGTCACAAGATTCTGTCCAGTTGAGTGCTCGTGCAGTTTCAGTTTAGATGTAGTGTAATATAGTACAGATTAATATAGTATAATAAAGTAATTAATTAGCCTTCTGATATCATGGAGTCCTGCTCATCATTCCTCTCACCAATCAGGTGAAATTTCACTGGTACTGCTGGTGCTGGGCAGGGCTGGAGCAGCAGAGCCCTGAGCTCTCTGCTGAGCCCTGAGAGAGGCAGTGCTGCTCTCTCTGCTCCTGTGTGCCCTCCTGCCTGCCCCTGGCACTGTCAGTGCTGCTGGCACACAGCAGGCAGCGAGGGCTCACCCCCTGGGCTCTGCCCTGGCTGCACCCCAAATGTCTCTGTGCTCTCCCCTCTGCTCCTGGGGGGTCACAGAGCTGAGACACTTGGATTTCATTCTGTGCTCCTGGGAGGAACAAACCTAAACTGGCTTTTGTGTGGGCAGTAGGGCCGTAGCAAAGCAAGGTGTGTGGTTGCCATTGGGGAAATTCTTGGCATTTCTTGTACCTGTTCTGATGCAGGTGTGGTGTGGCTTTGTCTCTGTAGCAGAGCCTGGTCTGTGGAAAGGCTGTGGTGTGCTTTGACAGTGACATGTCACTGCACATGGGGTGTGCTGGGGCTCTGTGGGGCTCAGGGTGAGGGTGGGGCAGGGGCTGAGGTGTTTCTGTGGGCTGGGGCAGCCCTGATTTTTGGCTCTGTGTCCCCCACAGTGTGTGAGCACGCTGGGTACCTGGGGCCAGGCTGGCAGTGGGGCCATGGCTGTTTGTAAAGCTCTGTCCCCTCCCTTCCGTGCTGCACCAGGAAAGGAGCACTGTGGTGCAGAGAAAGCCCAAACACCCTGGGGGTGAGTGAGGGGGGCACTGGCACCTGGCACACGCTGTGCCTGCCCTGCCTGCCTGTGCAGCCTGCTGGGGGGAGCCCAGCTCAGCAGCCCCAGAGCTCTGCTCGCTCCAGCATGGATTTGCTGCCAGCACATGCACATGTACCTGCCCACAGGGATCCTGGGCTCCATTTCCCACAAATCCTTCAGTTTAGGGGGGAGATCTGGATGTGTGGTTATTCACTAGTTCCAGGGGTGCTTCAGCCAGGTGAATGATAAATAAGTAAATGGCATATGAAATTCTAGTCACTAGAATGGGGAAATAAAAGGCAACTAATCTAGAAATTATTGATTTTCTTTTTCCAGTTGTTCATGGTTAATATTTAGCCACCCCTAGCCGTGCTTCAACACGCCTGTGAACACAAAATGTGAGACAGGCAATAAGAAGTGGCTGATTTCATTTTAACATCCTTTAATTAGTGCAGAAAATAGCCAGTTGCCCATATCTGAAGGGGAAGGGCTGCACACTGAAGCGTTCCCTGTGATGAAATAAAGTGTGATTCCAGGTGAGGCTCTTTCTTTCAGCGCTGTCAACAGTGAGCCCTGGGGAGTTTGTTCTTTCCAGCTGGATGATAGCAAGTGACAGATTTCTTAATATTTGTTACAGCGTTGATGCCTTTCAGTGTATGGCACATCAGGAGAAAAAGATGCACAGCTCTGAATAGCTGAACCTGGCCTTTTTGTTCTCACCACTGGATTTCAGTGGTATAGCTTAAAATGTAAAAGTTCTTTAGTTAGGCTGTAAACAGCTATATTTTAAAATAGTATTAAATTCATTGTGCTTCAGAGCTAGAGCCTGCTCTAATGCCACAAGCTATAGAACACAGAAATTTTTGCAGGTAACTTCTGTACAAAGACATAGATCAAATCAACTAAAGTTGATTTCAGTCACAATACAAGGGGCTATTATGTCACATTTCTCTTTTCATGTAGTTTATTTTGAGCAGTTTTCTATCCTGTGAGTTGCCTTCATACCCCCCTCAAAACCTGCTGAAAATTTTATGCCTTTTTTTTATAGTAAAGGGGCCTCTTGGTCTTGAATGTTTAATGCTCAAGCTGAGATGGGCAGGGAAAGCTGTCTGTCCTGCAGGGAGAGAAGCTGGGAGCAGGGAGGCTCAGGGATGGAGTCCCTGCAGCCAGACTGGTGCACACAGCCAGCAGAAGGGCACACAAGCTGGATTCCCACCACTGCCTCACCCTGGATCCATGGCTGTGGCTGGAAAACTTCATCAGCTGCTTTGTTTTCAGTGGGAAAACACATCGTCCTAGCTCTGTTAGGAAGAGGAACCTGCTTTCTCTGCCAGCTCTTCCTGCAGGCTGCCATTGTCAGTGGAGACAGAGCAAAAGCAAAGTGGCAGCCTCCAGTGAGATGAGACAGCTGGGGAAGGTGGCTGTGGGTGTTTGGCACAAACCCCACCCTCAGGGACACTGTGAGCAGGCAGAAAGGCGCTCATCACCTCCATCCAGCCCTTCTCCCTTGGCTGGGAAGCGGGTAAATGTGGATGCACAGCAATCCTGATTTGCCTTCCAGCATTAGAGAGCAACTGCTAATTGTCCCTAGCAAGGGTTTCAAGGTTTTCTAGCCCAAACTTGGATGGCATCACACTGCAATGGCTGAAGAAAGTGTTTTGCAAGCATTACTGGAACTGAAGGTTGGGAAACTTTTTGTGGATACTGAAGCCAGCTCCATTGAAATGGCTTCCCTCTCTGTCTCCAAGAAGTACCTGGTTACAGAGGTAATAGTTGGATGTTTTAATTCTGTCTAAAAACTAATTTCCATGGTATCAGGAGGGAAAAAGTGCTACAGAATCACATGGTTTCAAGAAATTGCACATGTAACAAATGTTATATTGTGAAAGGAAACTCTTATTTCAGAAAAAAATGTAATTGTTATTGAAAAAGATCAGAAGACACCCACTAAATATGTGACTGAAGGTGTATTAGATAATAGAAAAAAAAAATTATCGTGAAACCCAAAAGTGTCCCAGTTACAAACACTCAATTACAAACAATTTCTTGTGGTCTAGATCACCCAGTTCTGTCTGTGGACATCACCTTTATTTTGGGAGTGCTTTTTCCCCCTGACCCATGTGAAAAATTTGATCTTCCTGGCCCATTTGCAGCAGCCTGCAACAGCCAAGTGTGTGCATTCAGATGTCACACAGGGTTTGATGCCCTGAGATCCTGGGCACAGGTCACACCTTGCAGCACTGACAGTACCTAGTGATGAGGCAGTGTCACGTCAGACACAGCTGGATGAGTTATTTGTAGCAAACAACTGATTTCATTTCTCTCCCTCGATGCCTGAATGATCTGCTGTGAGGTTTTGACTGCCAGAGATCTGCATGTGTGAAATGACAATGACTGTTTTATGCAAATGGCTCCATGCTCTGGATTGCCTATCAGCTATGCAGAGACATTATTTCTCATCATTTGCAGTTTTGCCTGAATGGCAGTCCTTGCAAGTCACTGAGTCTGAGCCCTGAGTGAGCAGCTCCCCAGCTCACATGGAGCTTCCAGGATGATCCTCCAGCAGTGCCACAGGCGTGCTCTGAGCACAAACCCTCACACAGATGGATTTCTGGGCTCTCCTCGTGTTCCTGTGCTGTGTTCATTGCTGGCTAGGGCAATGCACAGTGCTCCCTGTGTGCAGGGCAATCCCGAGCCCCTTTGTTCACAGCTCTGTGAGCAGGTCCTGGCAGCGTTTCCTTGGCTCCAAACTAGTGGTGCAGGGAGCTGGGGTGGCCTGGTAGTGGGCAGGGGATGACCTGGCTTGGGTTTGGCCACAGGACTCAGCACTACCCCTGCTCACACAGTCCAGGCTTTCTCTCTGCCCAGGAAGCAGGTGACGTTTGCTGTGTTCCATATGCAGCTTTTCAGCAAGAGGTTGTACATGAGAGAGCTACATCATTTGTGACAGTTGTAGCTCTAAATAGGAAATGATTAATATTTCATGGTTATTTTTCTGTAAGACATGATTCTTGGGAGAATGCATCAGCCTGACTTGCTGGAGAGAATGAGCCTGCCTTGCTCAGCTTCAAATGAAAATGCAGTCAGGCTCTGCATGCTAATATTCCTGCTTTAGATGAAAGCTCTCTGTCTGCCTGAGTAATGCTCTGCTGCCACTACGACAGTGCAAAAGGGTGCACTGCAGTTTTGGAAACTTCTCTTTCCCTCATCAATCTTGCAAGTTAGCTGCTACTCTGCCTTTGCCTTCTGCACCTTCAGTCTAGTTTTAAATAGTACAAGAGGTCATGAATGTCAGCTGACTGCATCAACTGCAAAATCTTTGATTCTGATCTTTCCTTTTTTATTTACTTATTTTTTCCTTTCTTGAGTCATAAGCAAACCACTTCAAAATATTTCAGGGTTGCACCAGAGAATAGCAAACAATTGGTGAAGGAAACATTCTTGTCTCTGTGATGTGACTTCCTGTGAAGGTGGCTGTTCAAAATACCTGTAGATAACAAATGTGGGCAAATGTCTTACAGAACTTTTGTTCATATGACATTAATAGAATGGTCACAGGGTTACTGTCACTCAGCAGCAAGGCCACCAAGGCTTAGACTGCCCTGGACTGCTACAGGAAAGTCTACAGGAAGATTATGGAAAGCTTGGTAAGAAAAGTGCAGTGGAAGCTGCTTTTTTCCTATCTGCCAGTTCTGTATGAGGAGTTACACTCCAGTGTGGTAGGATGCTGTTAAATACTGCAAACCAGGATTAAAGAAACAGAGGGACAGATTCCTACTTGCATATAAAGTTTTTTTAACCTGAACCCAGTTAGACAGAAGAAAATGCTCTATGTTCCCCCAGACTGGTATTAATGAGATTTAATCCTCACAAACTGTTCATAGCAGATTCTGCTGGTCCCAGCCAGGGTTTCATTGGATTAGAAACAGTAGAGAATGCTCAGAAATGTGATGAAGGAGAGGCAAGATTGCAGAAAAAAACATGTGTTAGAATGTGTCAGCATTTTAGTGGTCTGTGGAAGGTTAAATTAACCATCCTCCACCTATGTCCCCTGCAAGTGCTGCACTTGCCCTCATTTAGAGTCATGTCTGCCTCCTCTGTCTGTGCAAGAGTGGATATCCTTGCTGTGACCCAGCAAAACGAGCACTCCTGGTTCTTTCTAGGATGCTGTTTTGCAGCTGGAGTTATTTGTACATCACAGCTGTTCCAGATTATTTTAAGGTGTCTTGGTAGCCTCTAAATGAAGCAGAAAGAAATGTATAGGAATGGCAACTACTTCACAAGACCTCTATACTCACAAGACAATTGAAAGTAAGTTTTGGAGAGGAATGATTCACAGCACCCAAAGTACTTAGAGCCCTCACTGAGGCACAGGGTCATCTCAGAACTTTTGTCTGTGCTATGTAAGGATCTAGGGACTCAGAAAACTATGTAGCCTGAATTGCTTTGCTTTGCATTGTTTTCTGCCTAAAAAACCTGATCAAACCACCTTTTTGGGGTGTGTACAATTTTCTGCACATGTGGTTGCATACTATTGTATTTGGTGATCCATCTTTTTTAAGCTACTGCAGCTGATATTTCAGGCAAGACTTGCTCAGCATTATTAAAATTCATGTTGTTTTATGAATTTAAGACTTACTTCAGCACAATGCAAAGTATGAATCCAACAGCTACTCTGTAGGTCAGAGTAGTCTTAGGCTAATATGCAATATAGCCATGGGAAGATACCAGATTTATCAGTAGATTGTAGGCAGCTTTGCAGGTGTTGCTTTTGATGATCAACAGAGCAATCACATTTGAATGCTTGTTTTATTATCTGTCTGCCTGAAATTTTTTTTGCTTGCTTGTGTTTTTTTGGCTCTCTTCTCCTGATGTGTCATTGTTTTGTAAAAGGACTGGTTGGGCTAGGTTATAATAATTACAAAAACAGGTTTGATTTGGTTTGGTTTTGTCTGATGCCACTGGCACAGAGAAGCCTCTGCAGTTGTGTTTGGTTTCCAAGCCAGTGCTGAGTGGGTGTTGCTGTCGATAGATGGTCTCTGAGCCCTGCCTGTCTATGCAGCTGTGAGGAGTAACAACATGAACTTAGTATTAAAGTTTTTGTCAATGCTATTTACAAATCATGGTTAAGGGCTCTCATTCAGCAAACACTGACTGCTGCTCAAAGCCGTTAGGTATGTTTTTAATTTTGTGCATATTCCAAATATATTTGGTCTCATTACAACGGAAGCATATATTTTGAATCCCGTGGGTTTGCTGCTTTTTAAAAGCAAATAAATGGCTGGAATTCATATATGTGCTTGGTAGGTAAAAATCAGGGAGCATTACTGGAGGTTTTATGTGGATTTACTTTTAGGAGCAGGTTCTGTGTTTCTGCTTCCCTGCAGGTTGATTGTGCTGGGATTCACTCTGTTATGCTTCTCCCTTCAACTAATTTTTCCTAAGATTTCTCTTACATTTAAGCCTCATTTAATACATTTAATATCACTGCTCATCAGCCTCATTACCCTTTGGTCCCACCTCCTTGGCACTGACTCTCAAAGAGAGACTCAGCATTCCTGCCTCAGCTCCTGCACCATCTGCTCTTCCCAGCTCCAGCCTGTGTCCGTGGTTTCCAGAGGAGCTCTGTCTCTGCTCTGCTGGCTCAGGCACTGCAGCTGCACCCCTGGCAGCTGGCTGCCTCCTTCACTTACCAACTCCTGCTGTGTCTCCTCACGTTACAGTTCTTCCTTCCCATTTCTTCCTGTCCTATACAAAATACCTCCGTGCTTCGAAAAATGTAATAAAGTGGGGTTGGTGTCCTTCCCAGGAGCTCGGGGGGCTCTGCTTGGGCACAGGACCAAGGCTGTACCTGCCAGGTATAGTCATACAGGGTGCCCCAACAGGGAATGATTGATTCAGAATGCTGAACAATTGATTTATTAAAACTGTATTACATTAATACTATACTATACCAAATTACATACTAAAGAAAACTTGTGGCTGTCTCCAGACAGCCAGAACACAGCTTTTTCCAACTGGCCAAGGAAACAAAGTGAATCTAATTGCCAGAATTCAGCAGAATCTAATTGCCAAATCACTTCAGGTAAGCAATCTTAACGCATTCCACATGTGCAAAAATGACAGGAGCAGCAAGTAGAGATAAGAATTGTTTTCTCTTTCTTCTCTCTGTGCTTCTCCAGGAAAAAAACCCTAAGAGAGAGAATTATGTCTCTCTCTGTTCATAGAATGTGAATGCCACACACCAGGTCCCTGCAGAAGAGAGGATGAGGAGTGAGAAAGGGACCTGGGTGCCTCAGGGTGAGAACAGCCAGCAGGGGCCCCACAAAGTCTCTGCAGCCCTGGTCAGAGAGGCACAGCGTGGCACCACGGGGACACACAGCTGCACAACAGGCACCAGCACATCAGGAGAAACCAGGAGAATCCACCTCAGCAGACAGATTGGTCGTGGCTCCCTGACCCAAAGCAAGCATCAGCAACCCGGAATGGCTGGGTTTGGTTTTGTTTGTGTGCTTTTCATACAACAGCATTGTGAAATGGTTATGTACAGTTGAGAACCTCATCAAAATTACATCTGCAGCAGATGGTGAAAACCTCCTGGCATGCACAAGTAATCCATTTAGTTCTTCAGACAAGATCTCCAGTGCCAGGCAGAGCATCTGGCCTTTTGGTCCATCTTTGAGGTCCTCTTGTGGAAACCCACAGGCAGCCAAAGAGCTCCCTGTGACCCCATGTCCACACAGGAGCACCTGGGAGCCACGCTGGGGTGATGCTGACAGCAGCTCATTGAGGGCTTCCTGACCTGATTTTAAACAGCTACAGTGAATTGCTTTTGCCTTGAATTTCAGACCATTTATTTTGGGAGAGCAGAACACTTCTATGGGATGCAGCATCATGCTGAACGCAGGAGGAGCAGATGACAGGATACCTGGTGTTTTTTTGGAAGATGGCCCTTGAGTCCTTGGGAATGTAAGTTGCATCTGTGAGCAGCTCCTGGGCTGTGCTTTTCGGGTTTTGCAGCCCTGCTGCTGGCAGGATGAACCTGGGATGATGTTTTGCAGCGAGTGGCAGCGGCAGAACTGCTTCAAAATAAAGGCACCAGCTACAAGTCTGGTGAAAAATGTACCCTCCCAAGCAGGAGCCTCGGGGCTGGGAAGGGCACTCAGCCCATCTCAGGCACTTACCAGCGAGGCATGTAAGACAGAAAGTATTTACCTTAGGGGAAAATCACAGCATTTTCACCTGATTATATGGATTTTACTTGCCAGTCAAGGCTCTTATAGCTGAGAGAGATGTGAGACTGCTATCTAAAACAGTTTGGACATCCAAACAAACGTTCTTCCCAGCTTGCAGAAATGTCAGTAGTTGTCCTCTAGATTATTTCTCCAAACAGGCTCCAATGTCACCACTTGTCACCACTTTTGCCAGAGAAGGGAGCAGCCTGCCTATCAGTTTTTTCCTGCCTCAAGAGACCTTTTCATGACTGAGTGATAAGAAAAAACAAATTGCAGACGTTAACAGAGCTCTTAATATTGCATTGGATGGATGCCATGTTGTGCCATGTACCAGCTGCACCCACCCTCTGGCTCCCAGCCCATCCCATGCTGGATGGAGCAGGGTGCCTTTCCAGGTACACAATTCCTCAATTCCACTGAGGAATTGTGCAGCTCACAGATCACACTGTTTGATTTCTCTGTCTCCTGCTGCCCAGAATCTGCCTCCTGTCCATGTGTTTGGTGCATGGAGCCCTCAGCAGCCAGGAGTGGGTGTCAGTAGGTCAGTGGGCTGTGCTGGCTCTGAGTGCAGCCTGCAGCAGTGGGGGTGAATGATTAACCTGCACCTGCTCTGCTTTTTGCACTGAGACTCTGGACTTGCCTTCATTCCACAGCCACTGGAGTAGGGAAGCTGCCATTGGAGCCAGTCAGCTCTTCCTGGGTCTATATCCTGAAATTCCAAGTCAGCACAGCTGAACCCTAGAACAACAAGATTTCTGCTTTGATGCTGATGTGACAAATGCTAATCGAGTAGGGAAGCTGCCATTGAAGCCAGCCATCTCTCCCTGAAATTCCAAGTCAGCACAGCTGAACCCTAGAACAACAAGATTTCTGCTTTGATGCTGATGTGACAAATGCTAATAGCCACAACCACGTTGGAGGACATGAATTTGTGCTCTCTTTTTGATGCAATCACTCATAATTATCTTGATTAAACTTTTAATTTAATATACATTTTTTTAAAAGGGTGGTTTTGCCTTGTCCACACAAGCTAACAAATCAAATTGTTTGCTCTTTTCTTGTAGAAGGAGGGAATTCTATAACACTGTCTCTGTGCTGTGCCTTGCACTGAGTCTCTTTTGCCTATTTTTGTCACATTCTTGACCAATCCTGGATTTTATTTTGACCCAGATCTGTATAAATTACTGCAGCAATAGGGTTGGAATTCATGCACATATGTACTGAGCAAAGGACAAACCTATGGCCGTGAAATGGGCTGTAATGAAACCAGGGAAACAAATGACCCTGACAAGGACAATGCACGAGAAAATGGTGATAATGTTTTATGGCAGGGAGCAGAGCAGGGCTTTTTGCCCTCCTAGCTTTAGCACATGAATTCCACGTGCTCCATTGCTGAAGCACCTGTTGCCCTCATGGCTTGGGCATGGAAGAACCTTTGCCCACGTGCAGTAATGCCAACATGCTGGCTCATGCTTTGGGAATGGTTGGACTCTCAAAAAAAAGAGGAAGCACAGAAGTGTTAATTTGGAGTGGCAATTTTGCTCCTCTAACCCCAATTCTGTGTTGTCAGACGAGGCAGCAGATCACAAAATGCACACTTTTCTGCCAGAGACACAGAGATCCAAATTCACTGAGCTTCTTCATGTTTATGAGTGATTAATGTAAAAATTAATGAGGCTTTAATGTAAGTAAGGAATAGAAATTACTTAGCCCCAAGACCATGAAGTTTCTGCAGAGCAGAATTGCTGAATGATTTAGCAGAGGACTAAATAATGGACCTAATCTTATGCACAGCTGTGAAAACGCTTCTCTCTGTTTATTTAAAATGAAAACTCACATAAATGTGTGTACAGATCACTGTTGTGCAAACTTTTCCCCTTCCCATGTAAAACTTTTGTGTTCTCTCATGAGAAAGCATCACTGAAGGGCAATCCTGGCTGAGCCAGACACCCAAGGTGGCCAACACCCCAGGCTGGGCTCTCACACCAGCTGAGGGTCTTGACACCAGCAGCTGGCATGCCCTGGGAAGGCACAGGCAAACTGGTTTTGCTGGCTGCTGCTGCTCTGAAGGGTTTCAGTTATGCAATCTCCAATGGTTTGGGGTCGACCTGTGCAGATTCTCCAACTGCCACGGCAGGGCTGCTTTGTGTCCTTTCCCCAAGAGCCAGCAGTGGGAGCAGAGCAAAAAAAAAGAAACAAACCGCCCTGGCCACAAGCAGACTGTTGTGCCTCAGCTTTAGCAGAGTTGGCTGGGGCTGGACTAACGGCTCCTCTTCCACTTCTGAATGATGCTGAAAGTTGTTGGGTCGTGCAGCATTCCCTGGATGATGAATTGTTGGAGCAGGCTGCGAGCAGCAGCCCTGCCTGAGCACAGCCAGCCCTGCAGCTGAGCCCCTCGGGGTGTCAAGGCAAAGGGGACCCTGCCCCATGCTAATTAAAACTCTTCTCTCAACTTCTCCTTGGCAAAGTGCAAAGAAATCCTCTTTTCGTGCCCGACAACTAAAAATAAATCCTATTTTGGGTTTCAGAAGCAGCCGCATGACTAAATGAGCCCTTCAGTTTCATTCATGTTTGCTGTCTATTAATCCGTTCTCCTCACCCTCAGCAGGGTATGACTCAGGGCTTCACATTGTCTTCCTCCCTGAACTATCTGTGTTTTGACTTTAAATTCTGCTGTCTGACGCAAAGCAGTGCTGAAATCATGACAGTTTGATCCAGCCAGCTCCCAGGAGACTCTTGATCTTTACTGGCTGGTAAATGTAGCGCTCAGAACAGCTATGCAGAGCAGATATCGATATTTTTACACCAAATGTTGGTAAGCAGATGTCACAGGCTTGTGAAAAGCCTTGAAACTCCACAGGAGAAAATATGTGAGTATGTGTGTGGGAGGCCTGGAGTTAAAAATAATTCTGTGCTTCTATGAGAAGGCATATATTCCTTAATCCGTTGGTGTTTTGCTATTCCTGTGCAGGGTACTCAAAGTGGAGGCTGCTGTGCTGGAACAAGTATAGCAGTAAACTCTTTCCCTGTTGATTCATTTGCTGCTTTTGCAGCTCCTTCCAGCCCAGGCTTCTCTGCCCCTCTGGCCCTGGCCGAGCTGACAGACCCCATGAGCAGGGGGTCTCTCCTGTGGGGTGGAGCTGGATTATCCCAAGCTTCAGGCATCCCATAGTAATTGCAGGTCACTGGGCAGGTGACAGCAGAGGCAGCAGGGCTGGGCTCCTCCTGCAGCCACTGGAGAGGCCCCGGAGGGGTGGCACAGCCCTGGGGAAGGGCTCTGAGCAGGCGTGGCACAGCTGAGCCCAGCCCTGGAGCACAGCGGGTGAGGTGATGGTTCCCATGGCACACCCCAACCTGCAGGGGGGCAGCCAAGCCTTGCCCAAGGCTCCTCTGCTGTTATTTTTTTTTTTTTTTTTAATAAGCAGGCAGCCTGAAATCCTGAACTTGTAAATGTTGGATAAAAGTCCAGATTTGGGGGTTTTTTTTTTGTTTTTTCTTAGCTTTTCCTGCTCTTGAAATGTCCCCTCAGGGAGGTGTGTAGGGCAGGCTGCTGTTAAACCTGCCTAATCTCATTGCAGTGTTGAATAAAGCCCAGTGATCTACAGCCAGTGGATGCTTGCCTCGACATCCCTGCTTTTAAAGGACTGTGGTTAAAAACGGCAAAACCCTTCTTTTTCCTTACAATGCTGTATTTATCCCTCCCCTTATGGCTTTGGAAATGAAATTTGAGCCATTTATTGTGCACTAAATTTAGGGAGGCCAAAAATATTTGCATACAAATGTGATTGATCTTTCAAGCATGCAAAATGAGCAGAAAATGATGAGTCTGATGTTGGATACAAGCAGAGCTCAAGTATTTTAAAATTAAAATAATTTAAAAGAATCTGTATCTATGATGGCAGATGAGCTTTTCTGAGGAAATAAAACCTCCTCTTTCTCATTATATTCAGAGTAAATGAAGATATTCAAGTCAGATATGGACTGAATTTTAAATGTGACAATGGCATTTATTCTGCAGGAGATGTCATGTCTGTAATGAATTGTAAATTATTTTTAGTTGCCACTAGAAACAGAAGAAGGGAGGGAAATAATCAATATTGACGCAACCCTGCTTTATTTTTAAGCAGTGCTGATCTTGGTGGCACCAATTAGAGGAGGAGAGAGCTTGAGCTGCAGGAGTGCAAACCATTCTGGTGTTTAGAAAAGAGCCACAGCCCCAGAGAAATGTGCTGGGAGGGTGATCCCAGGCAGATCATCATTCCACCCTCTGCTGGGAGCTGGGCAGGTGTGGAGGGAGCCCATGAAGGGCTGTGGCTCTGGCCACCCTCTCCCCCTGGCTCTGGTGTGTCCTGGGGCACCAGTGACCCCAGGACCCTTTGCCAGACCATGCTTCCTCCTCCAGACAAGCTCCCTGCTTTTCTTTCCCCACTGATGATATTCCAGCTGGGGTACGACAAAACAGAGTGGGCTGGAGCCCTCCAGCCTCTGTTTGCTGCAGTGAAGGTCCCCTCCCAACCCCATGCCCTCTTTCTTGCATGAAATGAAAGCAAAGCCTTTTGCTGCAAGGTGCAGGGTGGATTGATTAACTTTTATCTTCTCATGATGCATGGCTAGGTAAGGGAGAGCATGTGACAAGGCAAGCTGTTCAGAGAAATCACTGCAGATAGAGCTGGGCTGTTCCCAGGATCCACAAAAGGATGCCCATGGTCAAAATTCACTCAGAAAAACAAGATTACCCCGCTCCTTTGCTTAAGCAGTTGACATTGAGCTAATTCTAATGCAATTTCCTAAAATTGAGAGATGCTGTGATGTGATCTTACTCTTGTATAAAATGCCATGGAACTTCTGATGACAGAACAGATCCAATTTTCAGCCGCATGACTCATTCTGAGGAAAAGAATGCTGTACATTCAACATGACCAAAAAAAGTACATTCAGTAAGGCCCTCCTTACAGGGCTGTGTGGATGCAATCCATCCTAAGCACAAAGTCCAGGCAACACTTTTTGATATGGAGTAAAACTGACAGATGGATTCTAGAGAGCCTTTGGAAAATTTTATCCACTGAACCCAGAATAGCCACAGCAGAGACCTAAGCCAAGTGTCTGGCTGACTTTATATGCTGTAAATCTGAGGTGAGTAGTTAAGGAGGATGGAATCTTGCTGATGTGCCAAATAATTTGGGTTGTCTGAAATGTGCTCTAATGCAGAAGATCAGGGATAGATGGATGGGGTTCAACAGGATGATTTAATGGGAAAGGATTTGCTCCATAAGTATCAATCATTTGGTGACAGAATGCACAAGAGCCTGCTGGAAACACCTGCAGAAGCACAAGAAAATTCCTGAAAGTCTGAATCGAGTAATTTTCTGCTGGGTTCTTTTTGTTGTTATTTTGTTTGTTGGCTTTGATTACATTGAGTATCCTGTGCGTGGACTGAGGCGTATCAGTGGCAGCAGTGTGTGCAGAGCTGTGTTTTGTGGGCATGCAGAGCCCTGCTGGAGGGGGTGTGGTGGTCAGCAATGCATTCCCAGCTGCTCAGAGGGCACTTGGACCTTGCCCTCTGCTGACTGCAGCAAAGCCTTTGTTTCCCTTCCTCAGGGCTGCTATCATGGGCACTAATGCAATATTTTTTGGGCTCTTTTCTTCCTGGGTCTGGTAATGAAAGTTGGATGGGATCTGGGGTCAGAATAAAGCTGCTGCTGAAGAATTTCAGCACAAAAACTGGTACTGTATTTTACTCATAAAACTGCATGAGGCGAAACATGATCTCTGTTTCCAGATCTCCATGTCAGCTACAGCAAATGCAGCCAGGATTTTCTTGTTGCCTGTTCATGGCTACAATTATTTCTAGCTTACTGTCCTTACAATAATTTAATTTTGTAATGTTTATTGGCTTGGAAGGTACATTCATCCTAGGTTTTTGGGTTTTTTTTTTTTCATTTTGTGCTGTAAAAGGTCAAAATTGTCAGGAAAGATTTATTTTTGGGGAAAAGGAATCCTTATTTAAAAGCCAGAGCAAAAAAACCTTTCTGTAATAGAAAGGAAGCAGAAGGAACAAGGTAAAACTCTGACCTATCAGCTGAAGCCATGTGTTACACCTTGTGTTTTGTGATTTGTGGCATGGTGGTATTCACTCGCCCCACTGATTCAGGTGTGCAAGTGCTGCCCTTTTTGAGTACTGAGAATGGAGGTGAAACCATGAGGGCCTTGTCAGCAGTGCCTGGCAGTGCCCCAGGGATGGGTGGTCCCTCTGTGGCTCCATCCCCATCCAGAGGAGTGCCAGCCTGGCCCCTGTTCCATGCCACAGCCACTACATCCAGGGACACAGCCTGGGATGGGGGCTGCTGGGGTAGGAGGAACCTTCTGCCTTGTATTTTCCCAATGTGCTTCAGTTTATTCATCTACCTCAGACAAACAATGGAGGGATGTCCTTCCCCTCAGCCCCCTGCCTCAGGAGCACCCATCTTTAGTTGGTCCAGAGCTCCAGGGCCTCCTACACATGATGACAAGGCCATGAATTTTCCCTGCCCTGTGACAGTGCCAGAAATGTGCCACAATAGCTCAGTCAATGAACTAAAGAGAAAAAATTAAAAAAAAAACCCCTGCTGGCCATAGCTGTTGAAAGGCCGTCTCCTGCCAGGGTATGGGCACAGCCAGGCACACACACACCGACCCTGGGGTGCAGAGTCATCCTCACAGCTGGGCTGGCACCCACCTCCAGCCCCGTGTGCCCCCAGCTTCGCTCCAGCCGCGCAGCCCTGGGCGTGTGCCCTGCTGCTGGCTTGGTGCGAGGTGCGGGTCGGGTTCATCAACTCCTTCCTCCCAGCCTAAGGAGCAGAAAGCACTGCCTGTATCACGCCTGCCTTTTTCTTTCTTTTTTATTTTTAAACCTTTTTTTCCCGATTCCCCCCACTTTCTTCCTTGCCTTGCTTTTCTCTCCCTGTTACCCTCGTGCCTTTTCCCCCGCTCTGTATTTGTCTCCCCGTTTTCTCTGCCCCCCTTTCCCGCTGCCGGGGCCGTGCCGGGCGGGGCGGGCGGGGCGCGGCGTGACGCGCGGCGGGCCGCGGCCAGCGGGCGCTATAAGCGGGCGCTGTCCCGGTGCTGAAGGCGGCGGAGCGGCGGAGCGGCGGCAGCGCAGGTAGGCTGCAGGGCCGTGGGGACGCAGGGATGTAGATTGGGATACAGGGATGTAGGGATACAGGGATGCAGATTGGGATGTAGGGAGCGCGGAGGAGCCCCAGGGCTGCGCAGGAGGAGCCGACACCGACAGAGCGGGGAAGTCGCACCGAGAGGCGGCGGTGCCGCGGCTGGGGTTTGCAAGGGAGCGCAGTATATATGTATATAGTCACTATGTATATAGTACACACATAAAGATGTAGGTATGTTCGTGTGTAAGTGCTCGGGTATCGCAGCCGTGCGCTGTCAGCCGGGCTCAGACGGAGCGGAGCGCTCCCGGAGCGGCGGCGCTCAGCCATGCCCGCACCGCGCTCCGGCGTTCCCCGCGATGCAAACACCCCCCGAGCCACTTCCCAGATGGATCCGCATGCAAACAGTCCTTATATGCACTAGGACTGCCGTGGGTTTGGGCTTTTACCCTTCGTTGCTTGTTTTGTTTGTGTTTTCTGTACCTTCCACAGGGTAAAGGCGGTGGAATGATGCTTAAAGATGCTTTTAAACAAGGCAAATTTGCTGCAGTAGTGTTATTTTATTGCAAAAAATAAACGAGAGGAAGAGTGCATGATATATTTATTTTCCCTATGGAAAACTGTTCTTATGTTTCACCTAAGTCTGTCAGAGCAGGGACACATCTATAGGAAAAACCTACAAGCTTTCATAGCTTAATTTCACTGGAAAACATTAGAGTCACATCAGAAAGAACTGCCAGGAGAATCAGAGAGAAAATTACTGCTACCATGGAAACATCCCAGAAAGAAGATATTTTCTGTGCCTGTTTTTTAGACAACTTTTTTCAGTCTGTATTGCCTTTGTATGTGTTAAATTTTTCTCATGATTGCCTCATTTTGTAAAGAGGAGGTTCTTCATCTTCGTTTGTTGGCTAAAAGATGATTTTCCTGTTTGTTAGGTTCTAATAGAGGAGAAAATGTGCTCTCCATCTAGACTGGCTTCACAGTTATCGATCTGGAGACAAAAGAGCTGTTTTAGCATATTGTCCTTTGAGAGGCACAGGAGAGAATGTTTACAATATTTCCTAAAGATAGGCTAAAATGTCCTGTTTTAAAAACAAACGTGGAATTAAAGTCTGAAAGATTGGGGAGGAATCCTCTTGCCTTAGATAGCGCAGTATATTTACTGACAAGATTTATGACCCGAACTCAGAGCTTGTAAAAGAAATCATTCCCAAGTCTGTTTGACAAGGCTTTCAAATATCATCTACCGATAAATTAGAAGTAAAAATTGACCTAGAGGCAAATGCACACAGAATATGGAGAGAGGAGCCAATGATCTGTTATCCCTGCAAAGGAAATACCCAATTGAGCAACATCCTTGTGGAGCACTAAAGTAAACTTTGCCTGGGTGCACACATTTTGATTCTAGTGGGATGCTGACAGCTCTTGCAAAGGCTGTAACAATCCAAATTGTGTGCAGTGAAGGAGGGTGAGTTCCTGGTCTTTGTGAGTGGGAGGTGCTTGGCAGATGATTATAGAATGACTCTCCCTTCCCCCATCCCTTGGAAAGGACAGTTTCTCATGTGCTGATCAAAAGAACTCTGTTAATAACCAGTCTCTGCTGAAAAAGAAAGTCTTAATTTCACTTATTTGCTACAGAGATAGAAAATTAGGTGATGTTTGGTTGTTTGGGGTTTTTTTGTTTGTTTGTTTTTAATGGATCTCTACATTTATGTACAGGGCTAATGCCTTTTCTGTGACAGAAAATGAAGCAATGTGTTGGCTTTGACTCAGGGCAAACTCAGATCCGGAGGGTGGGACTGTCTAATTAGCTGTTGAACTAATCATTTGTGAAATCAATGCTCAAATGTATCCAGGCTTGAAGTCAGAAATGTTTGGGGAAATTGTTTGCTATTACGCCTGTTAGCCTGCTCGTGCATACTGAAGGGGGAAAAATAAGCAGCTCTCTGAACTGATAGTGCTTTAATTATTTAGTTAAGTCACATTAAGGACAAAAATGGAGTGGAAAGATCTACAAGTGAACTGAAATGAGTTGTATTCATGCTCCCTTTCTGCTTCCAGCAGAGGGTAAACACAGGTTTACACAGCTCTTTCAGGCTCTCATGAACCACCAGAGTCTCAACAGGATGCTTTTACCAAGCCAAAAACCAAAGGAACCAAAATAGGTCGATTAATCAAAGCAGCTGATATCTTTATCATTCCTTTCTCATTATTGTACTTTATTTGTTAATGTAACTGGGTCAGAAAAGTCTCATCTATCCTGTGGCCCCAGTGTGCCAGTGCCTGAGCGTGTCCTGAGGAAAGACTGATGGCAATTTCCCCCTGTGCCGTGTGGAAGGTGCCCAGCTCCCTGCAAGGCTGGGCTTTTGCTGCTCTGTCCTCATGCTCAGGGATGCTGTCATCATCTTAATTCTGTCAGAGGTGTATTTTCCCCAGTTCTGTACCAGAGTTTATTTTTGTCTGGTGTAAGCTGGGCAGACATGGGCTTCTACTGATCTATTCTAACCAAATTTGCCAGTGGTCATGTTTCTGCCTGTCCTGGGACCTGATTCAATTTCTGCTGGAGTGAATGAATAAGCAAATGAATGAAATCACCACTCAGAACCTACCTACTTGAGCTCATTTCCAAGATGGGCTTTCAAGGATTCAGTAAAATTATTTTATACCTTTAGGATAAATTATATTTTTCCTCTCATAAAAGAGATCATTGCCCTAGGAAGATGAATCATAGAGTCATTAACTGATATTCCCTTGTAACACAAATAATTTTTTTAAGTGAAATATCAAAACAAAGGAAATAATAGCCTCAGTACTATCAGTGCTGACATAAATAAACTTGCAAGTAATTTTAAATGTCATGTTCACTTCATCACATTAATTTTATTGCAGTTTAGCACCATTGAGCAGTATTGTCCTGGCATGAAATTAGATGCCCTATGGAGCAATCTCACAAAGTCTGTAGTTTTAATATTAGTATTTTGAACAGCATTTAAATGTATGGATACATCAATTTTGTCATTTAGGTGCTTTGTTATCATGATCAAAATGACATGTAGGTGTGTCTATGGGTATTTCATGAGTTATATAGTATTGCCATTTTGTACTTTGGTGCTGCCATTGGATAATTAATGTTCATAAAGTACATGGAGCATAGAGATAAGAAATTTCTTGCATAGCTCTGTTTTCTAAGCCTGTTGCCATATGTTAACAGCTTCTTTTTTTCTTTCTTCTTCTTTATTCAAAGGAAATATTTTAAACATGGCAGAAACTAAAACCTTCCAGCCTGGAGCAGCCTGTGCTCTCAGCTTTTTCTTTGTCCTGATCTGTTGGGTTGATGCAGCCTCCTTCCAGCAGCACCAGCTGCTTCAGAAAGACCCAGACTATGCAATGAAAAACTTACAAAGGCTCCCAAACCCCGATATGATCAAGGCCCTGGAATACATAGAGGACCTTCGCAAGCAAACCAACAAGGGAGAAAGCAGCCCTGACTACAGCTCCTATCAAAGTGTCCCGTTCCTCCTCCCACAGAGAGACAGCAAGGACCAGCTTCACCTCCCGGATGGTGTGCGGGACTCTCTGACTGAAGATGAGTCCCAGTGGGTTAAGGTAATGCTGGAAGCCTTGCGGCAAGCCGAGAAGGAGTCAAAAGCTGGCCCAAAGGAGAATAAACCTTACGGTCTGAGTTCAGATAACAACTTCCCAGCTGGAGTAACTGATGATTACGAGGCTTACAAGTGGCCTGAGAGGTGGCAGAAGTACCTCAAGATGCCGCTGGGGCACTATGAAGACAGCTCAAGAGACAGTCCCTTCAAGCGCACCAACGAAATCGTGGAAGAGCAGTACACCCCCCAGAGCCTTGCCACGCTGGAGTCCGTGTTCCAGGAGCTGGGCAAGATGGCAGGACCCAGCAGCCACAAGAAAGAAAGGCTGGATGAGGACCAGAAATTGTATACAGATGATGAAGATGATGTGTATAAAGTGAATAACATTGCCTATGAAGATGTGGTTGGAGGAGAAGATTGGAATCCCATAGAGGAAAAAGTGGAAAGCCAAACCCAGGAAGAGATAAAAGACAGCAAAGAGGAAATTGATAAACATGAAGAGGAGATTGACGATGAAATGAAAAGATCAGGAAAACTCAGCTACCTTGAGGATGAAATAAGAAGAGAAAATAAAGATCAAGTGTCAGAGGATGTTTCAAAACTAATGAATTACTACCTGAAGAGGCTGATGGGTAGTGCTGGGAATAGGAAATTAAGGACTGGAGGAGAACTTGAGGAAAAAAGAGCATCCATGTTTTTGGATAAACAACTTGATCCTCAGGCTATAGCTCAGCTGATAGAAATCTCAAGGAATTTGCAAATTCCTCCTGAGGATTTAATAGACATGTTGAAAGCTGGAGAAAAAAAGCAGCTTCAGAGCGAAAGGTTGGAAGCTGAGCAGGAAATGGAATTCCCAGAAGACCTCGACGAGATAACTGAAACCAATCTAGGACAGAGTGATATATTTAAAAATAATATAAACTCTAAAAACGGGTACATGAAGCAGCCTCTTATTCCAGAAAATCTACCTGAAGACCTCAATATTGAAGATATTGTCAGCCTTCTGGGAAATGACAACTTAGCTAATCAGAATCCCTCCTACTTACTAAATCGTCTTAATCAAGAAAATGATTTGCCAAGACTGTCTTACATTCCCAGAAGATTGAAAGGACACCTGTTCCCTAAAGCTGCCTGGATGAACGACTTGGAAAGGCGACAAACGGAGTACGAGAAACTGAACGAGAAGGACGAAGAGCTGGCTGATTACTTGGCAAAGGTGCTGGCAAAATACCCCGAGGTGATCAATACCAACCAGATGAAACGAGTCCCGGCTGCAGCCTCGGAGAGCAGCCTGCAGGAAGAGGAGCACCTGGAGCAGGCCATCCGAGAGCACCTAAACCAGCTGGGACCACAGGAGGCTGCCAAGCTGGCTTCGCTCAGCAAAAGGCTCTCCATGGCCGGCGAGGCTGATGACACACAGAGCAGGCAGTACCTGGATGAGGATATGCTGGCAAAGGTGCTGGAGTATCTAAAACAGGAGAAATCAGAGCTTGAAAGAGATCACATCACCAAGCGAGCAATGGAAAACATGTAATTGTTCCCCGAGTATTATTTCTCTTCAATGTGTTGACTTCTATCCCGATTCAGTTGTGATTTATTCCTGCTCTCACACTAAACAACCTATGGTAGACTATTTACCATTGAACAGTCTGCATATCTTTCTCAGAGCTGTTATATTGTTTATTGATATATGTTATAAATTATGGGGCAAACAACAAATTGCTTCAAGTGTTTTAAGAAACAATTTAATGATATCAAGTAAAAGTATAACATGTAAACAAATGACCTTTGCATTGTTAATAAAACATGATAAATGAAGAGTGACAATTATAATTTGAAATTTTTAAGATTAATTGGATTATTTTGTTACTGTCTGTAGTGGTTTTTGTGCAGTATCAAATAAAAAATAAAGCATTATATATATATATAGTTTTATTTACAAGGCTTTTTCTATTCAGTGTTTTATTGTTGATGAATAAATTATTTCTGGACAATCGACTTTGTTTCTTTGTGACTGTTGATAAAGTCATACTAATTGGAAACAAATTTTTACTTCTAGAGATGACTCTTCTGAAATATATTATTTTTCCTACAAATTAAGTTGTAAGCATAAAGAACATCAACTGGTGTTGATGGGGTCCATAAGGACTGGGGGTACCTAAAGAGCTTGCTGAAGTCAATCAGTGTAATAACTGCATTACCTACAACTGAAAATTTGGCCTCATATAATTAAGAGGTATATCAGTATCTATTGGCAGCAGGAGGAACACAAATGATCTGAGACAGACTTGATGATGAAGCTCTGAAAAAAACCAAAATGGAACCTTCCTAGGTGAGCTCTGGGGAGCTCTGCAGATGAGTCCCCCTCCATCTCTCACGATGACAACCACAAAGAAAGAGGCAGGCTCCAAGGCTAGGCAGGCAGGGAACTCCCCTGTGGGAACAGCGTTGTTTTGTCTGATAAAAATATTATTTTCTTCTCCATGAAATGACCATTACATGTCACATAAATACACAGAAAACCTTTACTATTCAGCACGCTATCTGGGCACTTGAAATTACTCTTGAGCTCCTGTTATGACCTGCAGTAGGTGTTCTGGAAAGGTTCTGGCTCTTTTCAGAAGGAAATGTGCTTGCATAACTCTGTGAGTCAGAGGCGGTTTTCACTGGGACAGCTCATTTCCAGGATTAGAGTTTAAAAGTGGTTTTCCCTGTGGTATTCTGCAGGTATTTTGGGCTAAGTGGGGTGGGGATGATTTTTGGCCAGGCAATGTCTAATGAAGTACAAAGGCTGCAGAAATAAAACTTAATCTGCAGTGTCGCCACTACCCCGAGCATTCACAGCAGACAGGAGCTCAGCCCCTGTTCCAGCCATTGCTCCTTGAATGCACACCAGACAACAACATGTCTGATTTTCCAGGGATGTGTAGGACCTGGAAGAGATGTCACACGTGGTGACACATGACAGGTGGGAGTCCCTGAGCGTCATTCCCCTCCTGGCACAGCCTGCAGCACTCCCTTGCCCTGGGCTACCCAGGCTCCTGAGCTGACCAAAGCCCTGGGGAGCTGCTTGGCTGCCTCC
Source organism: Passer montanus (assembly GCF_014805655.1). NCBI lineage: Eukaryota > Metazoa > Chordata > Aves > Passeriformes > Passeridae > Passer > Passer montanus. The sequence goes on from NW_024369707.1 coordinate 5,211,058, forward strand.
AGGCTCCTGCTCACGGAGAGCTCAATGACACTTTTGGATACCAGAACGACTTTGGATCTGAGAAACCAGTAGTACAAACCTATGCATAAAAGGACAGGTGCTGTCAGACACTGCGTGGAAGAGGAAACAAGCTTTGGAAAATGCTAATCTTGGCATGAGTAACTACATCACTTTTTAGAAGAACACCTCACTCACAGTGTGTGGAAGCCATTGGGGACTTTGTGGTTCATCTTCACAAATAACAAAAGGGGGGTTGTGCTTGAAATAACAGAACTTTGTGGAAGTGTCAACCTGATTTCAAGTTAAGAAGTTACATCGGTACTTTTCTCTCTTCAAGCCACAGAGAGCAGACAACTAATCTCCCTATGAAGAGCTTTATTTTTAACAAACTCATCTGCAACTCTAGTAACAGAACTTTGTCCAACAGAGCTATGTGGAAGTGTCAAGCTGATTTCAAGCTAGTAAGTTACACCGGTACTTTTCCCTCTTCAAGCCACAGAAAGCAGACAACTGATCTCCCTATGAAGAGCTTTATTTTTAACAAACTCATCTGCAACTCTATATTGGAATTATATGAAATGAGAAAATATTAAATAGGCAGCACTCTCCTGGTAGCTATAGCTGTCTCTTGCTATGCAACCAGGGCTCCTGCAGCAGAGCAATAGTTACACCTGAATATGCAAGACAGCATTATCCAAACGTACATCCCATCATGAGATCTGCTCCATTAAACCACTCCAGAGCCTCCCCCTGCAGAGAGGCTGTGTAGTACTTAATTGTTCTTAATAGCCATGGCTGCTTCTGCTTTCATTTGTCTGTGGTTTGTGTTTTCCTTATGGGTGCAGTGGGACAAACAGTCATGTTGTTAATAATGCATACAGAATGCATAATCCATAACAGATACACTATCAAGCTTATTACTATAATTATATACAAAATAAAGTGACCACCCTGCAATTTTTACTCGGGCAAAGTGAGGAACAGATTTTTAATTCCCTTTTTGTGTTATGATTTGACAGCATCCCAGATGCAGCTGGTTTATACTCTGTGTGTCAGTGGCTTTTGTCCAGCAAAGAAAATGTTTCTGCTCAAATCTTCCTCCTAAAACTTGCTTCATTGTCTCCTCATATTTAAGGTCCTCCCCAACAAGCAGATTGAACAGAAATTCTGTATTTGATGCTAATACATCAAACTACTGAACAGCTTCCTCAGGATCTGAGGTAGTTCTTCTTTGTACATACCCTAGAATTCATTTATTAGTACCCATAAGAGTAAATGCTGCTTTGTTTTTTTCATTAATTCATATGCTACTGCAAGTGCTTTGTTTACATCTGCCTCTTGATGATTCCATTATTTTGTCAGCTGGAGCTCTTAAATGAGAACACTTGTTGATTCAAAAATTAATGTAACCAAATTACCTCGACTGGAGAAATGAGATTGTAGCAATTATTTCCTTCTAAAAGAGTATTTCCACGGTGCAGTGGAGGGGGTTGAGTTGCATGTAATGTGACAGTTGTAACTGTTTCCCCAAGCACTTTACGAGACACTTGTTCTGCAGGAGAAGTGACATAAGCCATGATTTTCTTAACATGACAAAGGGGAGCCAGGGCTGGAGCCCAGGCAGCCTGAGCTGTGCTTTGTCTCACAGCTCCACCCTGCCACTCTTGCTGCTGCTAATGAGAGCACTAATGACCCAAACCTGCATCTCCAGACACACCTGAGCCAGCCCATCTCCCCTTAGCCAGGTGACACATGGCACCACGGCAGCAGAGCAGCTCTGGGGGTGTGCAGGGGTGACTGCAGCATTCCCTGGAGCATCCTTCCCCCGGCTCCACGGCTGTTTACTCCGCGCTGCACAAATCCATACAGACACAGCTGGATGTCAGCTGCACTCTGCGTTTGTTCTGCTACCCAGGCGCCTCCAAAGAGGTTAATGTGAGCTACAGGAGCTCCAGTTAGCAGCAGCAGGCAGGTGCAGAGCCTCTAGTGCATAAAGTGGAAAGGAGAAGCCCTGAATCACAGCTGATTAGCTGAAGAGCCATGTTATTCCTGACTTTTGGATCATTCAAAAACATTTGAGATCGTTAATAATTCATTTGTAGATGTAGCAGAGCTCTAAATGTGGCTGATTAAATGCATTTGACGTTTCTCTTGAGAGAGGCTGTTATTCCAGGAAACCACTTGGTATCTGCAAATGTCTTGGAGTTAGTGTACGCAAAATTACAGGTTCACTCACAATGTTTTCCCTTGTAAAGAAAGGAAAGTGACCTCTGATTCCAAATGTAATGTACCCTGGTGAATAACTGTGGCACAATTATTTTAGAAGTTCCTCCCAGCCACTCAGCAGATCTGCTGTGTAATGGCATGGCACAACATGCAGAGCTGCCAAGAGACAAAAACCTGCAGCCCATGAGCAAGGCAGATCCTACACACCTGGGGAAGGAGATCTTGCAGAGGGATTGTTTGGCAACTGCCCAGCCCCTACAACTGCTGCTCAGTGATATGCTTCCCAAAACCCTCCCTGGCATCACCCTGAAAGTAGAGCCCCATGTTTTATCCTGGCATAGAAGCCAGGCTCTCATGGAATGCCCCGGTGGGAGTGCCACAAAGCCTCCAGGTCCTCTGGGCTGGATGAGCAGGATCCAACACAGGATCTAAAAAAAATTATGAGCTTTATACCGCTTCTGTGTGTCCCTGATTCTGTCAGCAAGTCTGGGTCCACTGGGTTTGTTTGGCTTCTTACTTAAGTTAGAATAAATCCGTTCAGGTGTAGCTGTGGGGTGCATTTTGTGCCACTCCATTTAAATGCTTAATGAGAACTAAGTGTTTATGCAAATTTGAGCACACCTTTTTTCAAGGGGGTCACCCACATCAGGGCATTTTCCTACTGCTCTGCAGTCACCACCATTGGGACACCTCACCTGCTGGAGACAGTGGGATCTCCCCTGACAGAACTTTGCACAGGGTCACCTTGGGAAAGCCTTTTTGGGTTATTTTCCTCTTGCCCTAAGCTCATGCCAACGCACAGAAAGGAGGGGCACAGCATCTGTCTGCTGAGCTCTCCAGGTGAAACATATGGTCCTTCTTTATCATCTATTAAGCTCTTTCCAAAATCATACTTCCTTTAAGTGGATCATTTTTTCTAGCTCAAATTTTAGATACCATTTAGTTTCACACTGTACATATCTTGAGCCTGAACGCAAAAAGGAACCTCCCATCCCCACTTTTCTCTCTCCTCTTTGACCTAAGAGAAGGTGTGAGACTGTTGGATGAAATGCAACATATAATTTCTGCAAAGAAACACATTTTTACCATGGCTACATGTTTTGCCACCTGCTAATAAATGCCATAGCATCACAACAAACCACTTAGATCTTCTTGTACTCCCCTATTCAATGTGTAAGAGCCAGGCCAGGAACAGCATATACACACAGAGAAAAAGGTAAAAAACAAAGATAAATCATTAAAAGGGGAAAATCCCAACATTCCTTGCTTAATATTAATTTAGCATAACAACATGAGATATGTTAAATCCTGCAAGTAAATTTTGGAATGGAAATATAATCTGACAGGAAAACTGTTTTCTGCCAGGGTAAATTTACTCAGATCCAGCACACTATCAACTGATTTTTTTTTCTTACAAACATGAATGCAACAAGGTAGAAACTTTTTGATAGTGACTAGCACACTGAAAGAGGCTAAGGAAAAAAAACCCAACAAACTAGATTGGAAAACTTTATTCTTTATGTAAGTCTGCAACTACCACCATATTCTACTGGGTAATTTAGACAAGAAAAATGTTACTGTGCAAACTCATGATCTTTTACCTGTGGCCTCAGACTTTGCTTTCCTAGAAGCACTAGTCAGGCTGAACTTTGTTTAAATGCATTTTTGACTTTCTAATTTCTATTTTAAAAATTCCAGCACCCTAGCCCTCTCCTCACTCAGAGTGTATGGTCTGAACACAACCACAGCAGCACAAACTTTTACAAATAGCTGGGGCACAGTGGCTGCTCTAATGCCAAGATGTTCTGTCTTCTGCCCTCCTGAGCCTCCTCCCTGTGACAAAGGAGCAATTTCATCCATAGGATCTTTGTCTGCAGGGAAAAGTTTATGCATATTCTTATTCTAGAAGAAAAATTACTGTTGAAAATTACGCAACTGTAAAATACAGAAAAAAAGGAAAGCTGCCAAATCCTCAAACTTTATCACTTGCTACTTTTTTACTTATAACAAAAACACTGATTTTGTTTTATTTCATGCTGTTTCTGCTTTGCTCCTTTTAGAGCCAGCACACTGCACTCTTCTGACGCTGCACGAGAGTTCAAAGCTGCTGCCTGCTTCTCCTTTAGGCAACACCTTTTGCATCAGTCTTATTTATATCTGACCCAGAGCAGGTGGATCTAACAGCTTCTCACAGCTCTGTGCTGCGTGGTGCTATTTGTTTCCGTGCCAGGAAATTGTGTGATATCCCACGTAACGAGGCTGGTTTTAAGCTGAAGCTCATTCCCAGCCCAGAGAAGATGTGGAGCAGGAACCAGAATCCTCCACCATGGACAGAGCAGTGCCTGGCACTGCCTTGGCAGCCCCATGTTTTTGGATATTAAAAAATATGCCAAGATAAATTGTGGCAGGCAGGTCAAGTTCCTGAGGAGCAGTATTTTGACAACAACCTTCCAAGAAAATTTCAGTAAAATCAATACTTGCTCAAACACCTTTTCCCATCCATCTGATTCACAAGTAGGCAGCCAGAAAATGTGATTAGCTTTGTTTCATTAACCCTGCTAAAGAAAACATTTACATTTTTAACTTAATACTGGATGCTGGCTGAAGTGCTCTCCAAAGCCAGGTGATGAATGAGGCTGGGGAGGCCTCCCACCCCTGTCACTCGCTACCACCATGTGCCACGGGAAGATAAATGGCAACTGGGAGCCTGGCCCTGCTGCAGAATAAAGGAATCATCCTGGGGAAATGGGATTGGAGACTGCCTGAAGATCAGCATTCCCCTGGGCAGCCGCAGGCATTGGGAGCCTTCTGTCTTTGAGCTGACACCTCAGTGGTTACTTTCTTGGATAACTCATTTGTTAGGTTGTGTAATTTCCTTTTCTTCCATTTACCATCCTCCTGACTTATCTTAGTGCATGAGTCAGTAAGCCTGCCTTAATCATCTTCTTTATGAATTCTGAATCTATTTTATTGTGGATAAAGTCCTTGCTGACCAGTTCCTACAGCTTAAATATCCAGAGTGAAAAAAAAGTGGGAGTTCACCTTTGGCTTGGGTATTTTTTAAATTAATTCCTGCCCTATAGCACCTCTCCAAAGAAGCAGCCAAAAGCAGACTGTTCTATAAATATAAAAAGAAAGTGACCTTTTAAAAATACATACTTTACATATCAAACTGCAGAGATAAAGTAGAATATAGTTATCCTATGCCAAGACCATTGAGACACTTACCTTTTTCCTGTGGAAATGACTTTGCCTCATAGCTCACCTTTTTATGGTGCACATTATGCTGCCTGTGAAATTCATTACCCAGTACTTGATCTCCTCGATAGCCTAGTGCTGATGTCTTTAGGAAATGAATTTTTTAATAGCCTTCTTGATGAACATGTGTTTTGTGGCACCTGAAAATAGATGTACTGCAATTCTAGGCTAGCTGCACATTTTACCTAGCGAGCTGTACATTTCAGTAGCTGTGACTTTCTATGTGTGGAGATGGAAATAATTTAAAGAGTCATTTGCCTGACAAGATATGATTATTTGTCCTCCTACATATCCTATGAGTACAAAGTTGGATTTATACCTTGACCTTTTTACTTTACATCTTTTGAGAGCCAAAGAAGGAGTGCAGTGCTTTATAAAGCCTTGCTGGGTGAGCACAGGCACTGCAGTGATTTACCCCCCTTTTGACAAAGACTACTGAGATGTACAAAGCAGCAGGTGCTTTAGTGCAGCTTCTGCTGCAGACAGGAGAAAATATGGAAGGAGAGCAGGCAAGACCCTGCTTGACATTCACAGGTTAGGAATGAGGTGTGAGGGACCATTTGTGCCACCAGATCTGACTGGGGCAGCTGGAGACAGGTTTTCAGCTTGACTTTCTCTCAAGGAAGGCACCAGCCTTGGCTCATCAGTACATCTGTTACTTATCCATTTTCTGGCAAAAGAAACTAAAGCCAGGGATGCTGTTCTCCTAAAAATATTATGACTTTTGCAACTGTGAAACAATTTGGCTGCCCAAAACTGGGCATCTACATTAAAACAGCTCATCTTTCCAAGCTGCTGTGCCTTGGCAAAGCTAAGAAAACACTGGGGTTGGCTTTTCCTTACAAATAGCCACATTGTGTACTGGGGTAACTTACTGCAGCCCTGCTGCCTTCATTGAGTACAGAGGTTTGGCCATCTAGACCAATAATTACATGGAGACAAATGATGTCCCCTGTCCATGTCCTGTTTGAGTGTGTGACAGCTCCACGTGCAGCCAGATCTCTGGAGAGCCCCAGTGCCTGCCCTGTGCCCAGAGGGCAGCAGAGGATGGCAGGGTGTGGGAGCACAGCTGTGACAGCACCACCTTCCCCAGCCCAAGAGGAGAGCAAAGGACAAAACGTCCAAGTCTCTGTGAAGAGCCAGCACTGATTCCCAGTGCCCCACAGGAACATGCTGAAAGCCACCCAGTGAGCATTTATAACCTCTGTAAAGGGGCAGGGCACAACTCTGCAGTGTCCTGCAGCCCCCAGGAGCTGGGATGCCTCGGGACCAGCCTGCCCCTTGGCTGGGGAGCCCTCCCAGGGGACAGAGCTGCTCCCAGCTGTGCTGGGCACAGCTCCCCTGCCCTCCCCTGCCACAGGACACTGTCTTTGGGCAGGCTCTGGAAGGTTTTTTCTTCATCAGCCTGATCCTCAAGCCTGGGAGCACAGGGGGTAGTGGCTGGGGCCACATAAGGACAGACATGCTTATAGTCTAGCCCTGCTACATTTTTTGCAACACTTACATAGATCCAAACACTATGGAAGCCCAAAGACTGCATTTCACACAACACAAATTTTTATACAGCTCTTGAAGTTGTTCTTAAAGCTCTTCTATAAAAATGAAGTACAAATTGAAGGTAAGAATCATCTGAACATAAAATGAAATATATCCTCTTCTGAAAATTCCCTTTCTGTTTAGCTTCTAATGGTTTTTACCTGTTCAGGAATCTGCAGACTGCTTTACTCAAAGGAGATTTTCATTTTTCAGGATAAAAAACTCTTGTTTCAAGGAAAGAAAATATCATTCTCCTCTCTTAAGCTAGAAAGCAGAAAATAGGATCTTCTTTTCAGCATTTCTGTGGCCAATATCATCTGTAAGAGGCTTTCTGCATTCCTTCTGGCAAGAGAATTAGTGGAGAATTACATATCATATAAATATGTTGAGACACAACTACAGCCTAATGTAAAATATCCTGTATCAAGAATAAGGTATCCTCCCACCCATGGAAGTATTGTTATTCAAGAGAAGTCTGTCAGGGGCCATTACTGATAATAGCATATAAAAGCCATAGTTCTGGTCCCCAGAACTAGCCAGTTTGCTTTCTTCACACGTAATTTAGAATTTGATATAATTTTCAGCTTTGCAGTGCTGGGAGAGCAGTTCAACTGACTTTTAAAGTTAATTTTGAGAATCCAGTTCAATTTAGCAAGTCATTTACAGAGACCAGCCTCTTATTGCAGATGGTTTTCTGCCCATTGCAAAAAGCTCAAAGGGGAAAGAAGACAGTGTCATTAGCTACCTCACATAATACTCTCTAACACCAAATGCAATTGTAAGTGGATATATTAAAGCGTTGAGGTGCCAATTAGCTACTTCAATGTAAATTATTCTTTTACTTACAGGGTGGATCTTCCTTAAATCTGAAATTGCTGCAGCTCTGATGCTAACACAGAGTCATGAGATAAATGAATCACAGAATCAGTTACTGCATCTGCAAAGAATGTTCTTGAGTCTAACCTGGTGCTACAGCCCTTGCAGGAGCTCTGTGTGTGTTTGTGCATGTATCTGTCAGATGAAGCAATTCCCAAGGGACTTTCTGGTGAAACATCTCCTGCATGCTCAGGAGAGGAGAATCCAGCTGGAGCTTTGGGTCCACCAAAGGGGAACACAACCCTCCCCTTCTCTGCTCTTTCCCATGGCCCCTTTTTAGGTGTGTTCATCCCTTTAGGTGGATCACCCTTTCCTGGGTGCTTTTCATCAGCTCCTGCAAGCCAGGTGAGTTCACCCCTTAGGTGTGTTCATCCCTTTAGGTGGGTTCACCCTTTCCTGGGTGCTTTTCATCAGCTCCTGCAAGCCCAGAGCTGAATCCCCTCTCACTGCAACAGGGCACCCAGCAGTGTGGTGTCAAGTTTGCCAGGGCTGCCCTGACCTGAGAAGTTTTACATCTGTTCCTGCTCTGTCAGGCTGCTCCAGTTACTGGTCCCCATGTTCCCCACCTGCCTTTAGAATGCCAAGTTTGCAGTGCAGCAAACATGAGCCAGCAATCACCTCACCACCAAGTTTGCAGTGCAGCAAACATGAGCCAGCAAAGAGGACACAAGCTCTGGGCTGTGTTACCTTTAAAGACAGATAGCTTTCCAGAAATTTCTGGAGGTTTTTCCACTGCTGATTTCTTTGACACACCCAATATGAACACAAACCTGTGGGGTGAGTTTTCTGCACTGCCAAGCCAGCTTTTCCAGCCACGCTCCCCCACGTCCCCCAGGAGTGAAAGCTCTTCTCACTCACACCTTGGGACCCTCAGTGCTGCTCCCCATTTCAGCATCCCACCAGCACCTGTCTGCCTGTGCTGGCAATCAGGAAATGGCATCTGGGAGTCTGGGGGCTGCTGCAAAGGGTCCACAGCAGTCCAGGAGGCACACAGGCCCGTTGCTGGTCTGCCTGAACACAGTGCTGCAGCCCACACTGACCCCAGGAGATGTCTGAGAGGTGCAGGCTGAGAGAGAGAAGATGCTCTGCAATGCACACACAGTCAGGAATTGGCTGATCAGCTCTTGCCTGAGGTCATATAACACAGTAAATACAGAAATGGGATTATAACTGCATCAGCCTTGGCCTTTTCAGTTCCATTTCTAGCAGAGGAAATGCTAAAAGTATTCACAAGTACTCTGGCCAATTAGTTACCAAATGTTTCTGCAATATCTATAGCATCTTCACAATTCAGAGTATTTGCTGTTATTGAGAAATATTAAATTTTACTACACTCTGGTTTCACTTTTTGCAGAGCTGTAGCAGAGTCCATTATCACATTGCTAGCTGTGCTCTGTTAATGCCTACAGAGAAATTAATGGCAAAAATCTGACTGCTCTGAGCTCAGTGGGAGTCCACCAGTGCCATCAGTATCTCCCAGACTTTGTATGGGTCTTTAGAGACCATGTCTGTGAAATATGTCCCGTCCCTAAGGCAAAGCTCTAAAGCTCCCTCCTTTCTCTAATGCTGTTTCTAAGCTTTTAAACCTTGTATTAAAATCTGCTGTAACTGGGCATTAAGTTCCAAACCCTTTCCAGTAACCTAGAAAGGATTTTGTTATGTTCCTATATTTAAAATAGAAACATTGCTGAAGTCTTTAGTAGCTGTTGCAGGACACTTACATCTGCCCAGTGGGAATTGATCAGAGAACACAGTCCCAGGAGCAGTTCCAGGCAGCCAGGGAGGTACAGCCCAAAGGAGGCTCACTGGAAAGAACAGAGCTGGAAGCACCCAGCCTCTGTGGTCACTTCAGAGGCTCCCAGCAGCCATCTCCATCTCCTGCTGTTTTCCAGCATGTGCAGTCAGGCTGGTGCTGCATCAGTCCTGATGAGATGCTGGCTCTTGTTGGCAGCACCAGCTGCCTCTGCAACATTAGTCACACATGCAAAACAACTCAGTCAACTTAGGAGAGACAGCAGCATAAACTGTTCTTCAATTTCCTATTTTGTTATCTCTGTACATCTGGTTTGCTTGTTTGTCTCATGTCTCCCAGGCTTGATCTCAAGAGTGATTTTTCTGCTGGGGTGATTTCTTCCTGCAGGAGTATCTGCCTTTGCCAGGCTGATTGTGCCAATAGAAATGAACTTCAATTGAAAGGGATTAATTAAAACAAGATCAGTAAGATTAGCTGAACTGTAACTGGTTTGTGCCTTCCTTGTTGAATGTAAAGCATTGTGCTACAAACAATGGAGCCAAGGGCCAGCCCTTCTCCATAAGTATCCAGTGTTGCTCCGTGGATTCTGGTTTTATCAGCAGCTCCTTGCTGGTAAATGGATGAGAGCTGCTGTAAGGTTCTGGTGCTATACACTCACAAGCACACGGGAAAAAAGGACAAGGAAAAATTTGCAGTCATTCACAGCGCAGCACTGCTTTGTTTCAGGGAGGTGGGCTCGGGGTCACAGCTCTCCCCAGCACTGCACACCAGCCAAAGGGAGCTTCATTTGTGATGCACCCGAGCTGTGCAACCACCAGGGAGTGTTGCATGGTGTTAATGGAAAGACAGAGGCATTTCTCACTTCTCTCTGTCTTTTAGGCTACTCATGCCTCTCCGAATTGCTTGGAGGAAAGGTTTCCCACCCTGGGGCTCTCTGAGAGCTTCTGGGCCTGCCTGTGGCAGCCAGGCACGATTGCTGGGACCTGTGTCTTCTCCTCCACACACAAACCCCTTAGCAGGAGCACTGACCAACACAGCAGGAGCCAAGCATTGTCCCTGGCACCAGAGCTGGAGGAACACCAACAGAGAGTCTGGTGGGCATTTGGAGGAAGGGTAGGAGACAGGGCTTGTCACCCCCCACTGCCCCACACATCCCTGCCTCTGCAGCACATCTTGGGCTGCTCCTACAGTGCTTTCTGCCACCTCTTTGTCCTGCAGGACAAGGCATGGCAGCAGCTCCCCAAGCACCATGACAGAAGGGACAGGAGGGTGTTTCAGCATTTGAAGACTGGAAGAGGTCAAGTCTAACCAGAAGTAATGGATCTCAAGGAAAAAAACCCTCCCAAACAAATTGTGCTTACCTCAGTTACACAGGAAACCCCTCTGTGGCTGATGTTAGACAGGCTTTAGCTCTTGTAAACAGCAGTGATCTTCCCCCTCTTGCATTTTCTGCTGCTTGCTTTTTTTTCCAGCTCAGGAAGACAAACAACAGAAAAGAAAGAACAAACTTGAAGCACAGCAGGTCAGGAAGAACAGAGAAGGCAGATCAGGAGATCCTGTCCTTCCCATCTCAGAGCACACGAGCAATCAATGACATGAAAAACAGCAAACACAGAGCTGATGGAAGGAAAAACTGTTTCATCTAATAGATAATCAGACCAAAGAACTCAGTGCTCTGAATGGACATCCAGAGAAGGACATAGTGAAATCTGAACAAGAATTTAATGAGAATAGCAGCTTTAGCAGTTACCAACCTCGTGTTTGTGTGTGGACATGTTGTCCACATGGCATATCCCAGTTGAAGCCAGTCAGGATTAGGAGAAACCCAGTTAGAAATGCAGCCTGGCCATAACAGCTGAAAGCAAGCTGCTGGGAGGTCCTGGAGCACCCAGTTTGCTGCAGACCCATTAAGGAGAGGGCCAGTGGCCCTGCTTTGCTGTGGCACCCCTGAGCCCTTTTCTCTGTGACACTCCTGCTGTACCCCAGTGGCCACGAGCCCATCCCACTGCAGCACACACCAGTGCCCCTGGCTGCCCCTGGGCCCTGCAGCACTCACCGTGTGGAAGGAGAACAAATCAGAGCTCAAACACCTGGGAGAGCGCTCAGGAAGTGGATTTCATTACAGTCTGCACAAACTCCATTTGCAGCTTGAGCACACCAGACTATTTATGAGAGGAGTTTTGCTGCTGCAGATAATGAGCCAGTTTTCAGCAAAGTGTAAATCTGCTGCTGCTTGTAGGGGCTCCCAGGCTGTCAGAGCACAGATCATCGTTGCTGAGTGCTCTGCTAATACTGTAAACAGTGATGACATTTAGAGAATTGTTTAACTGAGGGAGGAGGTTTAAGTCACTTGTGCAGTAATATCTAATGGGGGGGTAAACCTCTGCAGATTATACATCACAGCTCTGGCAGCAGGCTGTAATGTCTTTAAGCTACAGCTTCAAATTAAGAATAATGCCTATTAAAAAATCATAACTCTTAGTTGTGGTAAGCATGTCTGGGTAAGATGTCAGAAAGATTAGAGCCTCGATCATGGATGCAGTATCTGTCCTCATACCATGGAACAGTTTGGAGGATTGGCACACCATTAGAGTGGTTTATTGCACCTCTTAAAACCAACACACTGCAAAGTGCTTCCCACCAACAAGCTTTCCACTTCAATTTGAGTTAAGCCTTTCCAAGTCTGAGCATCCAAGAGCATGAGGAGTCAGTAGGATTCACGCTTTAAGGAAGTCTTTTGTAACTTTAAGAAAATGACTTCCTCTACAAGGATTTATTTTTCTTGTAGCAAGGTAACTTTGAGGCAATGTGAGATGAGTGTGACATCTCTTTCCTGACCCCACAGCACAGAAGACGCCCTTGGTCTGTGTCCCTGAGACCATGATCATGAATGTGTGGTTATTTCTGCAGCAGTGCAAGAGGTGTGTGAAAGAAAACCTCTGAGCAGCAAGAGTGCTGAAGTCAATTTAGCTTTGAAGTGTATTTAGCTTTCAAGTTAAAGTGCAAGCAACCCTTACATTGCTAAAGCCAATGTTAAAGTTACAGCACATCTGTCCCTAAATTTCAGTAAGAGCAGAGGCAGGAGCCTCCTTTTGGCCAGGTTTGTGCTGGTCCAGCCCCTGTCCCCTGTGAGCTCAGGGGGATGGAGGCTCCCTGGCAGGCACAGCCTCCAGCCACTGCTCACTGCAGTGCAACCCTCACAGCCCAGAGAGAGCTGGGACAAGGAGATGCTTCCCCAGCACACAATGTGGGGCTGAGCGGGCTGTACAGGATGGTGCTGAGAGCACCAGAGGGATTCAAGGCTTCCAAACCCAAAGGTGCAGCCTGGCACCACAGGGCAGGGGCAGCAGCACAGTGCAGCAGGACCAGGGGCTCATCCACAGGGATATTTCTGATCACAGAGAATCTGGGGGTGGGTAGGAAAACCACTGTGGCTCTGCTTGCCCCTGCCTCCCTCCAATCCTCCAGCTGGGGAGAGGTGGACAGTGGCCAAGCTGGTATTTCTCTCATCACACAGACCAAAAATAGCAGCTGGCCTTAATGCAGGCTTTTTCTCTAACCACTTTCTTCTAATCAGCTGCATAAAGGCCAGCCACCATCTATTCACCACAGAGCAAGATAGCAATGCTGAGCAAAGCTGCCAGGTCATTCATTTAACCTCAAGAGTTTAATCTTCTCACTCTGCCTCCATGAGCAAGGAGTGGGACAGCCTCTGGCCAGGTTAATGTCTTCAGTGAATTAGCAGCACCATCCATAGGCTTGCAGAAGGAAAGAATATCAGAGCAGTACCACCCAAAGAAAGGAACTTCTGGCAGCTTATCCTGAGCTGTCTGGAAGGGCAGGCAGGCTACAGGCAATCAGAGCAGCCACAGGACATAGCAGATACCATTTTATAATACCTTTTCCCCCCAGCAAATTTAAAGCTTGAGAAATAGCTGAAGAAGGAAAAGTGTGTTCAGTAGCATGAGATTTCACATACTTCATGAGATTTCACATTGCTTCTGTCAAGAAGCAATCCTCAATCTCAGAAGCCCCACTTCAGTGAGAAACCATAAGTGATGGTCCATTTACACAAGGTTAGCTACAGGGCCATCCAGCTGGATGAAGCCCTGTTTCTGAACCCAGATCTGCTCATTTTCCATACTTAACATCTGACAAGCAGACATTCTGCTGGCCCTCAGTGCAGCACGCTGACACTGCTGGGGCTCACCCTGCTCCCTGGGCCCTGACCTCCCATGCAGCTCTGGCTGCAGCACTGCTGGATCCTCCTGCACCAAGGCTGCTCTTCTGCTGTCCCAGGCAGCCACTGCACATGTCCCCATCTGTCAATCAGCATCGTGTCCTTGCTCTGAGTCACCATTGCTGCAGACAGGTGCAGCCTCAGATGGACCAAACCCCTGGTGAATGTGATGCCACCACTGAGAAGGACAAGTGTCCTTTTGTTCTCTGTAACCTTTTCCCAGTGACCTGCCTCTCCTGGCAGTCAGTGCTCCAAACACCAGGCTCAGTGCCCAGTGGCACCCCTGGTGGTACCACTGACCCCCCAGAGGACAAGGGGTGAGACATAATCCTTCTGCAGCACACACAGAAAACACACCAGCACCACTCTGGGACTATTCCAGGCCACCTAGGAAGATGCTCTGAGGTATTGGCAAGCCTTAGGGATGCCAAGATTTTTTGATGTCTTGTGTGCAGTCAGAGTTCCCCTTTGACTGGAGCATTTTTACTCAGGGGATTCAAGTACTTTTTGCCTCTACTCCAGCTGATGGGGACACACCTATAGGACAGCAAAGGTTTTTGAAGTGTGGCTGAAGCTTGCAGCTTATCATCCTACCAGAACACTCCTGTAATGAGAATATCTCACAAGCAGCATTTCATTTAACAATTTGCATTTACCACAAGCTACCACCATTAAAAGGAGCCAAACTGACAAACACACCAGCTGCACCTCCTGCTCTGCACAGCACCCCAGACAGCCACTCTTCCTTTCCAGCAGATTATTTCCCCTGTAGAAGCCAGCTGCCCATAAAACCAAGCTCATCCTTTTTGAGCATTAACTCTCTCTAATTCTCACTTTCTTGGTGGGCCTTTGCCATAGAAACCTTCCTTAGCAACAGGGAGGGAGAACAGCAGCAGCTCCAGCCAGAGACATTGATGAGGCAGCCCTGGACCCTCTGTGTGCCACCTCAGCCCTGTCTCTCCAGCTTTCCTTTCCAGCAGGACCAGGGAGTGTGTCAGGAGGCAAATGGCTGCATTGGGAAACGGTTTGAGACCACTTCAGAATCACCTTTGATTAAGTTCCCTTGGCCTGGTTTATGAACCCAGCTCTGCCAAGGGAAACAGTCTGCACCCACTGGAGTGACAAAGATGATTTCTGATGTTTGTGGCCACGGGTACAGGGGCTGACAAGAGGAACCCAGAGGAAAGTGGGGAGGGGATGAGAGCTGGAGCACCTCAGTACTGGCCCAGGAGTCACTCTGCTGAGGTGGAACACATAGAGCAGCTCAGGGCACTGAAAACAGCCCTGAGAACTCCATGGAAAAGAAAATCCTGTCCCATCCTGCACAATCATTTGTGGTCCTCAGTGGCCAGCAGGCAATGGTCTCTGGTGTATCTGAGCCTCTGGGGAGTACTGGGATCTGAGGTGTTCTAGGGTTCTGCCTGACACACATTTCTGCTGCATGTTGACTTGATTTCTATTTCTTTTACTGGCTCCAAAAATCAGTATGTGCCTCTATGATGAAAGGCATGCTGTAAAGAGAAAATCAGAGCTGCATGAGACAAGGGGCAACACCTCAGCCCTGTACAACCACAGGAGAGACAGCAAAGAGAAACGTGGGCAAGAAAAGCTAGCACTTCAAATTCCTAATCAGTCAGCATCCAGGCTGTGAAAGAAGTGGTGAAGGATCAGAGACAGCATTGTTATTGCTTCTGTATCATCCTTCCTCCAGCCTGTGCCTTTCTGTTCCCAACAGTTTTATTTTGGCAGGCAGATAAAGCATGCAGCATGTTGCTCTGAATTTTCCTCTTCTTTCAGGGAAGTAGCTGCTGACTTTGGCTCTGCAGACAGGAGCAAGTCAGCTCTCCCCATGCTGCAAAGCAAGTCTGAAGTGGAAACATCTCACCAAGGGGGAACATCTCAGCCCAGGTCCAGGTCAAGCTAGAGCCAGTGACACCACTCCTGTTGTGGAGCCTGCTGCTGTCCAGCCACCTTGGAGGCCAGGTGCCCTAAGCAAAGCTTCCCCAGCTGCCTCCTCTCTGGACAGCCAGCACAAGGACATGTCCCAGGTACTGAGACAGGCACTAACCACCCCTTCCAGCCTCAGGAACCTGTACCTTTCCTCTTCCATTCTCTGACTCATCCTGGCAAACACCCTGCTGCTCCCAGCATTACACCGTGACTCACTGGTAAACCTGCACCGCTCTCACTGCAATCCTCCCTGCCAGGATTTTCATTATCTGCTCTGCTGCCTGTGGGGCAATCATCTCTGGGGAGAGCCCAGGAGGTCTGCACCTCCAAACCCCTTTCCCCTGCTCACCTGTCAGCACAGGACACAATTAACACAAGGCAGCTGATCTGAATTCACAAGCCTGCCTTGCAGGGAATAGGGAACAACCAATTTGTCCTGCCTGTCCTATGCAGTGGGAGCAAATACTTTTATCTTGATGGGTTCCATGATCTGCAGAACTCTAATTACATATACAGGAAAACATTTTTCTGTTTTTGTTTGCTGGTTTGGTTTCACATTTTAATATTTTCTAACTTTTATCCAGTGACAAACATTTCTGCTCTTAGATGAGGAAGCATTTGTTTATGCCTCTGACCAAAACTCTGGCCCTGAGAGGGCTTAGATTAAGCACATTCGTTCAACAGCCAGTTGGGGAACAAGATACAGACTTACATGATTTATTTGATATGTTTGATCTTGAAGACATATGAAAACATGATTATATCAAAGGCTGCTATTTATGAAGTCAGTTTCTCAAATACAGAGACAAAATTCTTAATTCTTAGATGAATGCTTATTGAATTAAATAAAGGAGCCAAATGGCTTTAATTATACATGCAAGTATTCTCACACTGCTATGAGTAATAACACATAAAAAGTTCATGGAAAAAAATCAAACTTACTAAAAGCTAACTGTAACATATCCTTCACCATCAAAGAGAGAAAGTTTCAAGACTTAGAACACTCTCAACACAAAGCCAAAAGTGAACATTGCTCCTAAGAAACAAGCACCACCTAAACAATAAGGGTAAGGTGCCAAGGCTGGGCAGTGCCTAATTCCCAGCAACTGGCACATGCTCAGGTAGCTCCATTCAGGTGCAAGTAATTCAAGAAAGAGGAGCTGCCTTCAAGACCCTCTGGGTCTCTGTGGAGCAGGGAACCCCAGCAGGCCTTTGTTCCTGGAGAGGAGAGGAAAGGAAAGGAGCTCTGCAGAGCCACGTGTGGCAGTGCAGGGAGTCAGGCAAGGGCAGCACAGGGCACAGACAGCAGAGAGCTGCTTTTCTGCAGGCAGGAAAAGCCCAAACACCTGGCCCAGCTACAGAATGGAAAAACCTGGAAATGTGATCCAGCATAAAGCCTACCCTTAGTGCTTTATTCTGATCACAGCCTCCCAAAAATGTTTTGCCTTCTTTTTCTTCCAAGAAAGATAAATAAATAAATAAAAGGGTCGTTCTTTATAGGTGCATTTGGAAATATTTTCTATTCTGATAAAAGAAAAACACATTACAACTTTGTTCCTCATATTTTTGGTTCAAATAAGGAATAATTCCTGCTTTGCATGTAAATTTTCAGGAGAAAATAATTTTCTCTTCTATGAGTTCTAACTTTTCCTTTTATGTCGTTTTTTCCATCTCCATCACTATTAAGTTCTCTAAGTTTACAGGTCCCCAGGGTATCAGCAGTGGCATTTCTGCCCCAGTTTGCAGCTGTGAGGAGCTGTATCTTCTCAGGGCAAGGGGAACAAGGTGAGTTTTTCTCCATTCCCATTCCTCTTGCCCGTGCCCTGTTGCAGCACTGCAGAGGACAAACTCTCACAAGCAGATGGCTGAAAGTCACCATGCAAGACAGGAGAGATCCCCCACTGCCTCTTCAGACCTCACACACTTCTTCATCACGAGGCAGGATGACCTTGGCTCTCCTAACACATTCTTTTCTGCCAAAATTATCAAGCCAAATTAGCTTTCACAACTGGGTTCAAGCACTGAATTTCCTTTAGTAGTGTGAGAAAAAGTCACAGCAACCTACAGCTTCCATGCATGTGGTTCACACTTTCCCCACAGCCTGAGTACCAAATAAACAGTTTAACAGGGATTCCAGGGGAACCTGAGTAGCAGAAAAGAATCAGAAAGCAAACATCATGGATGCAGGTAGGGAAGAGCAGATCCCCTCCTCACCCACCTGCCAGGCTGCCAGCGGCTCTCAGAGAGAAAATCTTCCTTGCCAGCCAGGAGGCTTTCTGAAAGTGAGAGTAAAACCTTAACAGCACTTCAAAAGTGAGTCTGACTTCAAAGAGCCCTGCTGGGGGACCTGCACCTGCAGCTTTTCATATTTTCTTGCCATGTTTGACTGTTTATCATTAAACTATTCATTCAGCCAGATCAGCATAACACACACTTTAATGGATCTTAGGCTGAAAAGCATTCAGCCTGCAAACATAGAAAGTAAAAACATAATTTTCCATTAAGAAAACTTTGATGTATCATAAGATACCAATTTTTTCAGAGGCAGATACACATTCAACCTTTTTTTCCTTCCTGTGGGCTTTTTAAGACTTAATAAATCTCTGAGCCCTTATTGACCAGGCACATCAGGAATCCAGGATGAGGAGACCAGCTCTGAAATCCTCTCACTGCTGGTGCACTGTGTACAGGCTCACACATGAAAAGTCTTCTTCGCATGTCTAGGAAGCTCTAATCATAGAAACATCTGCAAAATTTTCAACCGGGCTGATTCTCAACAAATCAGTGAAACTTCTGAGTTTTACCTTTAAGGACTTGGCTCCATCTCGTTAGATTCCAAAACTAAATTGAACCATGTAAAAAACTTTTTTGCTCTCTGCCCATCCTTGTTATAGAGCCTCCATTACCACAGAATTGGAGTGCTTAATGATTTTCAACACTTATACTCGCAGCACCCCACTGCAATTTCTTCCTTTTGTAGGCTGGAAACTGAGACATAGAGACACCAAAGAGCCTGATCCAAGAATTACAGGAACCATAAGGTCTAGGCTACAAACCTGAGTCCCTCAAGCTCACACCTGTAAATGTTCCTCAAAATCCACCAAGTCCTTAGTCTGTCCCAAATGCTTGGCATTATCACCATCATCACCTTTTCATATGAGAATGCTGGAAAAACCACTCATCACAAAGTCAGTGCTCAGGATAGAAAGAAAATCAGATGCTCTGAAATTATGAAAGCAAGTCAGGTCAGAGAATCCTGGTCAGGGCAGTGAGGCACATCCACATTATTTATCCTAATAAATAGACCTCTCTGGACCATGCAGAAATACCCAGACCTTCTCCCTTGGCATCAGCAGCACCCAGGCCAGCACGAGTACTGGAATATTTTGAACTTATCTTACTTTCTCAGACACTTAGTGGGAAAAAGCAGCAGAAAGTTATGATGAAAGGGATATTATGTGGCTGTGTGACTGTCACATAATGGAACACTCTCTCTGAGTAATTGTGTAAAGAGCAATTTTGTGGGTTTTATTGAATAACTCAAGATAATTTAGACCTCCATAAAAGGATGGTGAAAATAAAAAATAGCTCTCTTACAGGAAGGCACGTCCTCACATAAAGAATTCTTGAGGTGCCACACTTAGGAATATGTTTGAATTTTAACTTTTTCAGAACATATTGCAACATTTTAAAAGGAGTTGTTTTTGTTCAGACAGTTCAATGGTTTAGTTCATGGCATACAAGTTCTGAATGTTGTGCATATATATGTACTGCATTCAGTATATACGTGCTATACAAAAAAAAAAGGAAAGAAAAAGTCCTTTTAAAAAAAATATTCCCATCCACCTATGTCAGGAGGATAACAGAAAAGAAAAATTTCTTTGCACATCAAATATATCTCTTCCAACTGTGCCTACACCTCCTTAACCTACCTCCACTCATACCCTTAGCACTTTAGATATCAGACAGATTTTTGCCCAAGATGTTCCTGCTAGAGGGCTCTTGCAGAGCTATATCAGGGCCTCATCAATACCATCTAAAGAGTCAAAATAGAAAAATTACATACAGGGCTTTTTTGTTGTTTGGGTTTTGTTTGTTTGTGGTTTTTTTTTTTTAAGGGAAGCATCAGCATCAAAACATTCAACCACTTTCCCCATCTATCCAGATTACTGGTGGCAGATCTGTAGAGCTGATTTTGGACCTTGTGCCTTCCAGCCCTCTGTTCAGGCAAGTGCTAACAAAAGTTATTAGACATGTCACTGAAGACAAAACCACTGAAAATATACCCTGAGACACGGTGTCCACATTTAGGGACTGTTTGGGTCTCTAACTCATTTTAGCTCCTTTCGTTTTCCCTTTTAAAGGAAACATCAACGCCACCTCTTCCTCAAGGTGAGGATTATCTGAGCAGTGCTACTCTTAGGCTTTCTGGGGAAAAAACACCCAAGCAAACAATGACAAGCATAATTCAGTTCTCACAAAAACCCATATGCAGTGGCAGGTAGCCAGTCTGTGATCTCATTTACACTGGGGCAAAGCCATGGCAACGGCAGAGCCGAAGAGCTGGAGCCGCTCCTGCTGCTCGGGAGATGGGCAGAAGTTTGCAGACAGCCTCTCCCTGCAAACGGGAAAGATCTAGATCAGCACTTGGAATGAGCAGCAGCAGGTTTACACACCACATAAAGGTTTTCCTGCCTCATTTGGGCATTTTGCTGTTAAGCTTTTCAAGTAAACTCTAGAAAAGCCGAGCTTCGGGCAGATGTCAGCGAGACTTTGCCAACACTCGGTGCAGAAGGAGGTCAGGGTCAGAGCCACTGCCCCACGCTCCCGGGCACAGCTGCTTGGCCAAGCCACCACCCTGAGCCACCAGGGTGCCCTGCAGACCCAGCAGGGGCTCTGCCCCTTGGCAGTGGCTGCTGTGAGCTGGGAGATCTTCTGGGGAGTGTGGCAGCACTCAGTGCTGAGTCAGACCGGGGGAATGACTCACCCAGAAACGTCAATGAAAGACAATATTTCTTCTCTCCAGGCTGCCCTTGTGCCTTGTGTTGCCTTGTGCTTTTCATCCTAAAGGACAGGGTCCCTTTGCACCTTTCTGGATTGCAGCGGAGCAGTTTTCAACAACCCAGAGTTTCAAAATGCTGCTCTTTCTCGATGTTTCTCTCACAGCAGATGCTGTGTCCTGTGCCTGATACCAGACACAGTTGCCACTGCAGCAGGAACCACAGAGAAGGCTGGATGTAAAGCAGAGCCAGGTTTGGGAGGGTAGGCTGGCTGCTGTTCCAGCAGACAGACACAGGACAGCCTGACTCCCACTTTGACCCAGCAAATGGCTGCACACTTGTCCTCCTCCACCCCTCTCCAGCTACTGTGACCTGCTGTTTGCTCTAGGCATGACGTGGGAAGAGACATCAGGTCATGAAGTACCTGTAAGCATGATGCACACATGTTTAATAGAACAAATTGTGATTTTTTTGTACTTCATGATTTCATGACTGTTTCAGGAAGAAAAGGCAAACGCTCTCCAGAGACACAGATACTGCTATTACCAGGCTGCTCCCTGCCCCCTTGCTGGGGGCCTTGTGCCCTCTCTGTACTCAGTGATGGGTTTACCTTCAGGCTCTTTGTTCCTGAGACCTTGTCTGTACTTCTCTTTGTTCTGGAAGATGGATCTCACAGACGTCTGGGTCCATCGTCTCAATCCAAATCATCCTCCAGGTTGTGAAGGTGATAGCTTTGTTCTGAGCAGCCTCATTACATCACTACATAGCACTTGTGCATGTGTGTTTCCATTCCTCAAACAAGGGAGACCATCTGCAGGCACAGTAACAACAGAACTACACAAGAAATGGGAAAAAAAAACAGATCTGAAGGGGATGTTTGTATCACAAACAGGGCTATAAATCAAGGCTTCAGTCACAAGCCTATCAAAATAGACTCATAGGCTCATATTAAGTTATTTATCTGACATTTTTCCAAGAGCCATTTTACTTGACAGGTCTGCAGGAAAATCTGTAGTTTTTAACAGCCAAGTCTAAGTCAGGGACTGAAGAATTGGTGAGTACAAGTTGACTCCAATTGAGGACCTAACACCATTTAGGTTAGAAACACCAAATATCATGCCTTATTTGGGACAATCCTGAGAACTGAGAGCACATCCTACCTTTCTGATAATGCTGGAAAGTTATTTTTCACCAGAATTTAGAGGTGGTGCAAAGAACAAGAAATTTGCTGGCATAATTCCTTCCAAAACAGAGAAAAGCACAAACCCTGGTATTTCCATCCAAGCTGTGGCCCTAGCATCTACACATGCTCTGTAGCACAGGAGACCTCCAACCTTTCCATGGTAGGACATGACTGGGCATTCAGGGAATGTTCTCTTGGTCTTGAGAATTTACTCAAGCCTGCCCAGTCAGGGGAGGGGGAAGAGGGTGTGCCAAGCTTCTTGCATCATCTTTGCTTCAGTCAGTTCTGCTCAATTTAGACAGCCTGCAAGTGTTCACTCACTGTGGGTCACACCTACCCACCAGCCCATCACTGGGATCCAAAGAACTGTTAGTGAGTGTGTGTATTACAGCAATTTTCTTACAGAAGACATGAAGAGTTGGCATTTTAATGGTATAATTAGCACCCATAAAAACTCTGCTTTCTAAGAATAGTCACAAGAAACAGAAATATGGAGTGGGAGCTTATAAAATGTTATCAGTTTTGTCATCTCTGTTCAGGAAAGCCTGCCAACTGGCCTCAATTCATCCTTCAAGGGCATAGTAAATGCTGGAAAGTAGATTTTCAGAACAGTTTTACTCCAGCCTCCTTAAAAACCTGACCAGTTTTCTGTTGCTCCTTCCTTGAGCAGCAAAACTAAAGTATGTCACCAGACATAAAAATTCTCTGGTTAATTAATGAATTAGTTAATTGTGGTTGGCTGCCATATATGAGCATCAAAGTACAAAGCAGCAGTGTTCAGTTATAAATAGGACTGACCAGGGCACAGCATGTGCACATTTATATATAGGATCCAAGAAGATGACAAACAGCAATTGGCACTGGAATTTGCACAGGTTCATTAAATGCAAACATCTCTGCAGATGTGGCATTGAATTTAGGGGAAAAGACAAACCAAGGATCCAAATTTAAATCCAGACTTACTTGGCTCCAAAGCAGCACCCTTTTGCTGCCGTTGCTTTGTTGCTTGTCACAGAGCTGCCCTGCTACCCTCAGGCAAGCCTGTGCTCCAGCCCCAGACCCCAGCAGAGCATCCCAGCACTGATGGGATCAGCCTGTGCCCCTCTGCCTCATCAGTGCCTGCACAGGTCAGTCCAACCTGCCTGTTTTCCTGGGTAACCTGAAACTCAGGTACTCCACTTTCATTATTGCAATGTACATTCCCTTAGGCCCATAATCTTAATCACCCTTCTAATATTGTGCTGTTGATGTGGGATTTAGGTTTCTTTATCACCTCTGTTCTTATCTCTGCTGTTCAGAGTGGGTAAACACTGCTGGATTGTTCCAAGTCACTGCTCTTTTTCTTCACAACCTGACACCCATCTTTATTCTTTGCATCTCTCTCAAGAGAGGATTATAAAGGTAGATTTGCCTGGCTTTTGCAGTAGTTAGGTAAATAGAGAGAAGATAAAAGAGTTATTCAGCTGAAATGACTTCTCCTTTTCTCCCAGTTTCTAACCCCTGGCCCAGACCTATGCTGAAAATCAGATGTGGCCTAAGGCAACATGAGCTTCTCAGCACCCTCACATCTGCTCATTCTTCCCAGCTGCAGACTACACACCCAGAGAATAAACAACAGGCCCACCCTGCTTGCCATCTGCATTCTGTAAATTAAGCAACAGAGATCACCTTGGGAAAAAACTACAAACAAAATAACCAAGAAATTAATTAATAAATCAGTTTCACTTTTGGTGGCATTGAATTCCCAGCAAAGGAAGGAAGCTTTTGGGAAATAATGTATTTTGATAGGAAAAAGTCGTTGATTCCACTGGGAAGCCTTGAAGATCCGTTGCAAATTCCAGTTAAAGATACTGTAATGAAGATGAGCTTATATATAGCAAGGTGTGAGGATATGTTGGTAGAGCATAGATTGTGTTTTTAACAGAGTGCAAGGGATGTTTGTGGGAAGGGCTTGTGAGCAGAGATTCAGTCCAGAGATTCAATCCAATGCAATAGGGAAACAACAGCAGTTATTTTTAACTCTTTGATATGTTTATGAGTTTAAGAGCTTTATAGACAGTACTTTAAAAAAGGGCTTGAAAAGCTACTTTGATTGCTGGAGAGGGAAAGATGACCTTAATTATAATCTCATTTCCAATTAAGGTTTAGACACTGTTTTCAGAGGAAAGGAAGTGCTCTACCTATTTTGAGATATAAAATATCTCACCAAATCACCCAAAGTGGGACCATTTCAATTTATCATAAATTATTGCAAAGATTTCCTAAGATTAAGGACTTGCACAGTGAGAGGAAAGACACCATGAATTTCCCCTCCTCTGAGACACGGGACTGCGCTGCAAAAGGCTTTGATAAGCCTTTTTTGAACCTTCCCTAGGATTGGGTTCTTAGAAAATATATTGAGTATTGAACACAGCCTCTCCATGAAGGGCTGATGACAAGCTGCAGGCTCACCACAATATCACACTTTGGATAGCAAAATTTGCTGGAGCAAACCCAGCCAGGAAATTAGGAATTTAGTTGCTATCAGTAGATGCACATTACCACTAAGCTTTGAAAATACCTGATCATCTACCATTCTTGTAAACAATTCTGCTGTTTGAAAGAAGACCAAATATAGCTGAGCCAGTTAATTATCCACAAAAAGTGAAGAAACACAGTGCTCCTATGTAGTTTCCCACAAATCTGGTGCTCAATAACAACTGGAATAGGAATTCATTCCTTAAAAAAATCCCAGACTCTTCAGATGAGAGGGAAGGGTCTGAGAGGAAAAACAAAACACAGGTGAACAGTGAAAGTGTACTCTATTGAAATTCAAATATCACACATGGTTTCTGACTCTGCTTGAAGATAGTCATGTTTAATGCACAGATTATCAAGCACAAATGTCTCACTCTCTTTGGAGCACTGCATTTTCCTCCTTCCTTCTGGCAATGTGGGCTTCCTCCTTTACAGATCCCTGCATTGCAAGACAGTCCTTTGTTCCCTTGTTTCATCTTAAGAAACAAAACAAAAAACCCTTCTTGTTTCCTTTAGGGAGCTATTTTGTCATGCTGATTTTGAGGCAAATCAAAATGTGCAAACTGGCTCTAATTTAATTTTATTTGGAAGATTAGCAAGAGTCGTTCCTGCAAATATGTAGGGGAGAAATAAACTGCAGCTTTTTCACACATGAGAATCTAGGGAAAGGCAGGATCAAACTAGAAAGTCCTTGGACAGCTCCAGATGTGGATATGTCTGGATTTCCAACAGATTTGCAAGTGGGCTTCTTGGCTAAGCTCACTAGAAACAGAAGGGCAATGCATAAATGTCCAAAGGAGAGGAAAACCTTTATAATTGTCTAGCCAGGAAATCACTGAATCATAGAAATACAGAATGATGTGGGTTAAAAATCATCTTGTTCCAACCTCCCTGCCATGGATGGAAAAAGGTATCAAAGTCATCAGCATCTTATTGAGCAGGACAAAGATTTTATCCATCAAACCTTATAAATGATGTGCTTCTGTTTGGTCTAGCACACAGATATCCTCTGCATCTCCCCAAGCAACGAGCAGATACCTGCTGCTC
The DNA here is from genome assembly GCF_014805655.1 of Passer montanus. Lineage (NCBI taxonomy): Eukaryota > Metazoa > Chordata > Aves > Passeriformes > Passeridae > Passer > Passer montanus. Next base: position 5,236,644 of record NW_024369707.1, read on the forward strand.
TGATGTGCCAAATCCCCATCAACGTAAAAGCTCTAAATTCCACAACACCACAGCTGTGGTCAACAGAATTCGTAAAAGGAAACAGAGCATAAATTGTAGCTGGCTTTTAGGCTTTCCTCAGCTCCAATAGCATGGATCTCTTGTATTCATTTTATGGTATGACTTTTTCTTTCAGAGAGATGACTGTTTTGATTTTTTTTTTTAATATTGCTACATAACAGCATTGATATTTGCCTAGGTCTTAAGCTTCAAGGCAAGTTATCTTCAGAGATATAAGGTATTAGTTCAGGGAAAACAGCCATTTTGAATTTAAAATTGCTTTTTGTCCTCTGTCATACCCTTTCCTTCCAGTGCAGTATTTGTCTACAAAAGTGCACTTCCCAAGGGGTCGCACTAATACTAGAACAGCACCTAAACTGGCAAACATGAGTTAATATCCATACATACACACCACTCCAGATGGAAAACCTGTCCATAATATGCCACTATCCAACTGGTTAAAGCACTGTTTGACCGTATTCCTTCCTATTACTAGAAATCTTGCAGCTCTGTAGGAAAGACAGTAAACATCACAGGGTTATTAAATTTCTGCCTCAAGGTACAGCTGTGAAGAATGGGTACTTAGCAACCAGAAACAGAGGAGCACAACATGTTCCATCCTAATGGCACATTTCACAGGAAATACAAAAGCTCATATCAGCCTGTAACATCTAGGCCAACACAACTGATCTCCACAAACAGCTCCAAACCTGTAATTGGCAGGAAATCAGCAGATTTCAAAGCCTAATCTGTCTGGCAAATATAACTCAGCCCCCCAACTTCCTTGACATTTTTGTCCTTACCATCACCATGTTTTCCAATTTGATTTAAATGAGTAATCTCAGTTTTAAAAGGTTGGTTCAATATTTCCATTGGTTATTAAGGTCGAGGAGTCAAGAAATGAGAACGTTAATTTCTGCAAGCAGATTGCCTGACATTTGAACAAGATTGAAAATTCCATCAATATGGCACATTTTTCTTTGTAAAAAGTTCATGTAATTTCTTAGGCATTAGTCAGCACAAGTCAATCCTGAGTGACAAAGAAACAACAACCTGGATCCTCTACACCATGTCACCCAGTCTCATTGGAATGTTCATGCGAAGGGAGTACAGATTGCACAGCAGAAAGCTAATCCACCACAGCCTGTACATACCTCAGATCTGACTGGAAAACTGCATGGGGGTCTGCTGAATGGAGGGGATGAATTCAGGGTGCAGCTAAAGGACCGTGCACGTGAAGTCACCATATAGGCACAGGAGGAGCAGCAAGTGGTTTGGGCCCCAGGAACTGGCTGCAAAAAGCTGTCTCCATGATTTCACTAAGGCAACATGAGTTATGGAAAAGGAAAGATTATTCTGGTCCCTGGACACTGGGACATCCCATTTCTAGTGAGTGTTACCGTGTCTCAGAGGCACCAGGCTGTAAGACCAAGCCAGGTTTGTGCCTGGGCCCAAGGACTTGTCAAGGCACTTGGATGTGAGAGGACTGGATGAAGCCCAGTGCTCTTTTAGCTGCAGCTTTTTCAAGCTCTGCTGAGCTCTCAGAACACTCACCCTCTCTTCCTTTGCTGACAGCCAGTGGAAACCCTGCCTTCTTTTTTCCCCATTTCAACCTCCAGCCACATCAAACTAAGGCATGTTTAGAATCCCTTTGGCTTGGCAGCATAGGGGAAATACAGCCCCAAGTGTATATCATTGAAATGGTTATTTAATGAGCCTGCTGACTTGTGTGGAGGCTGCAGCCAGAGGAAATAAAGGCTTTTAAGGCATCTTCCTGATTGTTCAATAAATAGATCTATAGCAGCAAGAGGGTTCCTTCTTTACAGGACGTCAGAGGAACTTCATCATGCTGGGAATCACTCAAAGCCAGCCGGCTCTGCAAACAAGGAGCAAACTGGGAGTGCCACGGAGGGAAATGCATCAGACTCATAGATGGGAATAATCTCAGGGTGAGGCCAATTAGAGACTTTTAGAGACTTAAGTTGAAAAAAAAGCCATTGAAAATGCTCCAGAGCTTCATGCATGCATGAAATGTTGAGGATTACTGAACTCTTTTCCTTCAAGTGTTTTTCCTTTTTAAGATCCCCCAAGAAGTTTATATGATGTTGGAGAAACATTCATTTAACTTGCACATGAAAAATGAAAGAGGGAGGAAAACAATCCCCACAAACACCAAAAAAATCCTCCCAAGCTTTAAACTGTAATTACAAGAAATTATTCTCTTCAGCATGCCAGCTGCACAGTCTCTCTCTGATATTTGGAAGGTTTAGTGCATGGCTTTGGTTGGTTGGGGTTTTTTTATCCAATTTCTTATGATGTGATTAAATACTGGCTATAATTTAGAGAATATATGTTGGTCTGGAGTTCCTTTGAGTGATGTGACATGGGATACAAGCTGTGTTGCTGCTGTGTCCTGCTTCCAAAGCCACTCAGACCTGAGGCCAGCCTGTCACAACCCCATGGGCAGCTCCTGCTGGCTGGGGATAAAATCCCTCTGTTGCCTGCCAGCTGGGGCTGGGTTTGCTGCTAAGAGCCTTTTCCCTGTGTGTTCTCCAGGCAGTTGTTTTGTAATACATTACAGGAGACACAGACTGGGACCTTTTGAGTTTTGTCCTTCCTCTGGAGCTCCATATGAGCTAAAAGGAATGGAAGTAACCTTGCACATAGCCCCCTATAGTTATATGTATCCAACTGGAAAGGAAGGTTACATGCACATGCTGAGTGAGAGTACAGTTATTTGCATGTTTGACATTTCAGTTTTTTATAGGATTTTTTTTTTCTTGTCGAAGAGCAGAATTTGGTTAAATTTTAACCAAAATACACCAAACAGAATGATCATGAATGAAGCCTAAATATGGTTGCCTCAACAGTTAAATCTGCTAACGCCTTCCAAAAACTTCAGGAACAAACAAACTCGATAAAGGACAAAATAAACTGATTTGAACTGAGAAACAAGCAACTGTTTCTAATAACTATAATTAAAACGCTTATGCTGGTCATTTGGACAAATCCCTGTGGCATTCCCGGGATTTGTGAGCTCCCTCTCGTGGCCGCGTTAACAATTCCGGGCTGGTTTTTATCAGCCCGGATTAATGCGACACGAAAGGGCAGTTTGTCATCCCCGAAGCAGGAATTGATTTTCATGTCCTCGGCAGCTAAATGAGTCACCCGAGCTCCTGCTGAATCACCGTCACCAGCGGTGGGAGGCGGATTGTGCAGCCTGAGGGCACTCGGGAGCTGGGCAGCTCCAGGTGGTGGATCCATCCATCCATCCATCCATCCATCCATCCATCCATCCATCCATCCATCCATCCATCCATCCATCCATCCATCCATCCATCCCCACCAGGGCAGGGCAGCAGGGCTGCCTTGGGTACCAAAGCTGCAAAACCCACGAGGTGCCGGTGCCGTGTGTGATTTCCAGGCTGCTGCAGGAGTGCAGCACATCAGCAGGGAGGGGTGCAGGGGATGCAGGGGAGCTGCTGGCCCCAGCAGGCAGGAGAGCTCTGAGGAGAAAAAACAGCATCCAGCTACCACACCGGCCTGTTAAATGAGCTACAGGGAAGTAATGGGTCGAGAGAGCAACACGCAGGGGATGCAGGCGAGCTGCTGGCCCTGGCAGGCAGGAGAGCTCTGAGCCCCAGGGGCCAGCTGCTGAGGAGAAAAAGCAGCATCCAGCTCCACACCGGCCTGTTAAATGAGCTACAGGGAAGTAATGGGTCGAGAGAGCAACAGAGAGATTTTCAAAACAAATCTTACGCAGTTCTGAAACCAGAAGCTCCAGGGTTTGGTGGCTGAGCTGAAAATTACCTTTTTAAAAATAAAAGGTCATACTGTGCAAGTATATAATATGAGTTCTGGCCTGCTTTTTAAAGTGGCAGAACACTATTCACAAATTTATGGTATCAATTTACAGACAGCCATTAAAGGCATGACTGAGATTTCCATTTATATTTTTAAGACAAGGAAAGAAGGGGGAAAAAAACCCCTGCTTCTTTCACCCAAGATTCAATTCCCCTCAGACCTAGTACTTTGTCTCCAAAGACTGATTGTCCTCTTACCATTAAAAGCTGGACTGTAGGTTCAGTAACTTAACCCTAGACAGATTTGATGGTGCATATGACAATCAATGAGTTATAGCCATTCAAACCCAGAAAATTGCTAATTTTGGAACACAATTACTGAGATACATTGCAGGCACTGTGCCATGAGAGTAAACATACAGTCCTGCAAGCATTACATAGATCCCCTATTAGTACCACTTAGCTAAGAAGTTTCTTGAAAAAAAAAAGTTAATTATTAAAAATAATTAAAATCCATCAATATCATTAACATTTCTTGTAGATCAGTACTATCTACTAGATCAATACTACGTAGTAGCAAGACTATCAATATCTGGTGCAGCTCTGGGCCGTATGTACCAGAAAAAACCCACGCATTTATCTTGTGCAAAATTATGCAAATTTAATTTCAGATCATTTGTGTACGCTCGATTACCACGGTGCCATGGGCAAATAAGATGCTAGAATGCACACACAGCTACAACTCTTGCTGTTCTCTTTGAACCAGCAGTTATTTCATTGTAATGCAACATTGCTTTTCCTAATTTGCTAATCTGATCATGGCAATAGAGATTTTATAATTGAACCTCAGGTTTCTTAATTTAAAAAATTATATCCCCAAAATCTGTTCCCCTCTCCATGCTGTTTGCTGCCCCCCCCCACCCCCACATCCCTAGCTCTTCCCAGGACTGTGAAGGAGTTCTCTCATTGCTTTGTCAGATTTTGGACCCAGGTTCCAAGAGACAAACCCTCAGTCACAAGACCTGGTATCAAGATGCTGCAATTCCACATAGCTGGGGAGGTTAAATGCTTCATTCAGAGACAGAATAACAGCAAAGCTGTCTCAAAAGGCCCTACACCAGATCCTGTTGTACACACTACACTACAAGCTCAGTTCCTCCTGCAAGTAATTACTTCCCATTGAACAGCATTTTCCTTTTTCAGATGTCTCAATGGAAGAAGAAATTAAAAAAAACCCATAACCCAGAAGAAAGCCCAGGCCTCTGAAAGGTGGATGTCAGATGGAAGCCCTGGGAGCTGCAATACCTAAGGAGGTGCTGCTTGCAGGAAGGAGCTCAGCACCTCACTGTGCCCATTTTCTGGCAGCTGAACCTTGCATTTCAGCGCAGCTCCTCTCCCCATCCCTGTGCCTGGCACCCCATCATCTGCATGTGGGACCAACCAGGAGACTCCAGGGAGCTGCTCTGGGCTGTGCTCCCCTGAGCTGTCACAGAGGGACACAGAGGGATAGGGCTTGTCCCTCCCCAGGGCTCCCTGTGCCCCATGCCCAGTGTGCCCAGCCCCACCTGAGCTCTGCACAGGGCTCAGCATCCCTGCAGGCAAAACCCCTGTAAAGAGCTTTCCACAGCTGCATTATTCCTGTCTGGGGAACATCCCTTGATGCAAGCAGAAATTAAAAGTTTTTCCCTTCACTCCCTCACCTTCCCCTTCCTGTATCCTGGTGCTTGAAGGGAAAAAGAGATTTTAGAGATCGTTCCCACAACCAGATCCTACCACAGATAATTCTGCTAGGTAAATTTTGAGCTGAAAGCTCACACAGCAGCAAAGAGTTTAATTTCAAGATAATTTTAAGGGAAAAGCAGATCCAAAGGGAATCTCAAAAGTACCCATTTCACCAGACTGTTTGTCTAACTCTGTCCTTGCTGAGAACAGTGTGCAGAACAGGCTTGGAGCAATGTGATGGCACTGATAGCTGGCACTGAGCAGAGAATTATGAAGCGCAGATGCAAAGTTTGGCTAAGACTTTCAATGCTAAAAGGCCACAGTTGGAATTTGGTTTTTGGAATTATCCAGGTTTTGAGCTCTTTGAAATGTAACCATTTTTGCACATTTTAACACTGCATATGTAGATTAAGTATTATTTTCCCACATTCTCTCCCAGGCAGAAAAAAATTAGGCAGACTAATAACAGACCCATTTTAGAGATAATGCCTTTGGGGAAAAAATAATACCCTATAGCTAATTTACTAAGGGGGATAAGTGATACTCATCTCTTTCACTAGCTAGCATGATATTTAAAGATGCTGCAAAAAGCTAATTACCTTATTTCTGTGAAGCAGATAGAAGACTAAAACCTGTTTAATAGTTAAGCCTGTTGCTATAACAACCACACTTCAAGGACATGGATATACAAAACACGCAACAACATCTGCATTAACAAAATGTCTCACTACAATTGAACTCTGCCTAGCAAAAGAACCAATTAAATGTGAAAACTCCTTTGCTCAAAAAGAGAAAAACCCAAAAAATACATTATTTTGTTACTGTCAACCGAATTCCATCTTGAAACACCAACAGCCTCTCCACAGAGGATTTGCTATTTAATTCATCTAGTTTTGGATTCCTTCCCAAATGTTTCCCCTCCAAGGACAAGAAGTGAACTTCAGTGTTCCCACCTCAGTCAAGCAGACATTTAAGCATCTGGCTGTTTCCATTAAGTGGTGGGAATATTGCTTTGGCTTTGTATTGCACCATGCTCAGAGATAAAACTTCTTCCAGCCCTTGCTCATGAAATAAAGAAAAGAGAATGAAGCAAAGAAAAAAAATTATTCACTATAATGTAATGTAACAGGCCAGACAAGGAATCAACAGATTTTTGTTTGTTTGTTCTGAGCAGTTTGACAAATTAAGCAGTCATTTGGCACAACTTTTTCCCTTATTAGATCATTATTTGACTGGGATAGAAAAAAAGACTAGAGGAGAATAGCTTTTTATTATTATTTATAAAGGAAGATTAGCTGAGTCAAGCTGAGGCTGACACAGATGTGTTCAGTGATGTTCAAGAGCAGTACGTGGGTTTTGCTGCTCTGAATAAATATGAAAAAAATTTACAGGCTAGGGAAGCTCTACTAGAATATAATTATGCACAAAGAACTATTACACACAAAACATACTAATAGCCATTGATTAGGAGGCCAAGATTGTTACTTCAAAAAGAAGAGAGAATGCAAATTTTTGTGCAAAAATTTAAACTACTCTAAAGCCAGCCAAATGGTGTCATTATAAAGGAGTGTAGCTTAAACTTACACAGTGATTGTTTCCATGCTTTGAGGAGATTTCTGTTCACCCATAAAACATCCCACAGCTAAGAAAGACCAAAAGCGATTGGAATTGAGTTTAGGAAATAATTATTTTCAGCATAAAAAGTATTAATCATGCAAGTTGCAAATACATAATAATGCTGCATGGGGAGTAGATAATCAAATTAATGTTTGCAAAGGGATAGCTCCAGCTTCCTCCTGGTTAAATCTGTGCTTTGCAATACCAGCCATGAAACACAGCAGTGGGGAGATAAGAGGCAGTAGCAGTACTCTTACACCTCTGATGTACAAATTTCTTGACATTTCTCTAGCCTGTTTCTCTGATCAGAACGTCTCAACCAACATAACTCCAACAATACACACAAATTAATCTGATTATGCTCCATTCCCCTCTTCTTCATTTTCCTGAGTTTACATAACTACATATTTGAAGAAGACAGCTTCAGAAGAAACATTAAATTCTGCAGAAGTATGACAAAGCTTTCCAGAACTGTGACTTTGTTAATAAAAAAACCCACAAAATACAGGTTTCTCTACTAATACATTTTAGCTTTCCCTTGCAAATAGCAGCTGTGGCTTTGAAAGAACATTGTTTTCATTTGAATGCACACCTGTTAAAGAAGCAATAAAAGCACTGGAAACAGAAGTCAACAAATGTGTTACAGTGTTCAAGGTTTCTGGTTTCAACTCAAATTGCATACTAGAAAGGCAATCTGCCAAAATCAGACCGCAGAAATAAAAATCACACTTTTCTTTTCCTTTTTAAATGTAAACACAAACTCTGACATTTATTAGAGCAAAACTCTTTACAGCAGAAGGCAGCAGGAGCACCACATCATTGATGATGGAACAACAATAGTTGCAAGCCTCCTGTTTAAACAAAACCAGCTGCATCCTTAAGATGTGCTTTTCATCTGGATGCCATCACCTTCTTGTATTTGCTTTATAAATTCACTCTTAACAGTTGAGCACTTTTAAGAGTCTGCTTATCAATTAGCAAACATACTTGAGTCTCCTATTCAGAGGTCTAATGACAGAGCTGGAAAGGTTAATGTATCATAAAATGTTTTATAGCAGCTGTTAAAGCCAAAGGCTGAAATGCAATCATCTCATGCAAAAAGGACTCTTACCATTGTTTTTAGGAGCTGGAATTTCACCTGCTGAGCTGATGTTTTGGATCATAAGGTGAAAGCAGAAGACACTGCTGCGATATTGACTACAATAAATAGAAGCCCAAAACTAACAGCTCTTTGCCTAAGAATGAGTCAGGTGAGAGTAAGATCAGAAAAACTAAGTGTAGGTTATTAATTTGCAAATGAGATCCAATCAAAGCAAATAATGCCCATGGAAAATGTTTGATTCCTATCATCTCAAGATCATGAGCCCCCAAACTACACATGGAAAGCAAGTTACGTTACAAAATAGCTTCTAATTGCAGTAAAAGGCTGACAAGAAGAGAGGACACAGCCTCCTCACTTCATTGACATTAATTTGTGTCACACTCATCTCCCTGTCCAAGCAGTCATGATCTTCTACACCTCACTCTTTTCAGGTGTGAGAAGAGGTAATCTTTTATTTAAGCCAAGAGGTAGAACTGAAAAGAATACAAGTTACCAGGCAGACCATCTCTAATTCAGCAATTTTCAGCTGTAAACATCTGGAGGCCAGTGAAGAGCCACCTTCTCTACAAAAGAACAAAGATGCTGGCACTGCAGTTTCTGTACAAGAGGGATGTGGGTGAGGAATGCACCAGAGCACAGCAGCCCTGGAGGCCCTGCCAGACCCTGCACAAGAAGTGGCAGGCTCCCAGCTGGAGCTGGAGGAGAAGCTCTGAAGCTTCCTCAGGGCTATTGTGATGTGCCAGACACATTATTCTGTTTTTCTTCCATTTCAGAGAGCTATATTGTTTTCCCTGGTACTCACTTTCATATTGTTAATCTCCTCTAGCCCCCAGCACAGTTTTCAAATTACAAACAATGATAAGAACAATGTGCATGAAGTGACTGATGTTAAACATTGTCATCTGTCTCCACTAAAACCCCTTGGTTATTCAGCATAACAGCTGGCAAGAAAACAGATTACTTCCTTTATACAATTCAGCAAATTTGATCTATTATCAATTATTTATGCCCACTTTTGGTTAGAGATGTAAGAGACAGACCATTTCTCATTTTCCAAACTGAGGCTCTCAGGGATGGATTCAATTACAGCTAAATTATGAGATAAGGTTTGGGATAAACGTTGCCACCCTCTGACAGCCTTCACAGACTTTAGTGAGGCTGGATGTCTGCTTTGTGACACAGGAACAGGGCCTGTTCCTGGCTCCCTGGGGGCCACCACTGTGTAGAACAGCTGTCAGACCCACACAGGATCACAAGTGATCTCTTGGTTCTGCCTGTACCATCAGCAACACCAGCAAGTACTACAGCCTTCTCCTGAAGAGGGAAAATGCTCCAGAAAAAGCTGCTTCACAGAAGCATGTGAGATGGTCAGAAATTTGTGCTCCCTCAATAAAAATTTCAAGGCCTTGGCTGAAAGATAAGTGCACATCTGAAATATGCATTGCAAATTGTCACATTCTAATGCAATGGTTGGGGAGAACTCAGCTCAGGCACGTCCTGTTCTCCTTCCTGAGCAGCCCTTTCCCAAGATGCTCCTGAGGGTAGAAGTCTGTTCCTCATGAATGTGAAAGGGCCCAAGCACATCGTGGGCTATCATGAAAGGAAGTTCCTGGAGGGTAAGCAGAACATGAAGATATGGATTAGGGCTTTTTTATTAGGGCTTTTGTAACGTACTGCCCTACAGCAGACAGCTGCAACATTTTGTATGGAAAGCAAACATACTCTGGGAAAGAGTCCCCATGAGCCACCAACAGATTAAATGCAGAATGTGAGTTTACGCCGCCTAAAGAAGAAAAGAACAATGCATTGAGAGGTGTCTGTGTGGGTTCCTGGTCCGGAGCCCGCTGGCTGCACCCCACAGGGTCCCCGCTGCAGCCACTAGAGGTCAACACGACCCCGCGGTTCGGAGCGCCCCGGGCAGCCCGACACCCCCGCCCCGCCGGGCAGGACACACCGGGGCTGGGCCAGCTCCTGCTGGGCTCCGGCAGCGCCCGGGCTCCAGGGAAAGCTGTGGGCACCTGCACAGGGGTGTGCTGCTCCAGCTGGACCTGCTGCACTGCCCTCCTGGATGCAGAGGGGTGGGGACACGGGATGGGGGCACTGGGGATGGATGCAGAGAGGATGGGGGCACAGGGAGTGCACAGGGGATGGATGCACAGGGGATGGAGGAGATGGATGCACATGGAGTGGATGTACAGGGGTGGATGCACAGGGGATGGGGGCACAGGGAGTGCACAGGGGGTGGATGCAGAGAGGATGAGGGCACAGGGAGTGCACAGGGGGTGGATGCACAGGGGGTGGATGCACACAGGATGGGGGCACAGAGAATGCACAGGGGATGGATGTACAGGGGATGGATGCACAGGGGATGGGTGCACAGGGGATGGATGCACAGGGGATGGAGGAGATGGATGCACATGGAGAGGATGCACAGGGGTGGATGCACAGGGGATGGGGGCACAGGGGGTGAGGGCACAGGGAGCGCACAGGGGATGGATGCACAGGGGGTGCACACACATGAAGCGAGGGAGCAGGGAAGCAGCGTGTGGTGCTCGGCAGGAGGTGAGAGCTAACGATGCTCTTCTGAGCTGCGGGTGATCATCTGCCGAAATCCTGCACTACAAACCCGGGAAGCACGGATCTCCTTTTACACAGAACAGTGCCAAATGCACCTCTCACATATTCATGTCCTCCACGATTTCCAGAGGCAGTCCTTCAGTTCATGCACATTTATCTGTCCAGGAGCTTGTATAACTATGCAGCATTTTGGATTCTGAGAAATCAATGGGCATAAAAGTCATATACATTCAATGGAAAACAGCTCTCCAACCATTCCACAACCTCCAAATTACCATTTTCTTCCTTGCAAAGCAAAACACAATTGATTATTGTTATGAAATTGTCTTTCACTTTCCCAATTTTACTGCTGCAACTTGATAATTCCTTCCCTAATTCCATGTTTGCTTTTCACAATGTCTCACTAAACTTCCTGTTTTTACCAGTGTGTTTTTCCAACACAGAAACACTGGTAACATTTTCCTTTCTGTCAAACAGTATTTACATATATTCCCCCCATCCCAGTTATTGTTACATTCTTGTAAAGTCCTTGGCAATGTTCAGACTCATTTTACCTTCCTCAGTTTTCTGGCTCTGTGAGAAGAATGTCCTCAGTTTATCACTGTATCAGGTGAGAGAACCAAACATTTGGTATGTTTTAGCAAAGGACAAATATTACAAACTTTACCCATACATTTATATTCCATCCACCTCCAGAAATGAACAATTCTTCAATAGGTTTTTCTCAAATAAGCTGGTTTTGTAGTTTTCCTGGGCTAATTACATATATTTATTAAACTTTGCAAAGTGCTTTATAGCTTTAGTAACTTGCAACTCACAATGTCTTCAAAAATCAGAATCCATATACAATTTTTAAGTCTGGAAATGTAGGCCAGTTAATTATTGGGAGTTTCCTAAGGAGTCTTGGTGTTTTGTACCTATTTGCAATTACAAATATTAAATTATTCTATTGATCTGTAAAACGTACCCTTTTGATTTTAATTTTTTGGGTTTTTTTACTATTTTGCAAGGCTTTTGGGGCAGCAGGATGATGAGCAGCTCAGCAGGAAGAGTGTTGGGCTCCCTGGTTCAACACTACTCCATGGAATTTTCAGAAAGCAGGATTTAGAAAGGAATCCTGGGCTGCGAACTTGGAAGAGGGGTCTAGGGAATTGGGGAGGGGGCAATTCCCTAGGGGTGTGTTCCTACCCACCCAGTATCCTTCTGTTGAGCACACCAGCACTGAGAAAGAGTGAAAATAATGAATGCAATTGTAGCAAGAAGAGTCACAGGGCGTGGAACTAGGAAGATGCTTTTTCAGATGAGTCCAGGGTTCACGTGTACTGCAGGCATGGGTTTAGCTACCGTAAAGAGTTGGAAAAGTCCTCTCAGGGCTCATGAATCATTCCCAGCTAAGGAGAGCACATTGTGGTGGGGCTATCCAGTAACCATGCCTTATCTGCTCGCAGCCCTGGCGGACGTGACTGCGGGGCTCAGGCTGATCAGCACAGGGGATTGGGTTTCACTTTGCTCTTTTGCTGTTGTGTGCACTGATTTATTTGGTAACCAAAAGACCTCAGGGAAGACAGTGCCAAAAGCACTGCTGAGTTCCTGTAAGGTTAAATTCATTCTTTTGCCAGTAAGATTTTAGTACTTTACAAAAAGCAAACAGGGGCCCCACAAACCTCTCCAGGTTTCTCCCTGCTCTGGGTTTTCAGCCATTAGGTCCTTCAGAGAGGAGAAATCAGAACCCATTTTATCGTATTTGGAAAAAAAGTGAAAAGAACCACCAAAACCCCACAATGGTGAAGTTCTTTCTTTCTCTCTCTCTTTTTTCTTTTTTTTCTCCACTCTCTGTCAGTCCATTTCTCTCTACAGACAGCTACTGAAGACTTGGAGAAAGACATTTCAGGAAGTCGTGGCTGTGAAAGACAGCAGTCAATGTATCAGAATCCTAACACAGTCTTGGAAAGCTGTAGCATTCAAAAATGGGCTGAAGAGCTTCTGCAAAGATCCTCTAAAGCAGGCAAAATTCCCTCTGACGCCACAAAGACTGCTGCTTAGATAGAGGCTGATGTCTCACTCATTGGAAAGGAAAGAACATTGGTGAGCAAATTTCATCCCCTCAGAAATATAACTTTAGCCATGATACTTGGAAATATTAATTAGATGTGTGGCTTTTTTGTGTATAATTTTAGCAAATCTTCACATTTTATATCTTCCCATAAAACAGATCTTATACAAAACTTTTCAAGTTCACATGTAAACTTGGAGCAAGGTGGACACTCTCACAAATCATTAAATATTTTCCAACACTTCTGTATTCACATAACATAAAATAAATCAACATGAATAATCCTAATTCAACTATCCTGGCCTGCAGATGTGGGCAGACAAAAATCAGCCAGCCCAATGATTTGCTTGGGAAAGCCAAAAAATTAGTATGGTGTATATTCTAATATATCAAATATTACACAGGGAAAGGTTGTCCTCTCTTCTAAAATGTAAATACAACTTCTGATGTGTGGGACTGCAACCACACAACACTTGATAGCTCATTATCAAGTCCTAAAAACATCTTGAAGAGACTACCTTCCACTTTTAATTCATCTACAGAGAAACAAGTGACCCTAGACACTGGAGGTTGATTTGTGATAGCATGCAGCATTTGTTATCTTTGTGACCTGTAGGATTTAGATGTCTTGCATTCCATCACCACCAAACCCTCCAGGATCCAAGGCTCTGTCCTGGATCAGCCTTTCTGCTCAGACTGTGCTTGCAGTTTCACAGGCAGCAGTTTGGGCACAGCTGAGACACAAGTCTGTCCCTCTTCTCTGCATTTCTCCTTTCTCCTGCACAGCTCACAGCTCACAGCCCTTTGGGCAAGCTGAGACACAAGTCTGTCCCTCTTTGCATTTCTCCTTTCTCCTGCACAGCTCACAGCTCACAGCCCACCCTCTTGCTGACATCTGCCAGGTGCCAGCTTCAGCAGCCAACAGAATTTCTCACAGCATAAAACCAGTGAGGCTTTCAGTCACTCATTAAATCAGTTTCTACGTGGGTCCAGTGAGCACCAAAGGAGCCTGAGGCAAAGCAGTGAGAGACATGGAGAGGAGCAGGTGGAGATGGGAGAGAGGGTGAGAGGCACAAACACCTTCACCACAGGATCCTCAGTGACCTGTGGAGCCATATCTTTCATCTCTTCTATGGTGTGCTGAAGCCCTGGCAGCACCAGTACCTCCCTGCCAGCCTAAGGGGAAACAACATACACAGAAAAACTCTTTTCCCTGGGTGGGAGGGCCAGGAAAGACACAGGACTGGAAGCTGAAGTATATTTGGTAGCTACTTATGGCTTTATCATAATATTCCTAAATTCTTCACCTATTAGTTTAGATTTAGGCAGAAGGTTTAAGCTTCAAGGGCAGGAAATATCTTCATGCTGTTTCAGTCAATATGTATCTGCCTGTGAGTTCATTTGGTTGTGTGAAAGTCTAACAGACTTTCACTGAAAGTAAAATTGAAACTTCTCACAGCCTCTCCCTCCTTTTTATAAGGCCCTTTTATATGGTACATTAAAACACCTGCACTGTGTCCATTTTTCTTGTCATCCCATGTGTCTTTATAACGTGTAAGTGATTTTAGGAACCATTTCCTTCAAGTCCTCGTTGTAACCCAAGACAAGCCTGCAGCAGTTGCAGTCTCTCCTGCTGGCAGAAAGGCTTGCATTCAACATGCAACCGATGGATTAGGCAGCTTGCAGGCCACTTGCTTACAAAAACAGCATTAAAATCTCACAATCCTGTACCTGTATTTCTTTAGATACACATAGATAGAAATACTTTGACCTTAGAAATTGCTGTCTGTTGAGCCTTTAACATTCGGGTAAAAACATTGGGCTAAGATGTTTAATGCTTCATGTGCTTTCAGCAGGGTGATGTATATAGCTTTAGCAAGAAGATCCCTGGATGAAGCAAACTAAAACATTCACATTAAAAAATAACAAAGGGAAGCTATTCTTGGAGCCATTTGGGCCACCAGATTCTTCCTAAATAGTGCAGAAATATCAGCTTTGAATAATTAATACCTGGAGTAGTTGATTCTCACTGAGGACAAGGAAGCAGCTTAACTGGTCCTCCAGTCATCCCCACTAGAGGTGAGAGTCAACTTCTGTAGTGCCTTTCACCAGGATTCCTCAGCCTTGCACAGTAACAAAACACGGCTCACCCTGGAAGTCAGGGTGAGAACTAGAATTCAGCTTCATGTTTCAAACCTCTATCTCCATTCAAGACCCTCTTCCTCACAAAATTTGAGCAGGGATTTCAAAATCGGAGAACCAATTTCCAGCTGAAACTACAAAGGCATCACAGTAACAGCACAGCAGAGCTCTGAAGTCAGATGTTGGATTCAGATGCACAATTCATTCACACAGGGAAAACAAACTGTGATAAAACCTTAGCACTCTGCAGCTACACAGCAAAGTTTGAGGACTTGAAGCAAGTGGTTCCTAAAATCACTTACACATTACAAAGACACATAGGATGGCAAAAAAAAAATGGACACAGTACAGGTTTTTAAATGTACCATATAAAAGGGGCTTATGAAAAGGTGAGAGAGGGACTCATCATATGGGCAGATTGTGACATGACAAGAGACAATGGTTTTAAAGTGGAAGAAGACAGGTTTAGATAGAGGTTAGGAAGAATTTCTTTACTGTGAGGCTGGTGAGGCACTGGAACAGGCTGCCCAGAGAAGTTTTGGATGCCCCATCCCTGGAAGTGTTCTAAGACAGGTCAAATGGGGCTCTGATCAACCTGAGCTAGGGAATGGCCTCCCTGCCTATGGCAGGGGGTGTGGAACTAGGTGATTTTTTTTTCTGTGGTTCTATAAAGGTGACATTTATGGGCCAATCTAGGCAAAAGGAGGTAAGTTTGGTGGATGCTCCCACCTGAAGGGACATTCCCTTAAGGTACTTCAAGATTATCTCAGAGGAATGAGCAGTTCTTGTCAGCAAAGCAGGTCTGTGTGAGCCCTGTCAGCCCCATCCTCATGTCCTCACTGCTCCAGCACTCCTGTTCCACAGAATTTCAGATAATTGTTGATGTGAAGCTACTTATGGGCTTTGCAGAAGCTGAGATTCCTCATGAGCCAGGAAATCCTGAGAGAGTACAAATTTTCTATCCCAGCAGGATAAAAAGGCAAAACCTATTCAGGTTGAGGAATAAGTATATAGATTCAGAGATTTTATGTATTTCATATCTTTTCAGGGAGACAAAAGATGCTCAAATCCTCAAAGCTTTGTTTTTAAAACAATCTCATGCAACTTTGGGTGCAGGTCAGGACACAAACTCCAACCCAGCTAAGTCTATTCAGCTCAAGGGATAGTTCAAATAGCAGGTCACATGTTCTGGAAAGAACAGGGCTGGAACCAGGAAAATAACTTCACCAAACTAAAGCCTTCAGGCAAAACAAATGACATTTGTCCTTTGGAACCCAAACAAATAAATAAACCTCGCTTCACATTAGTGACATATAACAAATAAACTAAAGAATACTAATGACCCTCTGTAATTTTTTGTATTCTTTTTTGCAGAATATTATTTCCAGCATATCTGAACAATGAAAATAGTGGTTAGAAACTGAGGGCTGATCAGAGAATGAAATGCTTTCCTCCTCTGCTCCTTTTGAAACTAATTTAGGTCTTTTTAATACAGCTGAGACTTACTAGAGCTGTAACTAAGAGCAAGTGTAAGAAATGAGTCATATCAAAATTCCCACACTGATTGACTGTGAGTAGTCCACTTACTCGACCAGCTCAACACATTATTGTTTTAGCAGGGCCAAATGCTGGACTCTGTTAGGATTTGCCATGTTTATGTTGATAAAACCCCTCCAGCTAAGTCTAAGACTCAGAATGCCTTGGTTGTTGCCAGTAGTGCTGTCAGCCCAAGCTTGCCTGGCCCCCAGCTTGGACAGCAGCCATGCACAGGATCCTGGAGCAACCTGGGGTGGCAGGAGGCAGCCGGGGAGCAGGGCTCTGCTTGCCCCAAATACACCATCTCAATCTGCATGGGAAACCACAAAGCTTCCAGACTCATGGATAGAACAGAGGCATCTGGTCTCACTGCCTTTCACCACAACCTGCCCTGAAAGCGCCGCCCTGCCAGCTGGGGTCGGTGACAAGGACATGTGTGACTGCCCACACCATTACCCACCGAGCAGGGCTGAGAGGGGAGCACAGCACAGCTCAGAAACACCACTTATCCCGTCCTGAGCATTCAAGGAGCAAGGCCAGGGGAGACACCACACACCCTGACCCCCTGCCTGACCCCCTGGAACAACCCCCCTGAGCCCCAGAGGAAGCACAAGGGCTGTGGCACTCTGTGCTACCAGAGCAAGGGCATCAGAGATTTAAAACACCCTCAACTAGCCAGAGCACACATGTGTGTCTTGCCACCCTAATGGTTTTAAGCCCCCACAATCTTAAGACGACATGACAAATCCACATTTATGAGCCTTTCTTTAAAGGCTTCAAACCATGGCACAGAGAAAATGGTGAAAGGGTGGTCACACCACACAGGATGGATGGACTTGCCCATGATGCAGTCAGACTAAATTAGGCTACTGCACTGTGCTGGTGCTTGACAAGAAGCAAAGAAAATTGTTCAGGCAGTCCCAATAGGAATTCAATTAATTATTAATAGGGACTTGTTATAGCTGACATCTACTACATTAGAGAAAATCCCAATGGTTTAGAGTGTGGGTGAGATATTCACTTTTGGTTAAATGAGCCAATTTGGCCGATAAACTTTGGCAACTTTTCTTAGCTGGACATAAGAAGGGAGAAAATTAAGAGTCAGATGTCAGGAGCAAAATTGGGCTATTTGAACTACTGATCTTATGACAAAATCTAGACTTTTGTTTTCTCCAATGCTTAAAGTTTACTAAACCAATAAATGTAAGCTGATATCTGAAAAGAATAAGTGACAATCCTTGACTGCTTCTGGAAGAGTTCTAAGTGAGTTTCTCCTTTTCCTTTCTTTCTACTGCCTTGGGATTTCAAAAGAGGAAGGTTAACTTACTTGCTAGAATATATATTTTTCTCTAGCTTTTCCTCCATTGCCATGGATCTATTTGGAACCTGGCTAAAGAGAGCATCCTTATTTGCAGACAACAAAGGTGAATTGGGTAGACTGATTTCTGGCATGGTAATGGCTGCCAGTCACAAATATTCAGACAGCTTGTTTTTACACAAACTTCTACAGATTCAAAAATTTTCATGCATTGTAACCTGGGAAGCTATTTGGAAAAAACTTGCAGCTAGAAGTCATAATAATTTTTTCTCCTCTATACAGAGTTTCAATGACTCCCATGAGAAGTGGAAACAATAACTTGGGAACAAAAAGTGAGAGACTCACACAGGAAATCAGCAGTTACTTCTGAATCAGAGCAGGGAGACACAGCCACAAAGCCTTTGGGCAGCAAAGGTGCAGTCACACACAGCAAACAAGGGGATGAAATCAGGAAAAGTGTGTTAAATGGGAGCAGAGCTCAAAGATACTGAATTCATAACCAGGGACTGAACAAGCTGCACCTGCTCCTGGACAAGGTGCCACTGCACAAGCAGATTTTTACAGACAGGTGAACAAATTTTCAAATGTTCTACCCCAGTGAAGGGCTCCAAGCTTTGTTCTGCAGACACTGTCTCATAACTGGAGCCAAGAATATAAAACAGGCCATGCCTGGAGAGAACAGATTGCTATTTTGGGATGAGGTTTGTCTTTACAGGGAGAATCCTTGCTATTCAAAAGCCCTCTAAAAACATAACTGAGGGCATAGTTAGCTGGGAACAGCTACCTGGGGGTGTTTAATGTGTGGCAACCATTCTCCATCAGCTGCTCTTGTGAATTCCTCTGAAGGGATGAGCTTCTCACTTTTACAAAATGCCACATTCAGCTTCCCCAGTCAGATGTTAGGTCCTCACTACAACCTGTGAACTGGGCACTGTTCCTGCACCTGCAGTCAGTCACAGGCAGCCTTGGCTTGAAGTGTGCATGGCTGTGCTTTCTTCCATGCTGCATTTTCCAAGCACCACTCTTAAGCCTTTCCTCAAGGCTAGGATAACCACACTTTTGCAGTTTCTTAATGCTGAGGTTAGCCTGGGGCAGCTGGCAGGCCTAACAATCACCTTTGTTGGATAGATCTGTGACCCTTAAGGATTTATTTTAATTACAAATAATAATCCCTTAGCATTGCACATGCAAGTAGTTCAGCTTCCCAAAATCTAGAAGTCTAGAGGAAGGAGATTGCAAAAGCATGGTTTTTTTGTAGACATAGTTGGAAATGTCTCTGAGAAATAATCAAGTTTTTCCTCAAATACTGAAGGTCTGAATGATATCTGAATGCTACAAATATTGGCATGCTGCCTACTGCTTCCAATTAGCTTCTAATTACACAGTGTAATGTATGGAATATAATGCAAGAGGCAAATTTGTCCATTAATATGAATGTGATGAGACCAGAGAGAATGCATCTGTATGAGCTGCTGAACTGACTTGAAAGTGATTGATTGCCTTCATTTCAGTTTTATTCCCAGTTTAGAGTGTTGCTTGGTTTGGGGCTTGGAATTTAATAAGATTTGCATCTAGGATATTAGAGCTGAAAGATTTAATCTCATCTAGATTTCCTAGAGTTAAGAATTTTAAATAAAATATGAGGAGAGGAAGGAAGCCAAGGAAGACCCCAAAGATTCAATACTAGAGTCAGGCTGTTTTGAAGGATTCTGAGAAAAATTGTGCAGAAGTTCACAGTGCAAACAGATTTCTAGTACTTACTAGAAAAAAATATACCTTGCCCAAGAGCTCATAGACACTTCTAAGAGTGAGAATGCAAGAACAAAATGAGGGAGTTAATGACATATTTTTAAGCAGAAAGAAAGCCTTGGGAGGAATAATGGACAAGTAACCTCCTGTTATTATGTTGGTTTCCTATAGGAATTAAGGAATGAGAAGGTGCAATCCAGGGGCTGAGTCACAAGATCAAGTCTCTGTATTTTTACCAGTTTTCATGTTCAGTGGTATCAGGATTCTATGGCTGCTTATTCCTAGCCCTAGGTCACTGCACACAGAGGGGACAGCAGAAATGCCATAAGTCCCTGAGTGACGTGGGATGGGAGCTGGGAGAAGCAAAGCAGGGATATTGCTGTATGACTCTCCCTGTACTGCAGGGCTGGCTCCAGGGGCAGCTCCCTGCCCTGCACAGCACAGGGCTGACGTGCTCTCCAGCATGGACATTTGGGTGGAGATAGAGGCCACTGAGGTGCCTGCAGGGCTGTCACAGCTGCACAGACAGCTTGCCCCTCAGAGCCCCCAGCTGCACCCAGAGCCACAGCACCCAGCAGGCTCTCCACGAGGATGTGGGGAGCCCGAGCTGGGATGGAGGTGAGGTTCAGGGCCCTCATCTCACTCCAGTGGCATCAGCCACCCCCCAAAGGCAGCTCTCTGACCTGGCCACCCCAGCAATCCCTGGCATGGCCGGCACAGGGAAACACATCCCACCAGGTCTGAGGGAAGCTGGGCCAGGAGGAGAGATGCTGGCTCATTTTGTCAGTGCCTGCTTCACACTCCTCAGCGTGTCCCCGTGCTGGGACATCCTGGGAGCAAGTGTGCAGCACAGAGCACCCTCCACCCACCTCTGGGGCACTGCCTGTGCCCCAGCTCCAGCCTCAACCTGCCCCTGCCGAGCTGAGGTCAGGGAGTGACAACACCCTGTCTGCTGCCTGGAGCAGCTTCTGTGAGGAGATGCACAAAATAGCTCTTAAATAGCATTTTCTGCCAGAAAGCTGTCTGCAGATGGCAAAGGGGAAGCAAAAAATGAAGTGGCTTTGTAGAAGTCACCAAAGAGGATCAGTCTGAAAATGATTCTGTGTGTTCAAAACCTCTATCTATAGACACAGCAATCAAGTACTTAGGAGATTATGAATGGTAGGTGAGAAGGTGACATTTTTCTTTTAGAAAGAAAAGCATATTTCTCCTTACCCATGCTGCCCTTCATAAAGTTATGCTGAGAAAGATCAATTCACTGAATTTCTCCTGCTGCTTTCTTTGAAAAAAGTTTGAATGCACAGAGATGTCTGGGTTTTTTCCCCCCTCTTCACTAAGTACTATTGAGTCTATTGAAAAGACTGAAGCCTTTGTCAATACACTCCAGGTTCAGACAGTAATAGATTTTATTCGGAATTAAACACTACCATTTTCACTTGAGCTTGGGGTGCTTGAGGGATATTTACCTACCCCTTGTCTGTAGAGACCTAGTTTTATGTAGTCTAACTTTTATATTTGTTACAGCTCACATTTAGATTCCTCTTGCTTAAGTTTTCTTTCCTACATTTTTCTCTCTCCTCTCAAGCGAGGCAAATGCTTTTGAAGGAACACCTTGTGCAGCATGTATTCCTGTAGCAGCAGGCAAGGTGAGGAAGTTTTGGTTCGGTTTTGTGCCATTCACAGGTCACTACTGACATACTCTGCAATTTATTATTACTGTAACACACCCACTGCAAGTCATGCTGTGACTGCAGTCAGGTCATTTACCTTCAGTACTAAGATCAAAAGGTGCTTTGGGAAATCTTTCCCCAAAGCCCTTTTCCTTTGACTGCTGCCGTTGCACTTGCCCAGATGACTGATGTGACACTGCCATCTGTGCTCCCAGTGCCCTCTCTTACCCCAGCAGCATTAGTCTGATAGACACTGACATGAGAAAGGGACTGTGCTCGGGAGGTAATGAATCCGAGTGCCTTGCTAGAGGTGCTTTCAAAAGAGGGCAGGCACTGAGGGGAAGGAGAGCAGCTCCTCTGCAGGGGCTGAGCACCCGCAGAGCGAAGGATCCCCGGCACCCCGGCCCTTCTGGCAGTCCTGGCAGGGTCTGTGCAGCCCAGCTTACACAGCTGGGCCCCGCTTGTAGTTATGAAAGGGGTTTTTTTCCCTTGGTTGGTTGGCTGGTTGTTTTACTTTCAGACCACTTAACAAACAGGAAATGAAGAGGACATCAAACAAAAGGGCAAACAGAGATCCACACATTTCACTGCTCAGGCTGGGAAACTCGGAGTGAGTTTCACTGAGGGTTGGGAGTTCCAGGGGTTATGCATCCCTAGCTGTGACCCATTTCTTCTCAGCTCTTCTCTTTTATACTGTGACTATGAAAGGACTTTTTGTTTAACCAGCATGGGGAATCCTTTGTTTCAGCTGCCCAAAAGCCAGATGACTACTTAATTTAAAACATAAAGGGAACGAGAAGAAAGCAAAAGAGAGTTAATGAGAGAAATATAGATAGCCTTCACTGCCTCTGTGGACCATGACAAGAGGTAATTTTCAGAATACTGCTACCATTGCAATTAGGAGCCCAAACCAACTGCAGATCTTCCGCAGTTTAGGATGGAGATCAGATTTAAAGATGTGTGTTCATCTTGGGTTACTTTTTAAAGGATACTTCTGAAACAAGCACCAGGAATCCACACAAGCCACTTGTGTTTCCCCTGCACCTCTCACTAACCCAACTTTCTAGCAATGCAGTCAGACAGACTTTGGAACCACCGAAGAGGAGAAGGCAGTGCTCACATAACCACCAGACCAACTAGAAACGACATGGGTCATAAACATAATGAAAAAACTGTCCCCAGGAAATCTCAGCAGTCCCACAATTTCATATTGCTTCTTACATTTCAGACTCACAGCATGGAATATGCAATAATGCTGATGAAATGAGCTGATACAAGTCCTCCCTGTGTGTGGTGCCTTGAGCAGACAGGCATGTCCCTGTGTGCTAACACTGGCAGTCCACACTAGGAAATTTCTTTTCCTTCTCCAGTTCTGTTTTCCCATTCTGAAACCAATCACAAGCACATTTGTTAATGTAGGAAAAAGCAGAGTGCATGGAAACATGTTCTTCCTTTTCAGACTGGTTGCCACGTCTTTTGAATTAGCTTTAAATTTCAAGTTAAGGCTAGTGATTAAGTAAGCCAGTCCTATTACAAGTGCACCATCTTATAGTCTATTAAATTAATAAATGTATACTTAAAATTATTGCTTAGTCATAAATATATATATATATATTTGCATTTTAAACACATAAAGTATAATTCACATGGCAGGAATGCCTCAATGTTCATCACCATCAGAGTAAAAGGCAGAGCAGGGTGTGATGCCAGGCTTTAGTCTTCTCTTCTACCTGAGCTGCAGCATGTGGAGCCAGAATTTGTGACAAGCTTTTCTAAACTTCTGAGCAGTAAATACAGTAACTGCATCTCACAGGAGAGGGCTGAGAACAGGGGCAAACATGAGTCCAGAGAATATACAGCACAGCATCACAGCAGATGGGTACAGAGAGCATCCACAGCCTTACCTGTGCCTATTAACAACACCAGAAATCTTCAGCAGTGCTTTTAGAAGGCCTGGTACACCCCAGGCTGCAAAGCTGCTGCTTCCTTGGATGTGTTCAGCTCTCACCTCTCTGAACACATGCTGGCTTTACAATCCAGCTTCATGTCAGGGTGGCCAAGGCACCTGGGTGTGAGCAAAAGCAGACTTTGCCTCACTGGATAAGGTGTATAGCCTCTGTAGCACAAGAACACTACAAAGATTTCTGAAAAGCCTTTGTTGTGCTGCTCCATCCTCATGGCAATGTGGCTGGATCCATATCTAGGCAGACAGCCTTTCCTTACAATCCATTATGTGCTCCAGGCTAATTATCAATGTCAGAACATTTGTGACATCTTAGAGGGCTTCTGCAGCACTCAGACTAGTAATGAGGGAACTGGGAACAGAAAAATGATACATCTGAGAAATAGATCCTCAGTTAGTATTTGTTCTAGGCTTCATAAGCCACAATACACACTACAGAATGTACTGAAGTTAGAGATCACAGCGCTGATCTCCCAGTAAATTATATGTAATATTTGATGGCCTAAAGATCAATAATCTAAGTTCACAGATCTATATCATTATGAATTATTTCTTACAGCATTTTGATTAAGCATTCAGATCTTAATCAGCATATATGTCATCAGCATATATGATGGACAAAACCACATTATAGCACAGCATTCCTGCATGTGAATGGTATTTGCCTTCAAAGTAGCCAAGCCTGAGCCCAAGCTCTGATTTCTCTCTGTGGTAGTACAGTTTTAGGTTTGAATTTGATGAAGATTTCTTCAGGTGAGAAACCCTCTTAAAATCAATGGAATCACTTAACTTAGTAGAGAAGGATAATTAATTTGCTGAAATATGGATGGCAGGACACCCTCTGTGAATGTCCCCATCTCCCCAGTTTTCCATTCACAGGTTCAGTGTCAAGTGGAACAATTATAAGAATCTAAAGGAAAATAAGGCTGACCCTCCAGTATGAGCCCTTGCTGGTATAAGTAAATAAATTAGATATTACTGACATTTCTTTGGCAGACAAAGCCCAAGAGTACAGAATTTCAAAGTCTTTTTGCTGGTCTGGCTTATTTCACTCAACAGAACTGGTGAACTTTAACAGCAAATGCACTTTTCCTTCTGTAAAAGATGGGTCTACACAAGGACTTTGTTAGCATAGCTGGCAAATCTCTTCAGCAGAGACTGATCTCAACAGAACTGTAGAGGAAGGCCAAAGTTCAGATTCATAAACCAGAAACCACTGGGTACCAGCTGAGACCTAGTAGCTACCTCTGAGCATGCTTTTAACCTAAGACAACTATTGTAACATCTCTTACTGCAGCTTAAACTGGCTTGTATTTCTGTGAGCTAAGTAAACATTCACAGGTAACCTACTGCATTGCAACTTGTTGAACCAAAGTGAAGTGGCCCAAGCACCTGTGGAGCAGTCAGGGGAAGGGAATAGTGATCTTCCCTCTTCTCAAACCTGACACAGAAACAAAAAAATTCAACACTAGCACGTTCTGACACTGACTGAATTACAAGTTCCCTTCTCCATCACTCCAGTGTCCATCACTCGCCAAATCTTCAGACCAAGAGGGTTTTGCCTTTTGTTGGGGGATTTTAAGCCAAAGCTCTTGGGGCCTACATTTGGTCTGATTTGTAATGCCAGCTCTGATTGTAACTCAAATGACAGAGACTGAGCCTTCCCCAATGGTTATGTCTAACCAAGCAGACTGAAGACAATCAATTAAGCAGAGAGCATCTCAATAAAAGTTTGTATACATTTCATTCAGTCATTTAAGTGCATCTGTAAGTAACTGCATGAACAGCTTCCAAGTGGAGCACTGTGAAACTCCATAGCAACACTAATGACATCAGGGAAAAGAATGAGCCTTTGAAAAAACAGAAAGCTAGAGAGGTCATGGCTTTCAGCCACACTTGATCCTTCAACATTCAACATAAAACATACTGTTAATTCCCCCAGCTGGTGAAGAACTGAATACAGGAGATGGGGGTGATGCTCTCCTCCACACTGATGCTATTTTAAAACACACAACTGCTTGGGCCCTTCACCTGTGATAACTCTTGGAAAAATCCTGGGCAAGGCCTTGGCTGGCACCTCTTAGAAGCAGTGATTAGGACAGCCAGTAACAATGGTCAAAGTAAACACAGTATGTGATGTTGGAAACTAATTCCTACTCCAGAGAATCACTCTGTGCAAAAGCCCTTTTCATACAGCAGCACCAATTATTTCAGAGTTCAAAGCCAAGCTTTGAACTTTAATGGGAAAAAAACCCAACCCAAAAATCTTTAATTCTGTCCTGGCTCTTGTCAACTTCACATCTGTAGCACAAGCACCTTCTGCCCTTTACGGTGCAGGTATCACCTCAGAGTTGTGTGCAAGCTCTGGTTGGGTCCAGATGTGAAGAGCAATTGAGAGGATGTGGATTCACAGGATGAAGCAGAGCCCAAGCTCCCTGCAGCCTGAGGCTCTTTGCTCCTGTGTGGACAGCAAGAAAGAAGGATGTGCGTAACCCAGCCTTCCCTGAGCTGCAGGTGGGCTTGAGAGGGAGGCCCTTGGGTGGCTGGTTTGCAGGGAAGATGAGTGCCCTACATCAGCACTGCAACACACAGGGAAGCACAGAGGATTGAAGTGTCACTGCTGTGGGCTTGGGGTGACAAACCCAAAGTGTTCACAGCACGTCTGCCTGGAAGGGATGGAGTCTGCACAACAGGCACTGTGCTCCAGCCAGCTCAGGAAAGGAAAGAACAACCCAGCCAGGAAAACACTCTGAAAAATCCTTCAGACATTTGAAACAGTGCTTAATATTTTTAATATCTGCATTTCAGATTTCCCTGAGGTTATTGTTATTCCTATCCTTTAACAAGTAGAAAGAGACACAGAAGAACTCAGATATTTCCTGATCTATTTTGTTTGCCTTTAGATAAATAAACCTGCAAACGTTTCAAAAGATGCTCTGAGTTCTGTTTCCAATACACATGACCCACGTCATTTCCTCTCAGAAATATGTTTGTGGGAATGCTCAACCAGTTCTCGTGTTGACACACATAGTAGTCCATAACTGCTGATTTCAAATTAAAGCAGTCAATTACTAGACCTTCTGCACATGACTGGGCCTCATTGGCATGTGGGGGATACTTCTGTCACTGCTCTAAATTCATACACTTCTCTTCTGCAGGTTGTGATACTGTCCTGCAGGACTGGAGCCCCTCACAGGCATTATTTTGCCCTGATGTAGAACTTTGTCAGTAAAATCCCAGTGTACAGACTGGATGAGCTGTGTTGGCAAAAGAGTTTTTCTGGTGGTTCTTTTTGTCACAGAACAAGCAAGTAGCAATAGCACAGGTGATTGTGATCCTTGGGACTGACTTCACTCTAATGGAGTAGGTACAAGAGCAGCAGCAAACACAAATAGCTCTTTTAACCCCTTGCCAGCTGGATGCAAATAATCAATTCCAGCTTTTTCTGCATTGCAACACTTTCTAAGTGGCCTTCCCAAGATCCCCACACATAACAGCCAGTGCAATCCTCAGCAATAAAGCTGATCTTGCTCATCAGAGCCATGACCCAAAGATCATGGAACTTGAGGCAGCAGTACACCCTGCTGCTGAAACACCCACCCCTCCCTTCATCTTGCCTCCTACAGATGTTGAAAAAGCCCTTATCACCTTGAAACGTGAGCACCAGAAAAGAGAGCCAGAATGCAGGATGTGAAGTGTATATTCTGCAGGCTGAAAGGCTGCTGTTAAATGTCTTTCTGTTATTCCATGGCGTGTCAAAGGAGAGGATGCAATGTCATTAGTCCATAACATTTTAGCTACTGACAGCTTGACTGAAGAAACCAGCCTCTATTGGCATGCTACCTGCTTTTGTTCTGTAGGATACCAGGTTTGATATATATTGGGATCATTTTCCTTACAGGAGAAGGATTTCTTCATGAAGGAAAAAAAAAACAAACCCAAAACTCTCATTTCTAATTTGAAGTTCCTGAGTGTTTTGGGGTTTTTTTAAAGTCTTTTATAAAACAAAAGCTGGGGAGGAAAGGTCTCTAGTACTCATAGAATGTGAAGGTAACCTTCAAAATGTGAGTCAAATATAACCTCTGCAGTAATGCCTACTTGAGTTGCAAAGAGCTCAAAGCAGCAACATATTAACTGTCCAGTTCTGCTTCTATAATAATTATCCACACCAGTTATTTCAGTGCTCAGCTAAGACAGGTAAAAGGAACACTCCAGGGATCTGTAAAATATAGTGTTGTCAACCTCAAATACTGAAAACTGTCCCACATCAATTCCCCTTCCCCAAATAGACAAAGAAGAGTTTAAATTAAATACTTGTGGGTCTTGTTTTATGCCTTTGTAATTTCATATCTCTTGTGTACACAGAGGCCAAAGTTTCAAGCTTTTATCCACATTCAGAAATGTTAGAAAAAAAAATTAAAGTCATAATGTACCCATTTGGCTTCTAAGGGCAGAGAGAAATATATCATTCTTTAGCTCACATTTAACCCGTGAGAGAGCTGACAAGGTCAGCAGCCACATGTGACCAGTATCTCTTTTCTGGTGCTGAAGACAGCAGATTCTGATGGATCAGCCTTACATCAGCGTATGATAAACTGGTCCTGAAAGGTTAAAGCCTGCTGAAGAAAGGTGAGCATGTTTTCATTGCTCCATTTATACATCACATTTATTCACTTACTCTGGTAAAGACTTGCCCCTTTAGCCCAGACTGTTAAAGATGAAATCATTACTGTAAGTCATCACCTCCTCCACACCAAAGGACCTCATTCTTGTCACCATATATTTATGTTGCTGAAAACCAATGACAAATGCGTTTTGTGTGAATAAATCCAAAATGCAGTCCTGATAACAGTGTAGGAAGAAATACAATCACCACAACACAAACCAGAACCATCTCACTAGTCCATAAAACAATGCAATGAAGAAGCCCATTTCCAAGATCACTTCAATGAGAAATGAAAAAAAAGCCTGTCAAAACACAGATTGTACCTCTCAGCCTTTCAGCCCAAGGGAATGAATGCCAGACATAAATAGCAAAAGCAGAAATGTCAGCAACAGCAGCCATATTACAGGCTTTTTTTAAGGGCAAGCTTTGATCCTGTGGTGGTGTGGGGAGATGAGAAGATGAGGTGGGTTCCCATTTCTGAAGCACCCCATGGTGCAAGCCTCCTTTGCTCTAAGCAAACTCCAGATTTGTGTCCAGCACAACCCACTGCATTGCTCAGGAGAAGGAAGAGAATTGTACAGGTTTCCCCCAGCTGTCCCCCAAAGTGCCTTTTACCTTAGAGAGACCCTTGAATCCACAAACACAAGCAAGGGCAAGGCAGTCTTTTTGATTTCCTCCAAGCCAGAGCCTGTTTCAATTTCCTTTACAATAAAACAATATATGTCTCTGTCCCTAGTTACTATGGAGTTTAGGAAAGGGAGAGGCAGAAGTGCAAGACTTCATATGAGCAATGCTCTGAGCAATGCTCCTCACTGTTCTTCTGTGGCATCAGACATTCGTTTAAAAAGTCTTGGCTGTGCTCTCTTCCTTGTTAATAAAGCTGTGTGGAGCTGTGGAGTCCCGCTCCAGGCACAACCTATACTATAGCTTGTCTTTATTGAATTCAGTTCCATTGTACCTATATTTTCTTTGCACAAGGACTTCTGCAATTTGAAGCCCATAACTTGTTGTTGCATTTGTAACATTGTGGGTCTTTTTTTCCTTTCCTGAGTTATCCAAGTTCAAGCTGGACAGACTTGAGACACATCCTATCTGGTTGCAAATTGTCATGTGGTCTCCATTGGAACAGATCCCAGTGGAAAAATTTTAGCTGGGATTCAACAGCCTGTTGCAATTTCCCCTTGATTTTATGGCCAAAAAGATGAAGGAACCAAGCTCTTCTATTTTTCCACAAAGGCTTCTTACCAATGGGACTATGCTCATCATTAAAACAACAGCAGTGTAGTAAAGACCTTTGAGGCTTTAAAAAATTCATTTTAGACTTACCGGGAGTGGAGAAAACTGATGCCTTCCTGTGCTTACTGGCACTATGCATTCCTTCTGCCAAACCTTTGCACCACACCTTGAAGAGGAGAGAGCCAAAGGCCAGGCTGGTCAGCGTGGGGAGATAGAATGTAAGAAATAAAGATAGTGCAGAAGATAATCTTACCCCTGAGGAGTTGCAGCTGTACTAATTACTAAAGATTAGGAACAGGCCTGCCCTTAACAGGCCACATCTGTGTCCATTGAGGATGAGTGCTATGAAAGAATGGGTTAGCTGATTGAGGAGGGAGTTGTAGTTTGTTGGCTGTGCTGTAAGGAGCTGCCCGTGAGACATCACCAAGAAGATATAGAACTTTTGCAATAAGATGACAACAGGTCAGCATTCTGACAGAGCTCTCCTGCCCACCCTCTCCCACAGCAGTCTCAGAGCAACATGGGAGCTGTTGGCTTCTTGTCAGACCTCTGACACCATTGCTATGCTCACAGCAAGAGCTGGCTTTTGCCTCAAGCACCAGCTCTAACTAAAAAGGAAAGTAAAAAGCACATTACCCTGCTGTTTCACAGAGAACCAAGGCTAGCACAATCTATCATCTCTAGATGAAATGTTTGCAACCGGCAGATCCATCCATCTTCTCTGGTGCAGTCATTTTTGCCAGTCTTACTTGTGTTGGTAAAAAGGGGCAGCAAAGAGCCTTTTATCTGAAAGCACGTTTCCCAGGAGATCAAAAGTATATTCTTTAGTTTTCAAATCTTCCCTCTTTATCCTCACAGTTCCCATATACGGCAAAAAAATGGCAAAATGTTAGTGAGAGTATATATAAATCACACCAACCCCTGATCCTCTTATCCAGTAACCATAACACATCATACATTGAAAGTCTTTCTCTGAGAGAGTAAAATAAATTACATTTTCCTTGCCAGCATACTGAACTTTATGTTGGTTATTGTAAGTTAATGAAAGCACAAAGGTATAGTCTTCATGTGCTCTTGGAATATGGAATATGAACATCAAAGGCAGCAGTTCTCAGAAACTGCTCTTTCTCTGCCTCTGCTTTTGACAATGGGCTGAGCTTCTCCCAGCCATTACCAAGTTAAAAGAAACAGAATTAGACAAACCCGTTAAAAAAAAACAATTAGAAAAAACAATTGTTACCAAAGATAATAAATTATCTGGGCTATAAATATCACCATAACCAAATAGTTGGCATTCAAACAATTAATTATGGCATAAAAGCATGGACAAACAACAAAAGAGGTGAAAAAGAAATTATTTATAATTTTTTTCAACATTCAAGTTTTTTCAAATGCTACCACCTCTACAGCTGTTGAAAGGAATCATTGCTATCATCAAAATTAATTTTTTAAAGAGTAGAAGATCATCCTTTTGCATGTGAGAACGTTAGCCAATGTGAAATCATCCGACCTTAATTTTTTGCCAGTCTGTTTTCAGAGTCAAGGTGAGCTTGGCTCTTACTCTGAAAAAGGACACAGCAAGACACAGAGTTTTTATCTAGGGATTCTAGAACAAAATTGCAATATTTTGCATACTTCACCACAAATAACTTTAAAATTTCTCTCTTTCTTAATAAGAAAAATATCACAAGCATCACCACCACATGCATTTGTCCCATTCAAACTCACAAATCTGCTTTAATTCTGGGGGTATCACAAAGCTGCCCACAGCTGTACCCCGCCTATAGCTCTAGGATGGTCTCAGAAATGACGCTCCCGTCTTGTACAACTTAGGTTTAGGTAAGAAAGCAAAGCAACCTGAAGTTACTTCATGAATTAACTTGTATGGATTGTTTTCTGTAACAGAACAGAGGATGCCTGCAGGTTTTAATAGTGTTTCCTGAGCAGCTGTACTTTTACTTGCAGGTCTCAATCTTGAGAGATTTTCCCAACAGATTAAAGTCAGTGATATCTGAGACTCTCCATCATGTTAAAACCTTGCCTTCTTTCAAGCAATATATATGACTCATCAGCTCAATAATTACAACAAACAAACCAAATTTCCCATCTGTCTCACTCTAGGTAGAGCCCACTTAATATCAGTGCCTACAGATGCTGCTTTGGACATGCTTAGAGGGATGAGGACCCACAACCACCCTGACCTTGTGGTGCAGAGCAGGACTGGTCCCTTCTCTCCCTGTGCACTCAACAGGGAGAGAGCAGATAGAAAATCAGTAAAATGGGAAGAGAATGTCAAGAAGGCATTTTAATTATGTTTCTCAGTTTTAGAATGCACTACAATGACTTTGTTTTATAAATGCTATGGAGCCTGAGGACCACAGCCAGCTCGGGCTGCTTTGACAGTGCCAAGCATCTTCTGCAAACTGACATCAGGATCCTGGGCTGGGGAGTTTTGTTTCTGTGAAAACAGACTGGCATTGGTGTTCAGGGGCCTGTGGCCTGAGTGGCCGGCTGCCTGCTGAGGTTCCTCACGGCGCAGGATGCACAGGATGCCCCCCAGGCCCAAGCTCCCTATTTGGGCTGCTTTTAGTGTCCCAAGCACCTCCTGCATACTGACATCAGGACCCTGTGAGTTTTCTTTATTAGGGAGAAGGGTGGGTGCTGGTGTTCAGGTTCTGAGACCCTGAATGGCTTGCCGCCTCCTGAAAGTCCTGACGGTGTTAGAATGGAGCCTGAGGCACATATTTGTATTACAGATGAGTGCTTTTATTGCGTATTGTGTTTTTAATTCTTCCTTAGAAAATAGAACATCTTTCCGCTGAGAAATCTAATACATTATTTTATTATTTCTGATTCCACATTTAGTTGGATCTCTGTGGTGCATGTCAGCCACTTGACTGCTCTGTGTCTTTCTTTTTCTTCCTCTCTCAAAGGATTCTGTTGTTTGGATTATGCAATCATTGTGTTAATGTTAGGTCAGATGGCCACAATGAAAACACACAGGGTACTCTCTCTGAGAGATACTTGGCAATATCAACAGGAAGAACAGAATTAAATTCATGTTTTCATAGAGAAAGCACAAGCTTTTTCTTGAGCAGTGAACAGCATAATGCTTTAATGTACAGAGAAACATCCAGTGCCAATCCATAGATATGCAGGTTGAGAGACTTGAATAATTCAAAACAGGGTCTGAAACCTGCAGAGGTCATATCGCAGAGAGCTGTAAATGCCCTGTGTGTCACAAATGGCACGAGGTCAGGTGTGGAGAGGATGCAGGATAAGAATCCAGTGCTTTGCCACCCAAAAGGTTTCCTAACGTCAAAGTTAAATTGCCACCTTCCTGCTGCAGTTGAATCCCACATCTCTCACTCTGCCTGCCCACTATTTATTCACTTCATTCTTCAGTCTGGAAAATTCTTTCTTTATCTGCCTGCTGCCACCTCGAAACCAGAGCAAACCAAGCACCTGTGATTTAACCTCATGCCTCCCCAGCAACACCATCAGTAGGCTTTGATGACTTTGGCACTGAGCCCATAACTCCTGCGGAAGCTGGGGGCACACACAGCTAAACACACATGTCTTACCATGTGCTGCAAGCAGGGGAGAAGACAGTGCAGAGAAAATCCAGATTCCAGCTTGAAAACTTGCAGATTTGGCTGCTAAACTCACCAGACCCCAGTTGCCAAAAGGAAGTCTAAGACATCTGGAAAATTTCCATCCTCCTGATGCTGCCCGTTCCCATGACGTCGTTGCTAGCTCTCAACCAAGAGAGACACTCTTAGATGTCACTCAGTAACACCAGGAAATCCATCTCCCTCCACACACAAAGAGCTTTTGCATGTGAAAACCTTAGCCAAAATGTTCCAAAGAAACAGCTTGTGGCACAGAAGGTCATTAAGGATCAAGGAGCTTTAACAAGAGAACACCCTCAAGCAATGAAAAAATTTTTTTTAAAAATTAAAAAAAAAGTAAACATTAAAACTTTGATCTGACACTTCTTTTACAGCAAAATTATGATGTTAAATAAGACACTGCTGACACAATAAAGCAAAGATTGTCTTTTTCTTCATCCAGCTTTCTTAAACATATGGTCTCAGATACCTGGTAAAATTTTGTTAGAGCTTGGTAAATCCAGAAGTCTTAAAATAATTAACTGGAGCAAAGTATGAGAAGAGAATTGGGCGTCATTGCTAGAGAGCCCTGTATTTCTTTAAACCAAGTGACAAAGACCAGATCCTGATCAAGCCAATACTCCTTGTCTTTACAATCAAAATGCAGACTCATACACTAAGCAGAAACTCTACCAAAGATTACACCTCCATATTCTGTGAGTCTAAACCTCAAGATGAGATGTGCTCTTTCCAATACCTCCAAAATCTCAATTTAAATGTCTCTGTTTTCCAGCCTAGGGCTCACACACCCTTGCAAGAGCACTAGGATACAATATTTGCTCACATGTCTGCATTGCTCTCAGGCAGAAATGGGAAATACATATTTGGGCCTAATGGAAGTAAACCAGCATTGTTTAAATTATCTACTATGGGTCATTCAGGGAACTGTCTTTGTAATTTTGTCTTAGAAGTTTTTCCTTGTACTCATTAGCAGTTGAAGCAGAAGGATAAGGAGGCAATTCTACCTCAATTTCTTTATCAACTGGATCAAGATGTATATATATCCTTCTGCAATCATATTTCATGGAAAAAAAAAATCTTCAGCTGTAAATAGCAAAAGGTAGGTTGGGTATGAGTGAAATGGTGGGATACAAAACAAGGACTCCTTTGCAAATTTGTTTGTACTGGCCCACACACATTTTCATGACCTAATGTAAAAACTGGATTTTGTCTCAACCTAAAGCAAGACAAGGGAGTAAGTCTGTACTCATTGAAGTGGAGCACATTAACAAATGTCAGCTTTTCATGAACCTGACCTACTAGAGAAATTTAAACACTGACTTGTGCTATCCAGAGATAGGGTAGACTTTGGAGAACGAGTGAAACCAGCTTCTGGAAAGATACATGGAAATATCAGGGTTGATCAACACCTTTCTTCAGAGAAAGTGGGAAGAATCAATGCTGTGTCCATCTCAGCAGACATCTTCCAGAACCGAATTATAGATAACACTGTGGTAAACTGGTACAGAGAAAGATAAATTCCTGAATTTACATACCATGCTCTCAGAAGAGTTCAGGCAACTTCCCAACAGATCTGAAGTACTTGTGCTGATTTATTTCCAACCAAGAATATTTTTCCCATATTGGCATTTTAAAACAGGGTTTTTATACTATTTCCATGCTGCTACAAAGAAGAGGTCACAAACTAAAACTTAAGAAGTAACGCTGAGAAAGAATAATTTTGATTCCTCATTTCAGTCCTTGTATTCCCTCACTTACTTATTCTAGCTGTCATCCCATTGTTTGGTTAATTTTTTGTTAAAAATGGTTTTGACAAATGCACATTTTGTAGTGAAAACTTGCAAAAAAGAACACAGCATTATTTTAATTCATAATAGTTCTAAAGACTATTGAGTAAAACAGAAGGATGACATGTCAGCTGAGTTTATTTTCTACGTCTGACTTAAAAGTTTTATCTTTGAGTTCTTTAGTGGAAGCACATGAAAAATTAAGACAATGGATATGACTACCAGTGATACTTTTTCCTAAATGGAGCACTTCATCATAGCTGTTGAGCACTGGCAGAATCCCACTCATTTCATTTGCACAAGCAACTCCAATGCTTCCATCACACACATGAAAACTGCCATAAGGATTTACCACACACCCACAGTTGGCAGAATCCCACTTATTTCATTTGCACAAGCAACTCCAAGCGCTTCCATCACACACATGAAAACTGCCATAAGGATTTACCACACACCCACAGCACCACTGCTGGCAGTAGAAGTGCAATTTCCTACTGATCATACAATGTTTTCTCCCTCAAATCTATCAAGTGAAACTTCCCATAAAAGTAGTTTCTAGCACTGGGTCTCATCTCCCTTCAGTAAGTTATAAGTAGGGCAAAATGAAGATGTATTTCCCACGTAAATTAAAATTGTTCTTATGATTGCAATATTTGTGTCCCCAAGAGAAGAAGAGTGTTTGAGGTGGGTGGATAAACAAATATTCTAATCACATTCTTTTGAATGCTGCAATTTGATTTCAACATCAGTTAAGTTTTTCCTTTTAAATTTCTCCTCTTAGTTCAGTGGGAACTATTAGAAAAACAACAAAAACACGTCCTTGTAACTTACTGCTTTTTGATCAGTTATGATTTATTTGCATGTTTATTTTCCTTGTTATAATCATTGGCTTAATGTATTTTCCTTTTTTATTCCTGTTTTCACAGTGCATTTCAGGGATTAGCTCTGCTTGATTTCTAGCTGCTGAGTGATTAACCCGGGGGGAGCCCATCTGCAAACCCTACAAGCTAGCTGGGTTACATTCCCTCATGCTTCCAGCTCCACTGGCTGTATTTTTACCATGCTGCCAGGGTGGATTCCAGCTGCTCACCTCGGTGGTGAGGAAGATGGATTTATGTTCTCAATGCTAGCTCAAGGCTGCGCTGACAGAACACTGAGCACAGGTCACAGCTGCTCTGGACCTGGGTCAGCCCCACGTCCTCCCCGTGAATCTGCCTCTGGGTCATCTTCATGCAGCCACTGGAGGACAGACAAGTCAGCTTCCCAGAAGATAGCAAGACCTGCAGTGTGGGAAAGGTGAGGAGGCTGTCCATGGGACATGGCATGCAGGCTATAATCCACCTCCTCAGCTGCTTGGTGGAAATGCCTCAAAGACACTGCAGCAAACCACCTGATTTTCTGGTTTACCAAGCTATCTTCAATGATTGCAGGGGACTAAATGCAAAGGGATTAAGGAAAAAAAGCCTTTAGGAAAATTAAAGAAAGTTTCAAAGCAGTGTCAACATGCATCTATTGTGCGTGTTGCACTTATGTGTGGGAAGTGCTAGGAGTTAATTTTTGAATGTTAAAGCCATTAAAACAGCAGCTCTGGAATTAGCTTCCTATGTAATGTAGTACTGTAAATAACATCCCTTTTGCATGGGCAGATTGTCACTTTCTGCAGTGACATGTTAACAGTTTTTAGTGGCAGTACAGGCAATGTCTGAAGTCCTTTAACTAACAGGACCCTATTAATTTATTGGATTTATGGCTGAGCCATGCAATTGCTTTACGTTCTGCAAAACGACATTACATTTTGCAATCTACACAACCCACAAGTGTCTGATGTCTTCCTAGTGTTTCCCTCTATCAGTCAGTGATAGAAAAAGCACAAGAAAATTTGAGTGGAACAGGGTCCTGGATCTGAGCTGGAGAGAAGGCAGCCAAGGGAGAGAAATAAAGGAACAGTGGGATATGAGGGGACTGTGTGACATTACTGCTTGTAGCGAGGTTTACGAGGTTTGGAAGCAAAGAAATCCTGAAAAAACTACTATGGGGAACATTGGAATGCCAGTAAGAGCAGCAGTCCAAGGAAAGCAAGACCAAGACTACAGAAATGAACTGAGACAAAGGCACTCAAATCATCAGAGGCAAATGCACAGTAAGTAAGTAATAAGTAAGTAATGCTAGGGTGACAGTTCACTCTGCATATTTATATTTCTCTTCACTTTGTATTCACAGAGCTCTTTGAAATGCAGGAGTAAGTTTCTGAGAGGCTTAAAGGATTTAGCCATCTAGCTAAAATAAACAAAACACTCCTGTCTGCTGGAGGAGCAGTAGATAAGACTAGTTACAAGAAATGCTTAAAGTAGTTGTTACAAAAAGAAAAACATCTAATAGAAACAAAAAAACCCAAACACCAAGCCCAATAAAACAAAAAAACAAAGAGCAATAACAAAAAATTAAAAAAACAAAACAAAACAAAAACCCACCCATTAATCTGTGCCTTCCTTGTTAATTTTAAGTATGTGAGTATTGCTACCACTCCACCTGTTCTGTGGGGCTTGATGTCCCAACAGGAGAAATGAAACACTTGAAAGACGGAAACACAAGAAGGACTTGGGAGAAACCATTCAAAAGAGTATTCCTCATTATTCAAGCTGTCCCTTCCAGTCACTTTTTTGTGCTCTTGCTGCTGGGAATGATCAGCTGCAGCTTTGAAACACAGGAGTGCTCAACATCAAACAACCAGACCACATGGACACGTCCCAGATATTACCACATCACTATATTACACAAAAAGTCAAAAAAGTTTATTGCCCCTCCTCACTTAAACCATTATCTCTGCCCTCCATGTTTCCAGAAAAGGGTTGGTGGAAAGGATTAGCAGTGCCAAAAATATTTCTCATCCAGAAAATACAGAAGAGAGTTTGAACTCAGACAATCCCCACTTGATATTTTTGCTTGTTACAAGCTGGCAAGTAGTTGAAATTTTAGATGGCAAAAACCCAAGAGATATTTGGAGATTAATCAATACAATGAATTAGTCTCATGAGAAGGTTGAAGAATGGAGGAGAAATAGATGCTATACAAGCAGAACCAAGAGAACAATGATATGGATGCAGGTAGAAGTCTCTCCTGTGATTCTGTGAACAGATTATTTGCTGCACTATTGCCTGGTCTCTAACAGAAGGAACACATTCATTTTTCAATACTATGCTCAGGAATATGAAGAAAAAACATAATGGGCAAGTCCCACATCACACTGATGGGAACTTCCCATTCTGAAGTATGAGGAGGTTCCAAGCACACAGAATACAGACAGATTTCATTTCCCCTGCCACATCTGAGGTGTGCCTAGTTATCTCTTCTGTGTAAAAGAAAAAAACCCACACTAATATTTCAAGACATGGTCTCTGCAATGTTTAAGGGCACACTGAATGAAATCTGGATGCAAGCCTGTTTAACAGTGGCAAAATTATTTACTGGGAAATGTCCATTCCTCACCTGAGCATTGCCTGGGCTGCTCACCCTGTGCTCTGACCTGCAGTTATGTGTGGGCAGCCTTGCAGACCTTGTGCAGCTGCTCTGCTTTCTCAACACTTCTGAAAGCTCCAGTTGGTAACAGACCTTTGACATCTTTCACACATTCCTTTTTTGAGGCAGTGAAAGGACAATTTATTTTCAAGACACACAGTTATCCACCTTCCCCCTGGCCACTCTCCCAGAGGTCACCCAATAATTCCATTTCAACACAATGTGTTTTGCATGCTGGCATTATCTGATAGTTCTCCTTGTGGGTTTTAAAGATTTGTTTTCTGTGGTTACTGAAAATTGGCAAGTGTCACATGAGTGACTGAAGAAAGCAAGCAGTGTACAAAGCCAAGGGGGAGTGACATTCAGACTGGTTGTGTACACTCTTAAGGTAGACACCTTTAATACACACCCCTGTCAATTATTTACTAATCTCACCTCCATAAGGATCTGTTTACAAAGCTCTAAACATAAAGAAATACAGTAAGTTCCCATTTCCCAAGTAGAGGATAAGAATGTGTGTTTTTTTCTCCTTGAAATGGAAACACTAGAAGTGAATGTTACAGCTCTTCAAAATGTCTTCAACAAGGCATTTTTCATTAAATAAAATGTTATTTAATGACATCTAGAATTTAGCTCAGGTAGGTATCTGGGATCTCAAGTGAAGTCACAAAGATCACAAATTAAAAATAAAAATCTGACTTGGGAATCTGAAAATGGACGTTTCAACAGCTCTGCTTCACAGACAGTAAAAGGTTTGATCTTGTTCCAATGGGGAATTTCAAAACCTTAGAGACTGTTGCAAGACAGAATTTCTTGTTCCTCATCCAGCTCTTGTTAGCATAGTCATAATAACCATAATCAGAGATTTAAGTAGTCTTTTATCCCTATAGAACTTAAAGCAGTTTGCAAGTGACTGTGATCATAAAAAGCGTGTATGAAACAGTCACACTCATACTCCCCACTAAGTTAAAGAGGTTAGTCTGCACTAAAGTATGACAGCTGTTGAAGAAACTGCAGAGTTACAGTTTAAGAATAAGTGTGAGGTAAATACAGCAACTAATTGAACAGCAAAAGGGTTTTAAGTAGGCAATGTATAATTATTATAACTGAATTTAGCTATAAGATGAAAGCAAGTAAACAGGCAGGTTTTACTGAAAGGATTTGTAATACGTGCATCATCTGGTGTCTCAAGAAAGGCTCCTCCCATCTGTGCTTGCCCCTGAAAGCCCAGTTTTAGTCCCTAAGCTAAGTACCATGTGCCTGCTTTCACCTGATGCAGCAAACCTGAGTCAGATAGGTTTGTGAATAAGGTTTACTAGTGTCTGGAGAAGTTACTACATCACTGCAAACAGACTCTCCAAGACCACCAAACCAGAAGCTGAATGTCATGGGAAATAATTTACATACTACTGGATTAAAAAAAAATAAAAATCCAATCTGTGCACAAAATTTGAGGCATATTTATCACCTCTATAAAGTTAAGCAGAGAAGATGAAGACAGTTGACATGATTCCAAATAGGCCAAAAAGGCATTTCTCATTCACACAATTTCAGAAGCTCCACATGCCAATCTCATACCGCATGGGGCTTAAATTCATGAAATACTCCTGTGAGATGCTTTAAAGATTATTGTGTCAAAGAGCAAAGCAGAAAGCTCTGACAGGGAAGAAATTTCCAGGAGTTTCCCAAGACAAGCTTAGCAGAACACACAGCTGCTGAAGTAGAGCTTCTGCTGAGAGAAAAACAGCTACCTCTGTTCAAAGCAAAGACAAGAAACTTGTGCAGTTCTGCACAGGAAAAACACTCCTCAAAGTGGCAAAGAGCTGCAAAAACACTGACAGAAACTTTGCCATTATCATGGCTGTGGGATGTCATTGTCACTGCAGTGAATGCTTGTGCACTGAAGGCAAGAGACCAAAAAACCAGTAGTGTAAATATTGTAGGATTGTTGAATGAGATGTTGCTCTTCTGAATCTGTGTGAACTTATCAGAAATAAAACTATTTTTTCTTTTAGAAAGATGGTTGATGGAATCTTCTCTCATCAGGTTTAATTGCAATTATGAAGTCATATGTAAACTAACAAATAAAAGCTACTAAAAAGACTAATTATGCTGACATTTAAGCCTTTTTTTACACATACTTAGCTACAAGCTTTTTTTATTATACCAGAATAAAGAAGACAAATCAGTTAGATTTGACCATCTAAATTATGAAGTCATATGTAAACTAAAAAATAAAAGCTACTAAAAAGACTAATTATTCTGACATTTAAGCCTTTTTTTAACACATATTTAGCTACAACCTTTTTTTATTATACCAGAATAAAGAAGACAAATCAGTTAGATTTGACCATCTCCTCAGTGTCCTCAACCAGAATAGAATTTTTAAGATATTTAAAAGTTTATCAAATAGTGGAGTCATTAACAGAGAGAAAAAGCCCCTCTTGTTCCCTCCCTGAGGCTTTGAGGTATTTCTTGGCAGGTCTGAATCCCTTGTGGGGGGCTGTTCTGCTGTGCCCCTTGCCATGCACAGCCTGGATCCAAAGGTAAGCCAGTTTGCCATGGTTTCCTCACAGCCTACTTTGCTCAAACCTAAACAGTGAAGTGTGCTTGGACCCAAAATCATCACACACCTGAAATGCAGTGAAAAAGAAACTGTTTAAGCAAAACTGAGTCCTGACAGAACTGGTAATCTGTGAACCCAAGCAGGTTCTAGATAAGGATTCCTAGGCAAAAATGGAGCACAGAGTATAACAAAGGGACTTCAAAGTTCTTGATGCAATTCAAAGGAAAGGGGAAATGGAAAAAAAGGCCCTGAACAAAATTAAAATGTTTATTTTTTCAATGAAAGGCCTCTCAGAGAAAGGAGCATAAACATGTCCCTGTTCATAAAGTGATGCTCTTTCTCTGTGGTCTCTCCCATATGAAGTTGGGAAGATCCCAGCAGCAATTGTGGAGCCTGCCTGGTGTTTCTCATTAGGTTCTTAAGAAGTCCTTGCAAGTGA
Source organism: Passer montanus (assembly GCF_014805655.1). Taxonomy (NCBI): domain Eukaryota; kingdom Metazoa; phylum Chordata; class Aves; order Passeriformes; family Passeridae; genus Passer; species Passer montanus. The sequence continues at coordinate 5,277,777 of NW_024369707.1, forward strand.
AATCCCCAAGAGAAAATGAATAAAGCAGGGATGGGCACACAGAAAAATTGAATTCTGAATGGATATTTCTGTGGTGCACAGTGAGGTGCCCCTGACTGCAGTGAAGTTCTGTTCATTGTACACCCTACAGACTATACCAAACCCTTTCCATACATCTCAGCAAAGACTGGCTAGCAAACAATGGCATTGTGTCACTAAGGAGCTGAAGACTGCTGGGCTCATTTGCAAGGATGGAACTGGACTTAATGCTGCCAAGTTTAAGTTTGGACTTCACACTGATAATAATTTTCTGTTGCTTTATCTTCTAAAGCACAGTGTCTTGTCTGCCCACATTTGAGGAAAGGTCTCTCTTCTGTGTTCTTCCTGCATCTCCTGTGGCAATGCTTTCGCACAGCCTTGTCCACAAAAGCAGAGGGATGTCTCTGTCAGAAAAGAAAGTTCTTGTTGGTCCCACAGGCCAAAATCCTGTTCCATGGACACACAATAATGCCACAGAATCCAATGGAGTGTGGACTTGAGGCTTCACGGTCTTGGGGGCTTGACTTTTAAACTTGAGAAAGTTAAGACAGCACTTAAAAGGACTGACCCCTAGAGAATTTGTTCAAGTTTCATGAACACTTCAGCTTATATGAATTAACTTCTACTGAATATTTTGCCCACAGAAAAACATGTAATCCAGGCACTGTTAAAGCTCCACCCAAAGCACTTCTAATATCACTTATTATTCTCTTTCAACTGCTGGGTATTAGAACTACTTAGTAACTCTTGAGAACAGTAGAAACTTACCCCTTTGCTTGAGGAATGGGCATCAAAACAAGCTCACTTCCTTTCCCTCATCGACGGACAGCTTGCACCCAACTTCAAATCCATTCTGAGTCAGGCAGAAGCATGAGCTTCAAGTGTGGAAAGAAAATAAAACAAGAACACCCCTGGTAAAGGAAGACTTCAGGGGAAACCTGGGTTGTGATCAAACTTTTGTTTTAAGAATATGAAAGAGGAAAGTACTACCGAACTCCAGACATTCCTGCAGGGATTTGGAAGAGTTTAAAGTCCTTGAATGACACTGTCAGACTAAAGGGCAGAAGCAGAGAAAGGAAAATGGGGTACAAGACAAAGAAACAGCATATTTATCAAGGTATAGAAGCATCTTATATGGCAGAAAACTTCTAGAAGATGATGGCAACTCTGAATTGCTTGGCAGAAAACTAAAAGAGACATAAGGAAAATGGCATAAAGTTGAGCAACAGGGGAAGGTGTGAGATGAGACATCCAAGCTACAGATTATGTGCTTGCCATGTTACCCTCATCATCCAAAGTCAATACTGCTAAAAAATTCCAGGCCCACAAGGTATACCTCAAAGTCTTTTAACATGGAAGTTTGGTAACTGGATGTCCACCAGTATTTGTTCCTTAATGTGAGCAGTTAGGGGTTCCAGGTTTCTCAAACTGCACTCTATAGAGAAACCTCTTCAAAACAGGAACAAGTTTCTAGAGGTCAGTGAAAAGTTTCATATCTTCAGGAATGCAGACCTTCACCTTTAGTTGCACATGAAGCCTGGGTCACTGAGGGCTCTGCTTCTCTTGTGGCACAGCCCCAGCTCCTGCTCCAGTCCCTCAGGTATGAGCCAGCCTGGAAACCCAAAGGTATTTGGCCTTGAGACAAAAATGGGACACGAGGGTGTTCACCTGCAAAGCATGGGCTGCCACAGTGTTATTGCTGACTGTACAGTTACTTGTTTTCAGATCAGTTTTTCCACTTTTGCATCTTCATCTGGGGTGAATGTCGGTTTGGCTTTTACTTCATTAGAGATCTCTTCTATCAAATAACAAAAAAGGCAATAAAAAGTAGTAACACCATCCACAGTCTAATTTTGATTTCAAGACTGCCTTCAGACTTGTTTTACATAGGCTTTATGATGCAGCATAAAAATTTGTTTGGACAAGATTCCTATCCTTGCAACAATAAAGAACTTTGCACTAGACCCTAAGTACCCTGCCCCATGGAAATGTTAACACCCAAGCAGTTTTCACCCTGATCATTCAGTTTTCTTTTTATTTCTCTCTATATTCCAATGTACCAGTGCACTGTGAATAGTACACAGGAATCTGCCTCCTTGCCAGCAGATAAGTAAATTATAATCACTCTCAACAAATAAAGAAGCCTAAATTTAGGTGCACAAACACAAACTTGCAGTGAAGTAATTGACTTGCAAGCTACACAGGATTAAACAATAAACAGAAGAGAATGCATGGTTGTGACAATGATTCTTTAAAAGCTTAAAAAGGATTTGGGCTGAGTTGGAAACAGTGATCCTCATGTGAAAAATCTTAATTAGTTTGTAAAAGTGTCCTTATTTTGACTTGTTATAGCCTAAGAACTTCTCTTTATGTTTTTTTTCTTTTCTAAACTAGAAACAATAAAGTGGTAATTTTTTACAATGGTGTGGAAGATTTAGATGACTGTTCTATAACTGCACTCTCTGGCTGGATAAGTAGTTTTCCATCTCAGGGCTTTTTTTCCCTGCTTACAAGAAGACTTCTTCACAGTTGAAAATAAGTGAAATTTAATAAAAGACAATATAACATAAGGCAAATATAAAAAAAATTCCTGTAAGGGTACATATTTCAATTTTTTTTTAATGTTGCATATTTTGATAAAAATGTGTCATAATTACAAACCTATTCCCCTAGAGGAGAAAGTCAGGTATCACTCAACAAAATATACATATATTCAAGGCTTCTTTATTGTTTTTTCCATGGTATCTAGATTTAAAACAGATTAAAGTCTTAAACCTACAATGAGGCAGTTAGGAGACTCCAGGTGAATCATAGTTGATCTTTAACTTGAAGGTTCAGGTGAGTCATTACTTTTTATAAATTTCCTGATTACTAAGCTCCCCAATATACAGATCAGATCTGGATTAATTATGAATAACAGCAGAAGCACAGGAGAAATATCACCCACTTGTGTCTGAGCTGAGAAAAAAAAATAAGGTTCCTGCCAAAACCACCCCCAGTGCAATGCAGAATGGCTGGAGGTTCTTTAATAATATTATTGGATGTGATTTGAGTTCAGATGAAGGCAGGAGAGGAAAAAAAATCAAAATATTAAATAGAAAACAATTTTCTTTACAGACTTACGCCATCTTGTGCGTGTATATGGGTTTACCCCTGGCAGGGTAGTCTAGAACACTGCCCTGCTCCTCACATTGTCTGGTTGGAATTACATTCAAAGGGCTTTAAACCAAACTGTGCACAGGAACCAAAATTATTAAACCTTCTCTTTTGTTGCTGCTTATACTATATATGAGTGTCCTATGTCTGCTAAAGGAATAAAAATGTATTTTCACAATAGGTTCTTTATCCAGCCTAACATCTCCATGATTCAGGGACAGGGCTTGGCTTGTCCAAACAATGACAAGCCTCAGGTTTCATGTCACTGCTCCACTTCAGCTGATACAGGCTGTTTCATGGTGTGTCAGATCTGCAGCTTATTCATGTGAATTCCATGAAGCTAAACCACTTTAGGAGCTGGCAGTCTTGGTCTGGGTTATTTTTCCCTTCACATTAGTGCTACAGTATGGTAGTTAATTCCATAGGGTAGTAGTACTGAGTTGTATCCTTTTCTGCTTAATATTGCATAGCAAGGTCTTTGATTGCAACATTAACCACAATACCACACAGTGAGGATGTGCAAAGCTTAAAGACTCTTCTTGCTGGTGCTTTAACCTCATATGGCACTGAGGAGATGCAATATTCTTCAACTGTCATGTGCTAATAAACAATTTAACCAAAAAAAATGCTAAAGAGAAACCCATACCTGGCATAGTGAAAATAAGCAAATAGCACCCTATCCAAGCAGCTGTAAGAAATGTAAATCTTTTGTGTAGCAAAGCTCTGCCCCCTGGCCATGCTGCAGGATGGCAGATTCCCACCGGTGCTCCTGTCAGGATCCTGGCTCTCCTGAGTCAGTGGGCAGAGATCAGCTGGGCAGGGTGGTGCAGGCTGGGTCACACCCTGGGGTCTCTTGCTGTCTCCATTCACTGTGTGTGGGACCTACAGATTCCTGCCTCAAACCCAGCACCTCCTTCAAGCCAGCCCAGGCAGTTCTCATTCCCCACAGGCAGAAATTCTGAAATTCCCTTGTTCAGAGCCAGCCCAGAGCTGCTGCTTCACTGCAGCTCTGCTGGTGCTGAGCTCTGTCAGAGCATTATGCAGATCCCAAAGATATCCGAGAAACCAAAAGATGAGATTTTTAACCCTTTCAACTTCTCTGCCCCAGAACCCTGTACACAGAAACACCCAACTCTGCAGAGAGCAGTGCAGGCAAGCAGAACCATTATCAACTAGCCATGAGCACAGATGCCCTGCCCTGAGCACGAGGTGGGGGTGCAGAGCCCTGCACAACAAAGCACCCACAACAGGGGGGTGCAGTACTGACACCCTCATCTACTCCCTGACTAAAGGAAATTAGTGAAAGGGTTGCAGAGAGTACAGAGAATTTTATTAACCTTGATAAGATACCTCTCTAAATGTATTAAATAATCTCCTGTTCTTAGAGAAAGCAGCATTGAATTTCTAAGCCAGCTGCTGTATATACTCCAGGGAGTACTGTCACACACACATTTGCAGCAGCTGAGTCTCAGCACAGCATTTTTCTGTCTGGGGAGATTCACCAGTTAAAAGACAGTCAAAATGCAGAGTCCCAGACAGCAATGTGGAAAGGAGCTGTCACCTGGCAGGTGTCCTCTGATGTACCAAGCAGTGTTCTCTGCATTAACTTGTTAGGATAATGGAGATGGAACACTGAGGAGAGGAAGTGAAAGCTGCAGCTTGTGATCAAGTCTTTGTAAATCACTGCTTCACACTGAGAAAAGAACCACATGGATTATAACATGCCAATATTTTGTTGTAGGGATCAGACTAGCACAGTATCAGAGCTCTACAGCAAAGACTTGGTCCTGTTTCTCTGAAATGCTTCTGCTTTCCTTCCCCCCTTCTCACTTCCCTCTGATGCTCTTTCCAATGCATGAAAAAAACCAGAGAGGCATCCACAGAGAGTCTGCTTATCTCAAAGCCTCACTATCTTCTGCCCAGAATGATACCAGAGCCCTACAGAATCTCTGTGGCAGCTGTGGAGCAGAGCATCTAAAGGTGTCAGCAGAAGGAGGTGAACTGAGGTTGTATAGACCTGGTCATAAGAAATGAAAGCATTCAGAAATCCTTGATAGTATTCAAGAATTAAGTGCCAATGTTTCAAAATAAAACTCTTCCCTAACTTTCATCCTATTTCCTACCCGCAAACTTGCCACTCTCTTCAGAGAAGGTAAATAACATTATTTCATTTTATTGTGGGGAAACGGAGAAACAAAGCAATAAAAAGATTTGTCCACAATAATCCAAAAAACCCATGGCAGAGCTGGACATCACTCTGAATCCAAGCTGGCCCTTTGGACAGGAGCTCTAGACAGGGCACCCCAGCAATGCTCTGGGTCTCTGGTGTCAGTGCTTGGCCAGAGAGCCCTGGCTCTGCCCAGTGCAAGACCCTGCACACAGCAGCCACCCCACAGGGCTCCCACTGCCACCAGAGAGGATGAAAGCAGCTCCTCAGGAGCTGCAGGACAACCACATGGTGAAGACCCCCAGCAAAACACACCCCAAGTAAGCAAACATTGTCAATAATACCCAATTAAAAGAGAAGAAAGTTAAAAAAAAAAAAGAAAAAGAAATGACATTTTGCTTCACTTGTTGCCAGCCAAGTGCTGCTGTTCACCCAGGTAAAAATATTACTTGTGTCTACAGGATGGTAGAAATACACTTTATTATTAGCAGTTGCTGAGAGGCAGCTGTGTAAACTTTCTCCTGATTCCTGCTGGTGGGTTGAGCAACAATTTGATTTACCACATTCAAATTTCCTTCTGGTTGTTCACTCCATTACATATACACATCAGAGGACACCACAGAAAAATTCTGGCCCGTCTTCAATTTAAACTATTAATGTAATACTTTGACTCATACATCTCTCACACTATAAATGTTTTGTTAATATGATACAGTATTCAAGATGAGGATAAATCATGGCTGTAAAAAGAATTTGCTTTCCACTTCCAAAACCACCCTTTAAGTACCCACATAGAATATTGACCTATGACACAATGAAAGCCTAGTAAAAACTAATTTAATAAATGCAAATCTATTAATAAACCCAGCTAAAATGTGGAATGAGGATGTTCACCTTCTCCTTAGTTTTTTCATCATGCCAGGAACAGAACAGGGGATTAAAGCTATGATTACTTTTATGCTGGTCTCTATACCAGTTCATTTCAGAAAAGGGACACTGGGACTTTAAACACTCTTGGAATGATAATCAACTGATCATTAGTGATTTCAATACAAAATTGAAGCAGCAGCAAACCACTGAAAAGCTCAAGCCACTATTCAAAGCTCAGTCTGTCCATTCTAATCTGAACCAAAAAAGACAGCTGGTTCTGGGACCAATTCAAGATTGTTTGGTAGGCCTAAAATGGAGCTGGAAGTAGGAGCTGGCTTGCTAACAAAGCATTTTTTTCACAGAAAGAATAAATTGTAGAAAATTTTCCAAAACTTCTACATGCATTGCTGGAATAGCTGAATTGCTTTAAACCATTTCTACTATTAACAAACTTTCATTAGTTTCAGAAAACAACATACTTTCCAAAGTATTTAACAACCATATGTATATATGAAAGAGAGAAAAATATTTGTCCCTCCTTAGATACTTATTATCCAATCATAAACTAGATTTTCCTCCCCGAGTTCCCTTCCTGAGTAGTATAATTTTTCTGCAAGAAAGGAAAATACTGGTGCCTGATCACAAGTTGGGATCCTGATAACAGCAGAAGTCAGCATTAAATCATTTGAAAGCAGTTCAAGTGACCCAGGTTCAACATATTCATTAAAGATTTATATAAAGCCATCTGCATTAAAACCCTGAGCCAAAGGTTCCATTATACTGGAAAAAACCCAAATTGTGAGTTTGATGAAAGTTACTGCAGAAAAGCAATTTGAATGATTGCTTAGGAACTTTAAATGTAGGTTCTTTCAGACTCAGGTAGGAATAGGTATTCCCTGAGCTAGGAATACCTGCAGTATTTGCAGCCTAGAATAAATAAAAAGAACCTGGTGTGGATCACAATTTGGGCACCTTGGATTAATTTTAAGAATATCTAATTCATACAAAATTATGACAACACCAATTTGTTACAAAAGTATTTACATATGTAATTCTGCCTATATGTTTACATATGTATATTCTGCCTATATGTTGATTGCTTAAGAAGTCTGAAATGTTTTCAGCTCTTTGGGAAAAATCAGCAGTGAAGTTCCAGCTCAAGCTTCAACTTAGGCATTGAGCCACTATAGGCTAACACAACCTGTCCTGTAAATTACCCAGCCCACTGTGCACATGCTGAATCAGTGCTTTTCAAACCATCAGTCCTGACAGGAAGCCTTAGTCCTGTAACAAGTTGATCTCACCCACATCAGAGATTTAGAGAGATCCTTGCACTCCATAGATCAGCTCAAATTGTGCTTTCAACCAGAAGACAAGCTCCTTTTCAGTCTAAGTAGGAGAAAAGTAAATTCAGTCTTACCCCTGGAAATTTTTCCACTACTACTGGGTTTCTTCTGCTCCCTAAAAGGCAAAAGAACTTAATCTGTGTTTAAAGAATGCAGAGCACAGAATTTTTTGAGCAGCCTCTTGAGGCAGGTGCACTTTCACACTAAATATGTAGTGATCTAGCCAAAGAGGAACCCCATCCTCTTGTGGCCCTGTGTTCTTCTGTCACTGCTGTGGCTTAGGAGAGATAAACCCTTCTCCTTTAGGAAGGTGTACAGGTTTGATTGGCACTGTACCTCACAGGGAGCTGTCTTCCTAAAGAAGTTCTAAAGAAGTCACCCAACAGTCACATATTCACTCAGTGATCTTTTGAGCTCAGCTAGAGCTGAGTCAGCTTCTTTGATGAACTCCATGCTACAAATGCCAAGTCTCTGAGGAAATGGAGTCCTGGTTTTGGCACTGAAAGTAAGGTCTTTAAATTATATTCTGTGTGGCTTCTACATAGGGAAAAAGTCAGGTTTAGATCCCTCAGCATAAAGTCTTCTAAGTAGATGAGTCTCCAATTAGACAAGGATAGAAATCACGAGTGATTTCTATTAGTGCCTCAGATTTATTTCTAGTTAAAGTAGGCTAGGTTCCACAATTCATGATGTTTATTCTTTCCAGATCAACATACAGTCAGCAGACAGCTACTTGAAAATGTCCAAGTAGCTCTGCTGTATTTGTGACTGCCTTCTGCATCTCAGAACCATAAAAGGTATAATACACAATTTTTTCCTCTTTTTAGTTTTCTTTGTTTTTCTCTCTCTTTTTGGCAGATGTCAAATAAAGGGATTTTATCTTTCTGTTTCTAATTTTTCAGCTGCATCTCTGATCTCATCACAATTAGGTAGAGTGTTCCTCTGCCTCCACACAGCACAAAAAACAGGGCAGACCCAAAAGAAGAGATACAGAGGAATCAAACAGCATTAAGCAATAAGCTATTTTAAATGTGCAAAGAGATAAGGTCTTATCTGCTACAGAAGTCTCCTCTCAAGGGACTGCTGGTTAGGAGGGGGATGAAATCCTGCACCTCTAGAAGTTCTCTCAGCAGACTTGGCCAGCCATTAACTGCACTGCCATTGGAACACACAATTTGTGAGGGGCAGAGCCTGTGTAGTCAGAGATCAGCTCACCCCAGTTCCAGCCTACCTGCAATTCCATACTCCTCAGTCACAAACCATGCCTCCTGCAGGGACATCTCCACTGTAGGGGCAGCTTGAGGATTTTTTTTCCACAGGAGGCTCTCTTTTCACAGGATGACACAACTATCAAGTTGCCTTCTTTGCCTACAATAAGAATGGCAGAAGCAAACATTGGTCTCTGAATTGCAACATAAGTGATGAGGTTTTCCCTCCTTTATTTTTTTCATTTATAGTTTTATTCAGAGAGAGGATCTTCAGAGATGAGGCTGTGCATGGAGTTCATCCTTCAACTTCAGCTGTTTGAAAAGAGATGCCAGAGTTCACTGAATCACCCTTTACTTGCTACCTCACCTTAAGGCAAAGGGATTATCAATGGCTTAGCTGAACTCCAGGTAGGGAGTTGAAATGGGTTGCAAAGGATCCTGTGCAAATCCTGTAGGGACAGGTGGGTTCAGGAGCTGTTAATCCAATGAAAAGGAAGGGACTACATTCATTGCACATGCAATCAAACAATATAATTAATCTTATTTTAAAGGAATGGCTGATTTGTGGAAGGAAGAATGTGAATTTGCATGACAAATGTACAGTTGCCTTCCCACAAATAGAAGTCAGAAATAATGGCTTGTTTCACACCTACTGTGTTGTAGAGGACAAGAGAGAAGGGCTGCATTTATTGCTGCCCTCATCCACACCAATTTATGGCCACAGTTCTTTTCCAACAGCATGAGCTATGTTTAGGTCCAGGACAGATAGCCAGAAGAAACATGAAGTCAAAACCAACCAGAACTGAATATAAACATGTATTCACAAGTGTCTGATCAAATTTACGATTTTCAATAATATGTGCCTAGATTTAAGTCTATTTTACTAGGAGACTGCAAAGTAAATACTGAATTGTTTAAACTATTTTAATTTTCCATGACCTCTAATATTGTTACACTGCAAAATACGGTCTCAAAATTAATGATTTCACCACAAAGGAATCTGAAAGGTTTTTACCTCCTTCCCAGGTCCTATATTTAGGAAATATCTATACACTTTATAATCTTTCCAGTGGCAAAAATAGTTACCCTTACTAGAAATACCTTTACCTGTGATGTTTGCATCTATGCTATTATTTTTTTTATAATAGAGAGAAACTAAGGAAGAGTAAAATTGCTTATAAGTACATCTACAGAGAATAAATCCCATTCTGGAGGGATTTTGCAATGTGTTGGATCCAGGTTTTGTTCTGACTGGAAATTCTCCAAAGGAATGCTTTTTCCATAGGAAAATGCTGATTCATCAAACCCCAAGCATTTAGCAGTAGAAAAGGCCAACTACAGTGGAAATCTATCTTCCAGTGGAAATCTGCCCAGGCTTCTGCCAGCTTGCCTGAGGCACTGTGCTGCACAGATGGGAAACCAAAGCATCCCAAAACTAAAAATAAGAGGTCTGACATGGAGATAAGGCCATGGAAGGCTCATTAGCTCCTGTTGCCAATGTCCTACATTTCCAAGGTTTCTCATTCTAAGTCAGTTCACCTGGAGGATTGCTGGGTTGGCAGAGAAGGATTCAGGATCCTGAGAAGTTAAATGCCTATCCAGGGCCAGAATGCCCCACTGCTCTTCCCCCATTTGCCAGCCAGGCAAAGCTTTGTTTTATGAGAACACTTTAAAACCCACAAAGCTCATGTGAAGCACAACATATATAATTACCACTTCTTCTGGCAAAGAAAAAGTTTATCTAAACTTTCTTTTGTCCTGAAAACCAACTCCAGCTCTGTAAAGCCTTTCATGGAATTATGATGTCTTCTACAATACTCCTATTGAGACATTCAGAGCCATTCCCTTTACCATTAAATGTTTAAAAAGGGCAGAGAGGCATTTTCTCCCCAAGCGGAATAATACTTGGTATTTTTGTCAAGTGAGGAAATTTTATTAAATATTAAAGAGTCATTAAAATACATTGAATTACAAGCATAGGCCAGCCTACCCCAAACATTCCCAAAATACTTCTGGGAGCTGCAGGTGCTAAGACACCCTGAAATGGGCCATGAACTTGCTACCCACAGTTCTCCTACATCCACAGGACATTTATCCAGCTCACTGCTCCTGGGAATGTCAGTGCACTCACTCTCACCCACAAAAGAAAGAACAAGACTCCACTCCAAGTTCCTGCTTGGAGCTTGCAGCCTGGTAACTTGTGGGAGAAATCTCCAGGGAAGGTCATGACAAGCCAGCTCCCAAATTCTAGCTGGCTCTGTTGCTGTAGATACAGGCCCATGGCAAAGGGCTTGCACTGAAGGATGACCTCACCTTGCTGATGAGGAGAGAAGCAGTGCCCATAGCTGGGGGTGAGAGCACAGCCAGGCAGCAGATTGCCAAACAGCCTCCCTTCTACCCCATCAGCTCTTCCCATGCATAAACACCTCTCAGGGCACAAGACCACCACAGGCTGCACTGTGGGCATTGCTCCCTGCTCCACAGGGAAGGACGGAACATTTCTCAGCACACCAAGAAATCCAGTTCTATCTTTCCACTTTATTCAATTTGGACAATTCTATTCAGAGCCAGAGCCAGCAGCAACAAGGGCTTGACTACAGGGGTGCCAAGTGGCTGATGCTCAACATAAACAAGCCAGAGAATACAAACTCCTTCAGGAGCTTTAGATATCTCTGTAAGACAGGTGTTCAGTGCAGCTTTTGGGAAGTGGAGTTGACTGCTTGCTACATAAATAATCTTGCTCTATATTGTGCCAGAGCTTGTAACTCTGGTGCCCCAAAGTTCAGACCAGCTGCCTACCAGCCCTGGGGGGCAGAGGATGAGTTTAAACTTTCAAAATGAAACTTAAATTTAAACACCAATGAAGGAAGGCACACTATTGACTTGAATAACAGACATTTAACTACAAAAATTGCTGGCTTTGCCTTTGTTTTGTGATTAGATCTTGTTTTATCATTTTTATGCACTAAAAGATGTTACAATGGGAATTAGTATAATGGAGTTGCATATAGTTAATAATTCACTAGCCTGTATTTGGGGAAGTACCCCACAAATGCACAACTGAGCATACAGCTGAGATGTTGGCTAGAAAACACCAGCAACTCTCATATTTCTGAGAGTTACTACATGCAGTATCAAATTTACTCCAGGACCTACAACTTCTAATGTGGCATTCAAATGGACTTAATCAGTGGTTCCTCCTTTTCTTTTGCACCTCTTTCTTACAGCAAGGTTTTGTGCTTGCCCTTTTCCAGTGTTCTGACCCTTGTCTTTTCACCCAAACCTCACAGACATGCTCTTAAGGCTACCTCAGAAGGGCTTGAGCAGAGTACTTTGGAGCTTTTAAGATACTGACTTTTCAGATCCATAGGGTGGCCATTATATGAAGAATCACAGTCTGGCTGTAACAAAAAAAAAATCTACTACTGCAATGGCATGAATCCTTTCAAATCAAATCACACTCCATGACCACAAGGGATTCCTCCAGGAAAGCCTCCTCCTCTACAAACTTCACCATGCTGTCTAGAGAATGAGGGAACCCTTATATTTGCTCAGCTGTAGTTATTCTCTGTGAAACTCCTCAGTGGAAGCCAAAGGATAATGGGGATTATAGACAAAAGGAACAGTTCAAAGATTCAGGAAATCTTAACGTGCAGCCAGAACTGTGCAGTGAAAACAGATCTCTGCTTTCAGAAAACTATAGGACCTTTCACGAGAGTTACTTGCTACTGATCTCTGCTAAGAACACTGCTGAGCACAAAATTCTGGGAGATGAAAGGGACGAGAGTCTCATAAAATCATTATGTAGGATTTCCACTGCTCTCTTCTAAACTGGTCTTATATCAGAAAGTTTGACCTTTGGGGAATTGCTTCTTGGAACAGCTCGTTCTGGAGCACACAGGGGAGAGGATGTTCTGACCCTTGTCCTGAAAACACTCGAGCCTGGTCTGGCACAGCTCAGGAAGCAGCTCTAGTGGGGCTGCTAGTGACAATTACCACCACAGAATCCATGCAATATCCTTGAGGAACAAATTGCTGGGGACAGGGGCAATATACCGAAAGAATGGTCAATCTTGTAGAGTGACACTAAACTCTAGAAAGAGGAATTATTTTTCAAACTTGACTTTGTTAAAGGCATCCTAAAATGAAAATATGCAAATAGAGGTACGTAGCAAAGATGTTGCTCTTGCTTTGTTTGAATCAAAGATATATCCTGAGAGAAGAGAAATCCATCCCACAGCCCTTGGTAACCTTAAGTAAACTAGGAACAAGGAAAAAATCCACTGAAATGAAGGCCAAAGTATTCCACATGACTCACAGTCAGTGATCAGAAGGACATGACTATGATAAAATTAAATAATGAAATTAATTTCCCTCTATTCCCATAAAGTCACAAGTGCTGATATCTCCTCTGTTTGTTCTGCCAGGTTGTCCAGGATATGGGAGAGTGGAGCTTGGTCTAACCAGCTAGGGAGTGACACAGAAAAAAAATGGTCTAGCAGGTACTTTAAGGCATAAATGAACTTTAAAAGATGTTAAATGAATGAGTTAGCAATAAGTTTATGAACCATACCTCAAATGTATGTTTTGAAAATACATAGCGTTGTGTTTAAGAAAATGGTTTGTTTTCTAAACAGTGAAATTTTGTGCAAAAAGTAAAGGACAAGAAAGGAAATTTCCCAGTAAATAAAGCTGTGTTATTGTTATCTGTTAGAGGGTTCCTTGTGTCTTCCTTTGGAGACACTGAGCTGGTCCTGCCCTTTGAGACAGGGAGCTTAGGAGGGACCACAACCACCTGTGCAGAGACGTGCACCCAGCACCAGTACTTACAAGCACAGCAGAAGGCAAAAAGCCACACTTTCTTGTAAATGCATGCAGGATGTTATGGGACATGGCTCCAGGTTTCTCAAGGCTGCTTGTACTCTTTGCTGAGTACAAGGTACATGATATCTTGAGATATCACATCATTATTGCCTTCCTCCATAATATTTTTCTACAGCATCTTCCCTTCTTGAAAGGTTCATTTGCCTACATCCAAAGGCTGCTCTAATACCACACAGCTGTATAACCTTGAATCCAATTTCCATAAAAACAGGGAAGGTGTGAGAAGCAGGGCTTGTGCTGTCCCATCTGGACTTTCCTCTTGGACACCCTCTGGCCATTGGGAGATGTATTTGATTTTTCTCTGAAGTATATTATAGGCTCACCTCACCTAGCTTTGCACCTGGCTGAACTTTCACCTTTCTTTGACTTCTTCACTTCACCTTGGACCTGCCTAGTCCTCAGACTTGTCTGGTGATCACTGGACCCTTCTCTGGACCTGGGTACTCTCACTGGACCTGCTGCACCCTTCCTCAGGATGAGCCTGGTCAGAGGGGCTGCTGTCTGTCTGTCTGTCAGCTCCCTAACACACATGACGTTGCACCACAGGCATTCCAAGCACCTCCTGAGCAGTACCTGTGTACAGGTCATGCGAACAGCCCAGCACTGTTACATCAGTATTTTAAATTTACTGCTAAAAGTATCAGTGCTGCAGAGTTCCTTCATCTTGGGAAAACTAGAGAGAGCTGGACTGATGTTCATGTTGTGATGGAAAGTTTTTTTGGCTGACTTTGTGGGGGGTGGTTTCCATCCCTTTGTGGAGCCATGGTTTATTTTGTTTCTTGTTTTGTTTCTTGACAGCTTGCCAGCATTCTCTGGGATAGATTATTCCTCAGCATTTTCTGAATCTCTGTCAGTACAGTCCAACACTTCCTCCTCCCAGCTCTCATACACGCAATGACTCAGCCCTGGCTCTCACTTTCCCTTTGCTGAACTTTGTGACAATTTTTTCAGCTGCATTGCTGTGTGGCCAGAAGAAGTATGTATAAAGTGTGCCAAAAAGGCATTTCAAACAACAGGAAAAAAAGCAAGAAAGCTATTTGATTCTCTTGCATTAGAACATATCTGCATTTTGTGTCTCAAATCTATGCGTATAGGGAACTCACATTTATCTCTGCAGGACAGGAGGGACATGCAAGATGCTCAGCAGTTGCTAAACCTGCAGAAACATTTACTCAGAAAAGTTTAGAATAACAATTTCTTGTTTCATGGGTCTCATATCACATTATCATCAGAAGACACTGACAAGACATCTGAGATTTAAAAAAGTTGAGTGATGAAATGAACTGCAGTGGTGGAATTTTGGACATACAAGGTTAAGACACAAAGTCTCTTTGAATTACAGACATAGAATGATGTTACCCTGATTTTTTAAGTTTTTCTAAGCCTTCTGATGTTTACATTCTTGTAACGAACTTTCTCACACACTTTATGTAAATAACTTATTGTTTTGCATTCTTTTATGGAGGAGGAGAAATTTGATGGACTGTTGGTTTGTCCAGTGTCATTGGAGAGGTGGCACTTTCACCTTCCAATCCACTGTCACTTTTGGAAATCTAAAAATGCTGGAGTCAGAAATTTAAAAGTCTCTTTTTACCTTGAAAGAGCAGTGCATCCATGTCATGTTATTTTGTGTCCTATAGTGACAGAATGGGTTGTAAACAAATAACCCATTATTGTTTACCAAACTCAAGGATGACGGAATTAATGTCTACAACTTCATAGAGAAATACTACAAGGAGCCAGTGATGTCCCCAGTCAAAAGGAAAGGATAGCACAGCTGTAGAAATTGTGAGCCACTCTAAGATAACTTCCAATTTGCCTTTGAATGGACAGTAGCAGATGATAATGTTCTTGTTCACATAAGCTTGATTCTATTTTTCCCAATTCTAGTCCAGTTAAAACATACAAAGAAGGAAAACTCGTAATGTACAGGGCACTGTGAGGGTCAGGGAAAGCAATACAGGTACTGAATCAATGAAATCCTCAATTCCTGGCATTACCCAATCCCCAGTGAAAATCCACATTTAAAAAAAACCCCTCTGTACTGCACCATGTCACTGTATGTTTCTTGTAAGCTTGATGCACCAGTGTTTCTGAACCTATGGAACAATTAATTCTTCTGTGAAAGGGGCCTGGATCACCATTAAATTCCAAACTGAAGTCTTGATTCAGCTTATGAGAGTAACCTAAACTTTTTCCAAGTTTCAAAATTTAGTGAGAAAATTATCAATTAAGTAGAACTATTTGATAAGCTGTGCACATATTCTTTCACTCTTTCTCAGACTAGCTTTGTGCTCTGCTACAATATTTTCTCCAGTTGCTGAATAACAATGACTTATATTGATCTCCCAGGCAGAGGTCTGTCTCTTGATTTCATGTGAACCCTCAAACACACAGATCAAACCTTTGCCTTGGCACAAGAGCTGGAGTGGCTTTCTTTATCTAAGAATTGTTTGTACCATTGCTGCTGGCCAAGGGATCCACCTCTGCTGGATTCTTTTGGACTCAGTTCTCTTGTAAAACTTGACCAGTGCTCAGATTCCTAATTCAATGAAGACTTGTTATAAACAACTCCTCCTCTCACCATTTTTTCTAGGTCACAGTCAGCCACCTTCCCTGGGAGGGATGTGCTGTTGCCATGGCCTTTCCTTGGGATATCACTTATATAACAGTGCAGTCTCTGGGGTGACACAAACCTCCTGCCTTCCTGGCCACAGCAGCACGGTGTGTGAAACCTGAATCCTCCAGGAAATCACAGTTCCAGTTCTCGCAGTGCTCTGCTTGGCATCTCAAGCTAGAGATGGGCCTGAGCTAAAACTCTGGTCAGATGCATGTGTTCTCTGGAGACCATGCCTCTTAGTATGTACATAAACAAACTGCCAGGGTTACCACCATGGTTTTATTCTACCTCCAAAACTGCTCACAGCTTGACAGAATCCATTTCTGTGCTGTGGTTTAGGCTGCTCAGCCTTGAAAACAAGAGCTTTTTCATCAGACATATCTATCTGTCCTTCAGGTTAGCTGTAGGGAAGGGTGGGAAATGTGGAGGCAGAAGAGTCTTTCATCCACTATTTTACTGTCAAATAGTTTATAAACCAATGAACACAGGTTCTGCTCCTCCCTGCTAACATTCAAAGTTAAACTACTTAAAGTAAACAAACAAGGAGAAAAGTAGAGGCAACTCCTTCCCATTCTGGCAGCTGGTGAACAAACAAGCTCACACAGTCCTTGTGACTAAATGCTATGGTTTCTGTCTCCTTCTTATCTACAGTAATAGTCTTGAGTGGAACAAAAAAAGAGCTTCAAGAAACTATGATGTTTATACCAAAATGCCTTGCTGTTGGTAAAGCATGTTGATTTTAATAAACTGAGTTATTTCAATAAATTTCAACATTACACAGAAGCTTTCTGATATTCTTAAATTATGATTTATGGCATTCTATACAGTCATAGCACTGTAAACTATGGTTTAATATAGTTTAAGAAAGATAGGTTTCTGTTTGTTAAGCTAGGAATGAACTCATTCACACTAGACAGGACTCTCTAAACCTTGTCTGATTTTAGTCGTTTAATAATATTTGAGACTCCTAAGATCCCAAGTGCTCTGTGCACAAGGGAAGCAGGTGAGAGGCTGGCCAGCATAAAGCCACAGGAGCCAGATGAGCTGGCAAAGCCCTTCTGCCTCATTGCCAGCCCGAGCTGATGGATGAGGCACAGGGGGAGGAGAAGGAAGATGACAGTGACCAAAGGAATGTGTTAACTATATAGAGTGCACAAAAAGAAGAGATGTTTGTGCTGTGACATCAGAGCTGCTGAAAGGACATTTACCACTTAGTCTGGGAATTTGGCTTTACATAAAGGAATAGCACTGGCTCCCAGGTTACTCATTAGGAGCATTTTGGATATACTATTATCTGCAGTTTTAAGGGACTTAGGTCTCTTTATTTTTAAAAAATTGATGTGTCTTTACAATTTCTATTTGGTGATATGAAGGGAAAGCAGAACAAGGGAGAACTAGATATCTATTAGACTATGTGTACAAAATGGTGCTATATCAGGGAAATTATTTTTCTTTATCCAGTGGAATAAGTTACTGCCATTTAATGTGAAGTTAATTTTCTCCCAGTTCTGCATTAAAGATCTGAACTAGAGCTTAGGTGACTATTCCAGGGCAGATCAACATCATTTTTTAGGCACAACAAAAGAGGGAAAGACTATTATGTTTTATTCAGGCACAGAAAAGTTAGAAAATGAAACTCGCTAAAAATTTACAATTTGCTGTATAAGATTAATAAATCACCAAGTAAAATTACATAAAGTCAAATCTATTATTCTTCAGGGGCAAAATTGAACCAACTTGACATTTTTACTGAGGAAAGGGGAGGTTTTTGCAAAGAGTGTACCATCTCTGTTCTGCTCCACACATTTCTGTAAGGAATCAGAAACTGTAAGAGGTTTTCTCCAGTACAGTGAACAGCAGAACTTATCCTGATGGGTCTTGCTGTCTGGATCATTAGCTTTATACTCTTCTGTTTCAGAAGTTACTGACAGCCTTTAAGACTTTCACAGAGGCAAAACATCATTCGTACATCGTTCTGCTTTGTGAGGGGACAGCTCAATTTTTCACATGTTTTAAATGTAATTCCTATCACATACAAGATAGAAGACCACTTTCAGTGGTCTTTGAGTTACAAAAACTCAAAGAACAGTTGAAAATCTGAATTGCAGTCTTTCTTTTCTGATTTTGAATGTGAGTTTTTCAGACTTGGCAGTAAAGAGAACATTCAATGGCTGGTTTTCTCAGCCTTACCAGATCACAAGAGTGTGATGCATCAAAGAAAGCCTTTCCCAGAGGCCTGTAGGGATATAAAGGGATATTGACTCCAGGTAATCTAGAGAGGCATCTTCCCATGTAATGTTTGTTATAACCAATGTGATTGCATGGCTACTGAAACAACCAAAGGCATTTTGCATTTATTTGCAAACCCTCCCTAAAGACAGACATTTATCTGATCTAAGTTCCCCTCTCATTATCTCCTTCTCCACAGCAAGATCACAGAGTTCCCCAGTGGTAAACATTTTTTCTGAGGATGGGAATCCACCATCAACTTGCCCATGCTGAGTGATTTTGGTGACTGAAAAATCCAGGAAAATTGGAACAAATCACTGTGCTGACTTGCCATCCTCTTTTAGTGGCAAAAACCACAAATTTCACTTTGCTCTGTAGCTAACATGAGAACTGGCAGCGAGTTGCAGTGGCCCTTGAAAACCCTCTGCAGACACACTGGGCCCCACTGCCATGGACATGGTCAACAGGGAAGGCTGTAGAAACCACAATGAAGAACTCTTCTGGAAATTTCAAGTTACGGCAAATATGGGAGCCCCAGGAACTCTTACTTCATGGCCAAAGTTGTAATTTAATGTTCAGACTGAATTCATTGCACTGTGCATTGGGGAGACAATGTGGTCTGGAGGTTACAGAGGAGGGCTGGGAACCACAAGTATCCCCTTGGGATTCTATCCAAAATGAGCTGCTCACTGCATGACTTGAAGGAAGTCACTTAATCTGATTTCTGTATGCCTTAGTCAATTTAGATATAAAACTGGATAGAAAGCAGAACAAAGCTAAAATTTCCTGTTGCTTCAGTTAGACCTTATCTATGCAGAATAAATAAGTCCTTTTGACATAATTCATTGTGGAAAAGAATGTCAGAAGAAAGGTGACCCAGAAACAGTCTGGTTTGTTACCAAGAAGCAAAACCAGGCACAAAGGGAAGTAGCATTTTCAAATATTGAAGAAATGTATGGAAACGGTACAACAAACACTATATTGCTCACAGTGCTTGCAGAGAAGGACTTTTGGATATGAAGTGTGAGGAGCCTCAGTGGCATTTTGTCATCACTCACGAGAAATCAGATTGGCTTTGTGGTGCTGAGGAGAGGGTGCTCATTTGGAGTAATCTGATCAACAGTTTGCACTATCCACTTGTGAGAAAGAAGCAGAGAATATCAAAACTGTAAGTAGATGTCTTGCTGTCCTGATGATCTGTGGAAGGGGACAGAGTAGTCCCACAGAGTCACATGCCTACACAGTATCCAAAGGCATTCACAGCCAAGCAGAGTGGATCTCTGTATACACTGCTGCCAGTTTGAAATCCCATTATTTTCTTTCTGTAGCTGGAATCAGAGTATTAGAGGTCTGGCTCTATCACACTCAGGGCTTTCTAAAAGCTGTTAATCTGTTTCAGCTCTGAACATAAATGATCATGAAAGAGAAGTGAACTCCCTTCAGGATGGAGAGTTAGATAACCTTAATATTTTAAGGCAAACAAACAAAGAAACCAACCCTGGCTACCCACAAAGTACATACTGACGCCTGGATCCATATTTCAAAATATTCTGAAAGTTCCAAGGGTTTTGCATGGAAAACTACTGAAAGAGAGGTGTGGAGCCATCATTCCAAATATGAATTCAAGAAGCCAAGCGGAGGAATTTTGTGCAGATCCCTGTTTGATAGAGGAAGGATCCCCATCAAAGTATAGCAGCGGTTCATCATCAGATAGAGATTTTAACACCTGGATTTTCATATCTGAAATTATATTTTATATATATGCATTTTAGCCCATGCTCTTTCTCAGGAATAGAGGCTCCTCATTACAGTAACATGGGCCTGTCTGTGAACAGAGATGATAACAGTAAAGCAGTAAAGACTGGCAGAGAGATGCTCCATTTGGAAAGACTGCAGGAGCCATGCCATGATCCAAGGAAATTTTACTCAAATAAAGAATCCTGGACAGAGCTCGAAACATACCAAATCATTCAGTTCATCTAAGCCAATATTCTCTGAAAGCTGCACCAGGATCCAACCATGTTAACAACCATACGTTGAGCCAAAAAAAATAAAGTCTTAGCTACAGCAAGATTTCCCCCTCTCAGTTTAATTTGCAACATGCTGTCAACTAATATCAAAAATTGTACTATATATTTTAATTGCATTGTTACTATTTCTATGTTAATTGCTTTAAAGCATACTCTTTAATATTGCCTTTAAAAGTCATGTCAAATGAATACGATGGGAAAACATTCTGGAATAAGCATGCATTCTCCCTCTGCTCACAAATGGCTTATAAAATTCAACAGTAACATTTTGGCAATCAGAACTATTTACATAGGAGACAGATGACTAGGCATGGGAAAGCAGCTTTTGTTCACATCAAAGGACCACATACAAATTCTCACATGGTACTCTCATTTTAAAAAATTCTCATTTTTATTTACAGAGAAAAGAGATTGAGCAACTTGATAAAAACATGAATGGTGAGAAGTACAGTGTGTTGAAAGAGGGAGAATGCTGCATTGCTAGTATAGCATAAGGAAAAACTGTCTTATTGCATCATATAGGCAAGTGTCTCAGAGTTCAGCCTGGGGACACTAAAGCATGGCTCCTGCACTATCTGCACTCTGTAAATGTCCTGCAGCAGCACAAAGGAGCTTTCCAAGTGATATTTCTCATTTTGACTACCTGGTTACAGCTGTCTCTTGTAACTGGTGCCTCACTTCAACACCCTTTCTCACTACAAAAACCCCCAGTTTATATAAAGAACAAAATCAGGCATAGAAACCCACTTTTAAAGGTTTGGGGAAAAGTATCCCAACACGGCATATTGTATTTAAGAAATTAATTCTGCAGCAGCACTGAGCAAAAGCAGCTCTCAGCTCTAAAGTTACTACTTTAGTTAGTAAAGTGGTAACTTCATGGCAACTTCAGCTTGAATGAAGAATTTTTAGGAACCTAGTTTCAATTACTGTGTTGTATCACACAAGTGCTTTTGGTACTGAATAAAAGAACCTATGACATACTGCCTGATCATACAAATACTTGCACATGATAAAAAAACTTTACTGCTTCCCTCCCGCCCCTCGCAATGGCTGCTGTTTTGTTGGGTTTTTTGATGAATTTGGTCCTCCCAACTTCAACATCAATTCCATCAATTTTTAAACACCTAAATAATCTTTTTCGTTATAGAAAAATGTAGTTTGTTGTGCACAAATTGTGAACCACTGAGGTACACTGGCAATTAGTGAGCACTGACAGTTCAAAACCCCGTGGTATCTCAACAGTATGCTGCCATTTCTGCACATGCATGCACATACACATTATGTAAACACAGGGTGTTTAACCCAGAAATGGGCACTGGAGCTTTTAGAAGCTCCAAGCTTGCCTTCAGACTCTCCACAGTGTATACCCAAAATGTAAAAGGCTATTTTCCCTGTGTGATGAGGACTGTGCTCAACATATTAATTCCCTGGGCATGGTGGAGCTCTCTCCAATAAAGGCCAGAGTTTGTCTTCTCTGGAGTCAGACATCTGTCAGAAACAGTCAGACACCATCTAGAAAACTCCCTCAGGAATGCAGGATCATCACAAGGCTCCTTCCCTCCTATTTTAACCACTTTTCTCATTATTCCTTTTTTAACACAGTTGCGTAGCAATGTGTGTTTAACAAGCACAAACACAGCCATGACACTTCACATCATGGATGTTTCCCTTCAGGGAGAGGATGACAGGCACCCTGTCATGTGCCAGATGGAGGTTATTTTATTTAACATTCCACTGGAAGACGCTGAGATATTCCTACATATGGCAAAGGAAGCTTTGAAGGGAAGAGTTCCTACCCTGAGAAATTAAGGAGGCAGACACCATTACTTCCTGCAGACCATTCATTTTTCCTTCCCTAGATCTGGTGTAGTCCCATGTGCTCTTTGCAACTAACAAACCAGAGCACATCAGTCCTGGAGAACTGACTTGAAGGGACTGACAGCTCAGACTTCTTGCCCACTGAATTGGCAAATTCCCTGTGGCTGTTGTTTGCCTGGTGTGGATCTTTTCCAGCTATTCAAGCATAGTCTGAGCCTACAGAACTCCAGACAGTGCAGAGAGCCTGATGACAGCAGCTCTAACCACTGACCACCTGCTGTACACAGACCACAAAGCTGCAGCTTGCTCACTAACTCATGGGCAATAGTCATTTTTATCCGTTATTTTACCAACTATAAAACATCTCAAAATAAGGTTAAATTTAACCTGTGGCTTTAAATTCCACATAGATGGTTGTTTCAGACAAATTCACCTTCGCTGGCCAGGGATGAGGGACTTGTGGATGGGAGGAGCATTTCTAATACTAAACATGAATTTAGAAGTAATTCAACCAAACTGTTTACCAACGGAAGAGATGTGTTTACTGTACAGTCAATACTACTTGATCTTAGAGAAGAACAGCTTGTAAGGAAGGAGATTAAATGCCTCATTAAAAGTTGTAATATGCTTTTTTTTCTATTCCCAGGGAATAAAAATTTCTCTCATTTTATGAGTGAAACACAAAGTTCTGGACATGCACAGTTGTTTCTTTGGTGCTAAACCTTTTTTTTTAGATGCAGGCTACTGATCTGGGAAATAAACTTTCTACCTTTATTGCATAGATATAGGCATCTGGAAACAAAGAGTATCTCAATTCCTGATAAACTAAATCCTCAAAAGTAGACCTTTTTTTCCAGGTATAATTGCAATAATAAGGTACAACGGTTGCTACATAATCACTTTTATCAGATAGAAAATGCTGCTTTTATATGCAAGTCACTTACTTGCAGAACAGTTTTGACTAGAAAAATGTTTGGAGAAGATGGGCGGCTAAACTTGCTTTTTCCATATTGGTGGTGGCTGGAAGCTCCAAGGATTAACCAGACCATTCCACCACCTTATAAGGGACCATGTTTAACTTCTTCAGCAGACAGAGGGGATCTGAAATCCAAAGAAGCTTTCCCAAACATTTTAAAGTATTCCACAGCTCCCTCAGCCCTCCCCCTAAAAGCCATGTTACTTTATGTGACTTAGAAAAGCAAAGAGCTGAGTGGTTAAGGAGGTGCAATGTATGGTTTGAATTTTGAAGAGCTGTGAACTGAATGGGTTGGATAAAACAGGGAATAGCAGCTCCATTTAACATCTCCACAACCACCAAGGGGGAACTGGAGCAGTCTGGGCTCTTGCTACTCAGGTTAAGAATTTAAGTCTAGACATAAAGCCTGATGCAATGTGAAACTCAGTACCTTACTGAAAAAAAAAAAAAGGAGATGCATTCAAATTCAATGTTGAAGGGTGAGTAGGTTCAGGATTCTTGTTTTCTCTAAAATGCTACAAACCTCTCAAGCTTTGGCATGACACCCTGCAGCAGTGCAGTGCTGCATCCTGGTTCCACTGGCTCCCACACAGGGGGAATGAGGCATGTATGGCAGCAGAAAACACTTTTCTGGCTGAGATAGACAAGTTTATGTCAAAGCAACTCTTTACCTTTTATTCAAGAGTTGTGTGCAACAAATTACAATTCAAAGGTTCTCCTAAACAGAGTGAAAGGTTTCAAAATTTTAGCACAGTAAATACCATTAGTCACTCTCTTGCTCAGTGAAAACATTTTATGCAAGAGCTAACCAAAATAAAAAATCTGCAGCCAGGAAAACAAGTGTTAAATCATGCTGACAGTCTTGTCAATATTATATTTTTTCACTGGAAACAAAAGTACTAGCTACTTATTTAATTCTACTTTAAAATATGCTAACATGCTAAATAAGCAGTGCAGCCTAAGATAAATAAGACATAAATAGGTACTAGGATAGCCTAGCATCATTTATTATTTTTATTGATTCTTTTTTTTTCCTGCCAGCTACTTAGATCTGTTGTCTCTTCAAGTACTTATTTTCTAATTTTTTTCTTAGGAAGAAACACTTCTTTCTTGCGTAATTGCAAAGAGTTATGAAGAAATTTACTGACCATGAGATACCAGTAGACCTTGTGTGAAAAATCTTTGCTCACTTCTGTCTTAAACAATTTTAAAATAGTGAAAATATAAGTATAGATTGATTCAGAGCAGGACTCACAATTCTCCTGAGTGACAGTGGGAGTCTTGGAGTAACCAAGGTCCCGCAGTGCACAGAAAACCTTTAGCTTGTTGCCAATTCCAGCTTCACCTTGATTATGGGAATGACTTCAGTCATTGCAAACATGGACTTGGCCATTTGGTTATGGTTTTGGAAAACATATCTCAGGGTTTTCCTCCATAGATTAAGCTGTTCCTGCCATGAAGAAGAGTTAAGCTGAAGAACTCCACTGTGGGATATGAATGCTAGAAGTTTTCAAGTGTTTAAGGGAAAACTGCATGTATTCATTAGAGGGAGATTTATTGAGTTTTACCAAATACACAGGAGCTCTGTTGGCTCAGAAAATCTCCATGCTGGAAATGGGAGCCTGTGAGAGCATTCACAGGGAAATTGTGCTCATTAATTCTGCTCCCACATTCTCCCCTAGACAGGCACCCATTTTCAGCCTCCATCAGAGAAGATGCTGGGCTGGGTAGGTCTTTGGAATGAGATGAAGGTTATGCTATTGTTTCCTGTAGACTGGGATTTATTCACTTGCTGTTTTTTTAAGCTGTTGCTCACTGCTTTTCCTCACAGAGGCTTCTGCATTGAACTGCTGGATGTGAGATGACCATTGGGAGTATAATGACAACTGCACATTATGAAACTGCTTTACACAAGTTCCAACCATGAAATAATGAAAAGCAGTACCAGCAGAGCCCACTCCTGATCTCTACTTCCAACACTTTGTAAAACACAGAATTATTCATGTGCTTTCCCAAGCCTGCAGAGAATTCAGCTACCTGATAATGAACAATTGAGCTGCACAATGTCTACCATAACAGCTAGACTTGCTGTTCTGCACAGTACTTTAGTTCACTGTGCAATTTTCATTACTATCACTGTAATTCTGTCTAAGCATTGAAGCTCTGTCTAGTTATCCCTGGCAAAACACACTGTTCCATTCATTTCCCAACAATTGTTTATTTCTTCTTCCTAATAATATCAGCTGCTTTCAGCTCTGTTGAGTAATGTAAATTAGTTATTCTACACTAGAAAGTGAGTGAACAAATTGGCCTTGCTCACAATAGCCTCTCAAGCAGGAACCATTTGCCAGAGATCAGAAGATGAGCAGCTAATTGTGGCTTTCTGAAATGCTTTCCATATCCTCCACTACAGAAGCAGTCTTTCTGCTTTATTTGGCTGGCAAACACAAGCAGAACTGTCCCTGTGGAGGTGGGCTGAGCTTCAATACAGTGATCTGAGCTTTCTCAAAAACTCAGGCGTTTTGCTGTCTTAGATTTTGGTTTTTTCCTTTGCAGACATTAAAGTCAGCTTCAAAACTTCAAACTTGATATGCAATATTTATCACATTTCAAGTTGAGCATTACATTTCTGAAGCATTTTGGGATACTAGAATGTTAACTGACATGTTTCTAAGGATGAGCACAAATATTTCTGCTGCTGGAGGTCAGTGTATTTTAAACAGTTACAGAAGTCACAGAGAATAGATGCTCCCATCCATGCTACATGGTCTCTCGTTTGAAGCACTATTCCTTTGTAGACTCTGCCTACAGCACCCACCTAAAGCAAGCCCAGTCATGATGATAAAAGTGACCACAGAATGGACGCCAAGGATTAGAGAGGCCACAAAGACTGACAAGATAAAGAAACTTTGGCTACCTTTGTACTTACTGAATAAAACCCATGGTGGCATAATACAGAACTTTAAATAAGCTTAGAAATAACCTCAGAAAGCACATGAAATGTGATTCTCAAGCACAGAACATAGCTCAAGCTGGATCACTGAAAAATTGCTCTTTGATGACCACATTACTGTCAATTCTAATAACATTACAAGAGAGAAAACACATCACAATTCCACCACAAGAACATTAAATTTTCTAAGAGAAATGACAGAAAAATTGTTAATCTTAGTTAAAAGAAAAATTAAAACCGCAGCTACAAGAGCAGGGCAATTGCATGCAGCAGGGAAGCAACTCAAAACATTACATAAAGACTCTCAAAGCCATCTGAGGGAAAAAAAAACTCCAAAAGCAGCAATAAGAACAACAGCGTGGTTAAACTTCTGAGAAGGATGGATATAAGAAGATAGATTTTTTTTTTGTATTAGAAAATGTGGAATATCTGGCTAGATGAAGAACACAGGAAAAGGAATTAATTCTGTCAAGTTAAAGGTAAAAACACATTAAAAAATATTTTCGTTGTTGGCATAAAGTACAGCTTGCTATAGGTATAAAGACTGCTAATAAAAAGGCTTTGAGAAAGTACTGGAAGCCAGGAGCCTGCCAGAAAGTTTCTGAAACCAACAGATCATAAAGACAAACACTTAAGCAGATAAGCCCGTTTCAGAAACACGACTGAATTCTTTCCGTGTGTGTGCAGCACAGCGAGGTCAGGCAGGTTCACCTGCTAAGCCAGGCTGCCAAGGAATCAGTCTGAGGAGCTGCCCCAAGCCAAAGTGTTCAAGGGGCAGCTTCTTCCCAGCTCTGTGTCATGAGCTGCATCAATTGCCAGGACCAGGGAGGGCTCACCCAGGAGTTCCAAGGGACCCTCGTGTAAAACTTTGCCAGGCCATGACAGTGCACAGCTTGTCATGTAAATCTTCCTCACTCGCAGAGTGCAGTGGGCAAACACCTCCCACATCTGCCAAATGGATTAAGGGTGTTCTTGCAAAAAACAGACCAAAGAATTTAACTGCTGCTTATGTAAGCCAGCAAAACATTTACTGTGTGTCAGAATTCATAGATACTGGGATAAATGTGATTTAATGAGGAAGAGCCAATGAGCCTGTCAAGCACAGTGATGCCTAGGAAAATTATCGGAATGCTTCAAGTATTGATCAGTGTGTTAATGAAGTGATTCAGTGTACTAGGATTTCCCTCCAGAGATTCTGACACAGCTTTCTTGGAGCCACTACTCTTCTGTGGACTCTGATTTTGCTCTAGGATAAAGCAGCGTCTTTAAAGAATTACTGAGCTCAAATAACAGAAACAAGGGTTTAATTTTCAGATTGAAATACATCTTAAGAGGGGTACTCCAAAAACCTATACTGGGACTTGTGCTACTCAGCATTTTCTTAATCTGAAAAGGCCAATCAGGGACAGAAACAGAACAAGAGAGTTTGCCAATCATAAAAACAGGCAGGAAAAAAACCCCAAAATGAAATCCCCATTCTGGACAGTTAAAACTTAAATTGAACTATGAAGGATCAGAAGCTTCCCAGTATTTGGTAATTAGCTCATTAAATGAAAATAGAATTTATTGTCAATAAAAAGATGTAACGCACATGGGGATAAGCAGCCTTAACTGTTCCTGTGTGGTGATGACTCAGTTTTGCCATTAGTATTCACATCTATTATCCAAATTTTGCTGGAGGTAACAACTAAAATAGCAGCTAAATTGTCAGAAAGTAGCTAAAAATACCCAATCTAGTGATACAAATTATTTTGTCATGAAGAGGTAAGAAAATGTGTTCTATTCAAAACCCATTGTTCACATGTTAGACAATATGTTAAAGTCAATATTTTCTTTTACTGCTCTCAGTCTGAAAAAGACAACAGAAGAATTAGAAAAGGAATTGGAGAGCATTTTGAAGAAAGGATCACCTAATAAATGACAGGGGGGTTGTGGCTTTTATTTTTTTTTGTTGTTGATGTTGTTTTTGTGGGTGCACTGTTGACTTCACCAGGACTCAGAGATTTTATTTTTTTCATGAGGGAGGTAAAGGAATGGATGCCTTTATGCATATTAAAAAAAAGACTTTTTGAGAGGTTCTCAGCAATACAGAAAGCAGTGCATTTCATCAGAGGTCTCCATCTTTCATGCACAAATTGCACCTCACAGAGCACAGTGCCAAAAGCAGTCAGCACCATCTCTGTAGTAGCAGTTACCACCATCTCCAAACAAACCAACTCCTGGAACATTTTGGTGTAAATAAACTAAGCAGTGTATGATACCAGGCAGAACAAAAAGGAAAAAAAAAACCCAACCCAAAACAAAGGATCATAAAAACAGAACTCCCCCAGAAAATCTTAGAACTCACAGGAGCACAGCCCACAAAAGCTCTAGTTTCCTGAAAGCTCAGTATTTCTAATTTATAAGCATCTTTGGACAAGAAACAAACAAGAAAATGTAAGTAGGGGAAAGGGAACACAATCTTAATTTTGGAAAAACACAGTAGAGAGCTTTTCTCAAATAACTTGGCAGCAGGCTTTCTAGCTGTCCACATGCAACAGCCCCGAGCCACATCACAGCCCAGCCTCACCAAATCCCACTTGGAGGAGTACCAATCCATGCAATTCTTCCCAGCCCCAAGGCAGCCATTTGATCACCACCAAACTCAGCTGAGAAAAAAAATCAGGTTTATTGTAATCCTCAGAGATATCACAGCTTCATTCCCACCCTGTGAGCTCTCTCATACAGGAGCTCAGTGCTCAGAAATTTGGGCAAAATCTCAGGGGCTTGCAGCCAGCTCCTTTCTTCTCCCAAGGCTCTCAGCAAGCCCTCACCTCATCGAAGTCCAACAGGTACAGAAATTCCTGAGTGACAGGCACTTCCTCTTCAAATGAGTTTCTGTAAAGCATCACTTTTCCACACCACAAATAGAAAAGTCAAACTGCACCAGAGCTTCTCGAGTGAATCTTTTTGTTAGATTGCATTTGACCTAATCTGCAAATACCAAAGTAACAGAAGCTTTTTGCCAGCTTTCAGCACAGGTTTATCTTCTGTCCAAACCTGGTTACAGCCAGCTCTCCTTCACCACCCTGCTCACTACTGGCAAAGCGGGATTGCACATCACTCACATACTTTGCAGAAGGTATTTGTTGTGCCTTTCATTCAGCAAAAAGCAGGGGAAAAATCCCACAAAGCAGCAGCAACAATACAGCAGGAGCTGCAGCTCTTGAAGTTGAGACAAATAAAACATGGAATTGCCTGACAAACAATCTTTTCCCTTTACCTTCAACATGCAGTGGGAAGATGGACAAAAGAAAGGAGAAGCTGTCCATTTTCCCCTCAAAACAAACTTTGCATGCAAAGCATGTCTCAAGGTACAGAAGTTTGCTAAGTTTCACCTTGCTAAGGAGAACAACCTGCAATTTAGATATTCTTTTCAATAAGCATCATTCTTTATAAAACCCTGTCAAATAACTGGAGAGGAAATCTCTCTTAGAGATGCTGTATAAGCAAAAACTAGACAAAGTAGAAACTTTCAGAGTTTGTTTTGCTTCCAAAAGAAAACTGAGATATTTGTAATTTCAGTTAGAGCTCAGCCAGCAGAGCCTTTCACTGCTACCTCAGATTATTTCTGTGCTGGTGGTGCAGCCAGCTCCCTTTGCAGGAAGATCAGCTGTGCCTGGAAGCTGCAGTCTGAAGGCACAGTCCCAAACTGAGCTAGTCCACACAGACAAAGGGATATTCCTTTTCCAGAGAATATTACTCAGCAGGAACAAGGGGTGTTTGCCCAGGGGAACATCATAAAGGACAGCAATACTGCAGATTTCCTCAACCCAATTCCAAGGAAGGTATCAAAGGGCTCCTGGGAGAGCTGCCACCCTGCTGGGGAGGTGGCACAGCCAGCACACTCACTGAACCTGCTCACTGCTTCTCTGGGTTCCCATCAACGTCATGCTGAGCATTCAAAATGCACAGAAAATTAAAACCATGTATTGAATTGTTTCCAAAGTCAGCAGATCCAATTACTCCTCTGTTTTTTACTTCCACAGCTGTTCACTAAGTGTCTAAGAGGAGCACAGATGAATGTTAAGGTACCAACTTAAACATTTTCCATATGGGACCCAATTATGTGGCTTGGATTCTTTTAATTTGGAATATTTGAATATTTCTAGGTCTTTTTAGGAATAGCACACAGGAAATAAAACCTAATTTCCTCAAAAGTCAGGATAAAAAGCAGTCTAATAGTAACCTTCAATGAATCTGCATAGTTAATCATCACTAATGTGCATGAAAACTGGAAAAGTAATGGACTCTCAGAAGTCCCCTCTGTGTTGCCTGCTGCTGTCAAATACATAAAAACACCATTACCATATGGAGATTGTAAAATTCCTGTGTTCACTCATGCTTAAGTCTTAAGCTCAAAGAAATTTTTTCTGAATTTCCCATTTTTAGATATCAAGGTAGATCTTTTTTTCTGAAAAGTATGAAAAAACTTCTTTCACCTGTTTCAGAAACCTGGGAGTTAAAACCCAATTTAAAAGGAAAACCCAATAACCCCACAAACAAACAGCCCTACTCCAACAAAACAAAACAAACCCAGCCTCAACCACCCACAAAAATCCTCCTTTTAAATGACAGTGGATAAAGCAACAGAAGCAGCAGTATCAACAACTGAAATATCTCACATACCCTTCACTTATTAGTTTAATTTTATGGTAAAATTTCAGCAAGTTCGTTGTGCTGGGCCTCACACATTGGATATATGTCTCAGAGAATCTGCTGGTTGGGGATACAAAAATGGAAAATTCATCGGGCAGCACAAAACACACTGCAGGAGCCAGCTGGGAAGGAAACAGGCTGGCTGTGGAGCCACTGGATTAGCAGAAATCCCACCAAGCTTAGTTTATTCACTGTATTAGGAAACCAAGGGGTGAGATGAGCTGCCTCCTTTGGCCCTGGTGTGTCAGGAGGCCTGGCAGAGGACACTGAAAATGGCTTTTATTGCCTTGGCTCTATGTACACCTACAGGAGCCAGACTTCCACAGGGCAGAAAGCTGGAGGAGGACAGATACTTCCTTGGAGTATACCAGGGAGAATCCCCAGCAACACCACACATACAGGGTCAGGTCAAAGATCCCTCTAATCTGCTGCTTTCCCCCACAGCAGCTGGGATGCCTGGAGAAAGTAGCACAAGTACACAATAATATTTCCCAAGCGTATCCTCCCAGCTCTGGACTTCCTCAGCCAGAGACTGTATCTACTGCTCAGGAGTCTTCAGTGGAATTTTTTTCTTCCATTGATTTGTGTAATTATGGTTTGAAACATTTGGCCTTCAAAACATCCTGTGGCAAGGCATGCCATCATTTAATTATGTTTCTATGGAAAAAAAATAGTAAGGGGGGTTTTGTTTGTCTTAAACTTGTCAGCTGGTTACTTCATTATGTACTTATAGACCCTGTGTCATGAGAAATATTGAATATGCCTTCACTAGCCACCTTTTCCTATCACTGAGTTTATAAACTGCCATAGTCTGCCTTTCCCACCCTCCACCTCACATCATATCTCCCAAGTTTAAGGCAGGTCACCATTTCCTACATCTTCACACAAACTTCTGAACACTATGAGAAGTCCTAAACTGCACAGACTGAGACCATAAAAAAACCCACAAAAAACCACTATGAAGATGCTCTTTTATTTTTCCTAATTTTACTTTTCTGCCTTTTATATTATTGCCAACCACAAAAAAACCCCACAAAACAACACTATGAAGATGCTCTTTTATTTTTCCTAATTTTACTTTTCTGCCTTTTATATTATTGCCAACCACCATGGAAAACTAGTGCTTTACTCCTACTCAATCTCTGTGAGGAACTTTGAGTGTATGTTTTGGGGTTTGTTTTTTTGCTTGTTTTGGGTTTATGTTTTTGTTTGGTTAGGGTTTTTAAGAAGTTCTAGTACACTAACATAAGCCAGATGGAGAATTAGCTCTTAATTATTGAGACCTTACAAAAACATCATAGATGTGAGGCATGGCTTCTTTATGCAAATCTCTCCTCTTCAACATATCTATGACTCCTAATTCTATTGTTTATTGTAATTGCTTAATAGTTTTCTCCTGTAGAAAGTCATCCTTACCCAAATTAATCTTGCTGGATTCCCTTAAGAATCAGCATCAATTTGCCATCTGTTATTCCTTTGCCACCAAAGCTAATTTAACTCACATATTATGCACCACAGTTAGCAGCTCAGTAATTTCTGTTTGACTACCTTCAAAACACCCAGGCTACACTCCTCAGCTTTGACAATTTGTTACTACCCATTTTAATGGATTTGTTCCAAAAACCTCTGACATGACAACACCTCTCTGAGAAATAGTTCAGCTCAGTTAGACCAGCTCACACCAGTGCACACACACATGTAAGAGTGGGATTGCCCCACAGCAAAGGCTCCTCAGAAAGGGCTGGATGCCACAGTGATGTATTATGCAATCAGAACACAACATTTACCTTGGAAATGTAAATGCCAAATTTGGAAAGAGTCGGAGACCCTTACCTTCACCCAGACCAACATTAATGCTGACACCATTTATAACTCACCACAGGAAATTTCCAAGCTGACTGGCAAAACCTTTTGCTAGTTCTGCGTGCTTTAAAAGTCTGAAGACTAAACATTACATTAAGCTGTAAGCAATACCTCCTAGGATCACATTACTTGAGGCTAGGGAGAGTACAGAACGTCAAGACTGAATTAATACCTTCCAAAGATAAGCAAACAACAAAGTGCTTTGTCCTCAGGGCCCTTGTTGTTTTGTAAAAGATTGCTAGCAAAGCCAAAACCCACATGCTTTCAGGTTTAGGCTTATGTATGTAAGACTTATAATATGAAAGCAAAGTTTCTTGAGGTTATATAATGAAGGTTATTTGAGAAAAAGGAAAAAAAATAATAAATTGACCAATTTGCACGTGCACCCTTCCTTTCCTTGGCCTCACTCTTTCCACTTTCCCCTACTTCACATTTGAGTTCCTTCTGCTTACAATCACATCAAGATTGTTTCTTTAGCTTAGTTGTAAGTTTTGGTTAGAAAGAACCAGCCCAAACAGAACAGCAATTGTGCTTATTGCAGAGTCTTAATTAATGAAGTGTTCCTGCTACAGCTCCTGATTTCCCAAAAGATCCTCCAGTTTCACACTCCAGCTTGGAGCTGTTGCTGCCATTTAGCTGATGCTTCAGACCCTTACTAAAAGTGATGCCTTGGTAAGTTACTCTGGCAGCTCTCACACCTCTGCTGGACAGGCATGGTCCTCAGCTCTGTATTTGCACTAGACTATGATAAAAACAATAAGGACAGCCTAGCTAACAAACCATAATTATCTAGAAGCCAAAAAGACAAACGGGACTCATCCTTTAACCTACATACTTGCTCTCCTGACATCACAGGATCCCTGCACAGCAAAACCCCCTTCGATACTGCCCCTCTGCCTGACCCCAGGACCTGTGGTGCCTAGTGCTTTAGAGAAGGTGACAGGAAGGGCAGGAAAGAATGAATTGCCAGCCCTAAATAATCCTTTCTTAATATAGCACCTTAAGGATCACAAGCAAAAAAGCAAAATGTAAATCCTCACACAAACACCAAAACTCTCTCCATATGTAGAAAATCACATAATTTCACTAAATCTAGAAGTCTGAACCCTGTTGAGAACAACTTTTTTCTTGGGTGAAGTGACCTTTGTTTTCTCACAGGGGAGACTGGAAAACAAGAAGGATTTCACATCCTCTGACTTATTTTGTCAGGTTGAATTTGATCTTACCCACATCATCTGTTCAGACAGTGAACACCAAGAGCTCCAAGGGAAAGGAAACCAGACAGTTCATGAGAAGAAATAAGATCTTTTGAACATGAATATCACTGACTATCCCATCCTATCAGGCACGTGCAAGTGTTGCCATCCTCAGCCTGATGCAGTTTCTATCTACGTTGCTTCTGCTGAAGGAGCACCATTCCTACCTTAATTCATACACTCCCACTGCCTTTCCCAGTGGGTTTCTAAAACCTAGGGCCCCAAATTAATGGCTTTGTAGGAAGTTTCACAGAACACAGAGCTAAAGCAACTCAGCACTAGCCAACACCCCACCTGCAAGCCAAAATCCTCTCCTCCATCAGCAGGGCTGTGAAAGACAACAATGGGAAGCACAGCAACAACCCAGCCAGGCTTGGTCCTTCCCACATCCCTGGCCTGGAGGCTCAAATTTGACTCTGAGCACTACAATGTGAAGAGCTGCCACCTTACAGCCCTGCAGGGACCAGCTGGCCCTGAAGGGGTAGTCAGGTCATTGTTTCAGTGGTGTGCATTCCCATAGCATGTGCACTGCACATCCCTGTCCCTTCCTGGGGAAATTGGGGGTCAGGTCAGCAACTGAGGAAGCAGGGGAAAACTTCAAATACCTTTCCATTTCCAAAAAAACCCACATCACCCAGCTCTTTTCATTAGCATTAATACTCAGACCTTCAAATATGTTGGTGTGCTCAACTCCTGTGGAATTGTTTACAGATAAGGCAATTAAATATCTTGATTGACTTAGGTGATCTATATTTTTTTTAGATATTTAAACAAGTCTGAGTCACAATGCAACAGAATAAAGAAAGGAAAACACATTTGCAGAGACATCTCAAGGATAAAAGGCAGCAGGAATTAACAATCCTAAAAGCAGCATCCATGCCAATGAAATAAGACAGCACTGGCTCTGCACACATTTAACACTTTGTTCTTACCCACTCTGAAAGACAAAGCTACCTGGGTTTTTGAGGTATTTTTGCTCAGGCTTTCTTCTCAGCTAAGAAAGTCAGATAGGTATGAGCCACAAGAATCTTTAAATTCTAGCCATAAAATACAGCAGGTGCATCTTTGTCTCAGGACACACAAATTGCACCACACAGGTTGGAAGGATATAGAGCTTATATGTACATAGTCTACTCTGGAACTGCATGATTAGGCCATGTGGGTCATTATTAAGAATAAAATGAACTGAAGGATTTCGCACTGTCAGAGAAGAAGAAATGGTAGAAGCCTTAAGTAGGTTTAACAGACTGGAATTCAAATTTAGAGTGCTTTGGGATTAAACTGGAGTTTTAAGATTAGAAATCCATTTATAAGATCTGATAGGCCTGAAGAAAATGCCTGTTAGTGTTCCCTAGCACTGGAGAAAGCAAAGCACCAGGCAACAAGAAGAGAATTGCTCCCTCAATGCTATCTTTACATTTAACAGCTCTGGTCTCACAATGCCACTTATTTATAGAGAACACTAGAGACATCTTAAGAGCATATGGGGCATGCACAGCACCATCCCTGACAAGTCAGCAAGGTCCTTTCACTGTGTGTACTGTGAGCCCCACGTGCCCCAGGGAGCTCTGGATGTGTGAAGTGCCTGCTCTGCTCCTCATGCACAGTGAGCCCACCCCAAAGAACAGCCTGGTTTTGTCTTTGGCAGAGCATGGAACCATTGGAGCCTCTCTCCTCAGCCCCAGCAAATGGAATTCTTCAGGACTGCTGCACATGAGCACAGCAATTTCACATACACTGGCTTTGGGGCAAGTTTAGAAGTATTAAACCAGTACACCAGGGACCTACAGCATTAGCCTTAAATCACTGTTAATAAGTACACCACTTTGAGGAGCCCTTCCCAGTCCTGTCTTGTGCTCACACAAGGCACAGTCACTGCACTC
Source organism: Passer montanus (assembly GCF_014805655.1). Taxonomy (NCBI): domain Eukaryota; kingdom Metazoa; phylum Chordata; class Aves; order Passeriformes; family Passeridae; genus Passer; species Passer montanus. Next base: position 5,313,752 of record NW_024369707.1, read on the forward strand.
TCCTTGCTTGGCACCATCTGTACCCACAGAAGAATGAGCTGTTAGAGTTATCCAGAGCTTGGAGAGGTCATGGACACCTAAATGCAGACCACTGCTCACCTGAGATCCTCCTCAGAGGCTCACACAGAGCCTGCCTCAACATGCCCTGGTTTGCAGTGGTGCCAGGACCCACCAGGCACCTGCAAACAGACCCAGACACGTGAAAGTTGTGCCCAAGGGTAGACCTTAGCAGCACTCCTTGCTATGGTGATGTGAGAAAGCCAAAACTTTCTAAAAATAGCCTGAACAGCAATTTCAGAGCCTTTGTGTAGTCAAAATTCTTTAAATTCTGTCCTTAAGTAGACCTGAAGGTTATGACGGCAGTGATATAAAATTCCTTTATAGCAAAGACAGATACCCAAGCCCTTTGTTTGCCTGCACAGGTGACACACAAACCCAAACCATCCTTCTTCACTTTTAAACAATTATTTCAGTCACACTGAGGACAATCAGTTTCAGCTGCCCCTTATGCCTTGCATCTCTCTGAACGGAGCCTTTTCTGAAAGTGGCACATCACAGGAAACCACATCATTTTTTAGAAGCAAGTAGCTAGAAAGGAACTTAACCGTTTAGGTAACCTTCATAATATAGGCAAGATAAAAATCAGCTCTTAATTTGAACAACAATCTTCTCACCTCTAAGGGTCTGTGCCTAAAAACTCCTTATCCACAAAGCTACCATTTTTAGTGGGCTAAATTCCAACAGCATCACAAACTGCTTTCACTACAAGTGTGACCAGATTCTTTCCTCCCAGGTCAGGTACAGAGCTGTTACATGACTCACCAAGCAGTGTCCTGCTTGCTTTACCACCCCACTCTGGGCTGTTCTCCTCTCCCCAGTATGATACTGTGCAGCCAGACCCCAGAGGAATGCAAATCCTCTTCAAATAAGCTTGTGAAGGTTCCTCTGCAACTCCTGCCATGGGGGGACTGTTCAGCTGTTGGCTGAATGGATCAGGCTGGCTGGAGGAGAAAGGCACCAACACTGAGATGTTACTGCACCACTGTTAGCTGCCCCACTAGCAGCTAGAAACAACTGCAGAGATGTAGCTGAAATTCAAGCTTTCTTATAGATTATGCCCAGCATTTTCATCCTTCCTGACTCTGAAAGGAATTTTATTTTTCCCACTGAAAACATATGTATAAGGAAATGAGCAGAGAATGTTGAGAGTTGTCCTGAACTGATCCAAAAGCCTGTGCTTATGGGCTTGGTTTTTTTTCTTTTGTAGGATTTTACCCCTGACATTCTGCCCACTGCACCTTCCCCAGTACTGTCAGCTGCTAAGAAAAAAGACAGGACATATTCTCATCAAAATATAAGGTCTGTTTCCAGTTAAGGGTGCAGTAAAATAACATGTCATTTATAAAATCAGATGGAAAAACCCAAAGAACAATTTAAAGACAGGCTGGTTTCTTCTCAGAGAAATAAATGTCAGCCTAGCTCCACTTTTTCTTTTATGCTTAGGATAGACTGAGAAGAAAAGAGGTCAGACGTTCCTTTCTGTCTCATGAGCTGAATATTTCCCTTATGCCTGCACCATGAAAGCCAGTTGCAGCTAGCAGCACCTTTAACAAGCACACTGAAGCAGTCACTGGGATCCAATTATCGCTTTCGGGTTGTTTTTAGATATTAACACAGTTGTCAAAGACTTTCCTATTATCCATTGCCTGCCTGACTCATGACCCCCAAACCACATCCCAGATTACTTTGTCTCAGCTCTCTGTTTACCACATCTCTTCTCCAGCCTGCAAGCTCTGAGTTGAGTTGCTTGTTTTGTATCCCCTCCTTTAGCAGGTGGCAAATGAGGCCCCACTTTGACAGACTCATGTGAATAATGCTTTTAGCCAAAAAAGATGATTTACAAATTTCAGTAAGTTGATGTTTCCACACCAAAATCTAAATCAATACAGCTTTTACTTGAGACACAGTTGTTTCAACAAAGCATTTGCTTCTTAAACAGCAAAAGAAATGATAGGATATTTCATTCCCTGATTAAATCCAAGAAGCAATGTATCCAGACTGACTTCTACCTATGCCATGAGAGAATCCACATCTCTTATGGGACCACTATGGCTGCCAGGCTACAGCATAAACAAATCTCACAGCATCTTTGTGTGCTTGTACAATTTTATACCAGTTATAGTCAGAGCAGATTATATAGCAGAAATTCAATATATTCTTGCCTCTACATATTCACTAACAATCATATTAAGGAGTATTTGTGATTTCTTTCTCTCTGGCTCAGGGAATACATATTTTATACTGTAGGGACACAGGTCCAGTGGGACACATTGTGGGTATACTGCCCTCCATTGTGGGTGTGCTCAAAAGTGCTGCCAATTCAGTGGGAATGGATTGTCCAACCCCACTCAAGCATAGACTGAAACTGTATGAGGGATTTCCAGTTTCTGGGCAAATGCATTAACCCCTAAGTTTAGTAAAAAGGAAAAATTAATCCACTCCCAGGAAAAAAAAAATTAAATCCCAGGAGTAACTACTCAAAAAATTTGACCTGAATTCATAAATAGTTTTGGGATGACCTAAATACCATTTTCCCAACAAACTTACTATTCACCAGATTTTTTTCCTTCTGACTTTGCAGGCCAGTTGGCTCATTTGAGGTCCCTCACTATAGGCATTAGACAACAAGATTTTCTGGGTATACAGCTCGAATAGAAAGGAATTCACTATGGGATTCCTCAGTCCACTCTTAAAAATCTGCAGTCTGGTTTTCTACAGTGACCATCATCACAAAGTTATCACTGTGAGGAACGCAGCAGACAAAATGGCCATAGCTATCCTGAAGGATGACATTCTCCCAAGTGAAAGGTCACAAAATGCCTGACAGAATTGCCCTTTTCATAAGTCACTGGAAATATTAAAACTCCTGAGAAAAGAGGATGACACAGTATCAACCTCAGATACAAAGCAAAATGAAAGGGCAGCTAATTAGTGGTTTCACAAATATCAACAAGGCAAAGCTAGAGCAGAGCTCAGCCTGGGGGGAGGAAATGCTTTCTGATTATCCTGTGATGGAGCTGCAGCTGTGGTCACCACCACCAAGGACTGCCCACATCCCACTGCCCCCTCCATGGGCACAGCCCCAGGGACAGGGACTCCTGTGGTACACATTCTGTACCTTCACAAGGGAGCTCTGCAAAGGATGAGGAGATGTTAGAGCAGTTTGTGTTAAAGCTGCAGCAAAGACAAAGCAGCCATTGGGTAAGCTTGGCACATTCTCACCAGCCTGCTCAGGGATGTGGATGCTCTCAGCTAATGGGGCCTGACAGGCTGAGCAACCAGAGACATTACTCAGGCTGGGATGTGTAATTAAACCATAAAGTGTGTCCTGACACTGCTACTGAGGACTAATCACAGGCCTTGGGGGATGAGAGAGCATAAAGTTGCAAGCAGCAGCATCTGAGAGGTGTGATTAAGGAGGAACTCACAGGGCTTGTTATTCCTCTGGTTAGCCTGGTGCTGATGGACCAGGGCAGGGAATTCTCACAGAACTCTTTCAGAGATTCCCCTGTGGGGCTGCTATGGGACTGCAAAGGTACTGGTTTGGGTTGTGTTCCACAGAGACCTCTCAGAGATGCCCCATGGGGCTCAAGCCCTCTGCAGCCCCTCTCTGGGCTGCATGCCACTTGCTGCCCTTGCTTGGAGGCAGGACCTGACAGCTTCTTCTGAGAGTCAATCAGTGTAATTAAGAGATTTTTTTCAACAGCTTCCAGTTGCTCCATGCACACAAATAAACAGCCAGAGGGCTGCACAGAAACACTGTGTTAAGGCAATTGTGTGGCCATAGCTCATGTCTGCCCCATCTCTGCAACAGCTTTCACCACCCCTGGCAGACTCAACCCCCACAGCAGGTGGAAGGGGGAGTTGGGGCACCCCAGGTGCCAGCTTGCCCCATGAGTCCAGAGCTGTGTGTCAGGGCAGCCTGTTCCCTGTGCAGCTGAGCCAGGGCACAGTGGGCAGAAAAATGCAAAACAAGCATCTATGAAGAGCAGGTTAAAAGCAGGCTGTGAGTTAACCTGCTCTCAGGCACATCTGTGACTGAAGGTGAGAAACCTGGTGTGAATTAGACCAAAAACCCCAAAAGACTCAGAGCAAAGAGACCCCACTGACATGCCTGGAAACCTAGAGGATCCAGGGCCACTGGAGCTCTTTTGAGGTCATTTACAGGGGAACCCCACTGGTGCAAGGAGCCAAGAGCAAACCTGCACCTTTAGTGGGTTGAGAAGAAATATGGAAAGCTAAAGAAACAGGACTTATTTTAATACTTCAATTTTACTTCTACTGCTGCCATTTTGTTGCAAAAGTTTCCTACCTTCTTGGGCAGCTCCTCACAGATCTGACTTCTCAGCACAGCCAACAAACTCCATCCTCCCTTCTCAATCAGCCAACCTACTCTTTTGCAATACCTATCCTAATTGGCTCTAGCTGTGGCCTATTAAGGGCAGGCCTGTTCCTAATGCTTGATAATTAGCACAGCTGTAACTCCTTAGGGATGAGATTACCTTCATCACTATCTCTATTTTCCTACATTGCACCCATCCCCATTGTACTGTGGTAGACAGAAAGTGACCCATGGTGCTGAGGAAGACAGGGGAGCCCATGGAAACTGAAGCACTGGGGGAAAGTGCTGGATCAAAGCAAATTATGTTATGTGTGAGGATGAGCTGTCCTAACAAATCTTCAGAGCTGCTTTTTTAAACCTTCACCAAAGGAACCCGTTCTCTAAGCCAGCTGTGTTTTTACAGCTCCAGCATTCCCTGTTTGGCTCTGTCTGGGCTTTAACATGCAGATCCCATGGCAGCATAGGGACAGAGGGAACTTCAGCCAATTTTCATTAATCAGGGGAACGGTTGCAGTAATTGTCCATGTTCTGCTAACCTCACAATGCCTGACATAATTATGAAGCCATTATTTCCACACACAGAATATATCACCCCTGATGGATCTTGTGAAAGGGATGAGGGGCAAAAAAGGGCTGAGGGCTGTAGCTGACATTAGAGCAGGGTGCTCTCTGCACTGGGCCACAGCTCAGCTGGTAACTTGCAGCCCAGCCTTTCCCTAGGGCTTGGTAGCACAGTCACTTTTATGGAGCCATGCTCAAATGGAACAGTTTGGCCTTCAGAAGCAACAATAGCTTACGTGCAGGACTCCCTAAAAGCACAGGTCCCTGGAGAGGAGCATGAGGATGTCTACAGGAATGAGCTGGCTGTGGCCCGGAGCAGCCGAGCGGGATCCTGTAATCCCTTACAGACCAAAGAGAGGAGTTAATCATTTTCCAGGCAGTGCTTCAAATTGGATCACTAGGGATATCTGTGAGGATTCCAAAAGCAATGTTCCTGATGGTCATTAATGTGCTCCCAGTGACGTACAAGACGCACATGCACACCAACAAAGCAGAAGTTAGCCTGGAAAAAACCCGGCTCATGTGAAAAGGTGCACTTACAGTAAATTTCATTGCAAGGGACTCATTCATTGCCAGCACTATATGGCAATTATTGCTATTACTAAATAATGACTCCCACTGCCCTTCCACGTGTGCTCCCAGCAAGGGGTGAGGGAGCGGGATGCAGGGCATGTGTACAGCCCAGCTTCCAGCCTTGAAAGCTCCAAGGGGCCACGCTCTGTTTCCATAACACTTTTTACATGCTTACTTTTATGGGTCTCTTGATGACAATCTAAATCCTGCCTGTTCTTCAATAAACCATTAATCTTCCAGATAGAGTTCAGGGAAGTTGCTGTGTAGCAATAAAATGCATGTTTCCAGAGCCCAGAGGGAACAAAAAGGAAAAACCCCACCAATGTGAAAGGGACAGACATTGTTTCTGAAAGACAAATTCCTAGCTTGCAGGGGTTGGGGGGCATGTAGGGTTATCTCCCCAAACCCTGCCTGGAACCTGTCCCTCCCCTCACCACACGCTGATGCCACTTCGAGTGTAACATCTGTGAGAAGATCCATCCTCCAACATCACCATCAGTGTAAAAAAGGAGCTGCTGGCCCCTCTACCTCCCATCCTCATGGCCCAGAAGCCTTTTGTGAAGGGTGCCAGCTGGGACTGTGCTTTACTGAGCAGATAGCAGCTGAGGAGTGTCAGTGATCATCACTGCCCCTGCTAGGTCTGCCTTGGAGGTCGGTGGGGAGAAGGCTCCACCATTCCCCACCGAGCCACTTCAGCAGCTACCCCACATCACCCACTTTACATTCTGCTTTTGCAGAATGAAGCGTAAAATATCTCCTCTTTGTCTTCAAATGACTTCCTGCAGTGTGCTGAGGAAACCAGCCTCACAGAGCCAGTGGCACAAAAGCCACCAAGCCCCCACACCAAGGTTGGTCACTCCTGTCCTGGGTTTGCATTTGAACTGGTGACCCGCTGCAGAAGTCACAAATTCTGTGCCCCACGTTATAACAGGAGAAATGAACACAATCCCTTGTGCTTCCAGGCCCTATAAAATTGATGGTAACCATATGTCAGTGTGTGTAGCTGGTAGGAAAGCACGTACTGCACTACTCAAAAGAGATGGTAGCAGTCAGCATTAAAGAGTGCCAAGGCATAGAAAAAAATCAGGTTCAACCTGACTTAAGTGCCTTAAGCTGTGCCTTTAATGCAGTAAAGAAAAAGAAGGCAAGGATAGGCCTGAAAAAATAATTTCCCTGGGCTATGGTCCTTTAGAAAAAATGGTAGAAAAGGAAGAAAAAAGAGGCACATCAAGAACACACATACAGATATAAGTACAATTATTGGTCTCTCCCAGTTCAAACTGACACATCTCTCAACAGAAAAAGAGGGAAAATCACTGTCTGTCTAGACATCATAAATAAATAAATACAAGGACTCAGATAGTCTATTACTATTACCCTCAACTCCTGGGTTTCTGATATTTCCCTGGCACACATGTATATCACAAATATTCCTATACAGGACACTTTTAGTCTCAAAGCTCTGTCCATTCTACATGAATGTTTTGTACTCTTCACATGAATATCATGTTCTTGTTGTTCCTGATGATAGTACTTCACAAGACAAACTAAAGGTCATGGAAGAGAAGTTGTGGAAAAATTCTTTTTAATGACAGAACAAATTCTGGGATATGTTGAATGCTCGTCATGAGTTTTATTAGGAAACTAATGCATAATGTACTGTGTAAATGTTTACACAAGCAGTAAGTAAAGTACCTATAGACGACCTGAAGAAATAAAAGCCTTGAGCAGACACCTCTAAAGCAGCATTTTACTTGCCACTGCAGCATGATGAAGGTCAGCCCTTTCAGCAGGCATTTGCACCTCTCTGCAGAAGTGAGCTGCATGATTATTTTAATCTGGTCTTGAATTCTTGATGAATACAGGAGAAAAAAAAAATCTTTACAGTGAGCATTCATCTGAGATACACGTCCTGGCCAAAGAGCAGCTAATTAGATATGACTAAAGTTAATTATGATTAACACTGAGCAGACAGACCCTGAGAAATAGAATATGACAGGGCTCTTGCTGCTGTTTCCTCCAGTGGAGGCACAATGAGCTGTTTCTCAGTAAACAGGGGTAGGTGCTACCATCACATCAGCCACTGGCCTCAGGGTCATTTCTTAGATAACACTCACCCCTGTAAGCAAAGCCAACAGCATCCTTTGGAGTAAAATCCTGTGCAGCTGATGAAAATTAACCCATCTGCCCTCCCTGCACATCCCCCAAATTTCCACAGTGCTCTCATGCACTGCTGAGTGAGGAAAAGTCAGATCTGGAGAAATGTCCCGGTGGTGCTTGGGCTTTCAGCAGTGCCAGCACTGCTCTGTGCAGTGCCAGGATGTCTGTGCAGTGCCAGCACTGCTCTGTTTGTGCAGTGCCAGGAGTGCTGCCTGTTTGCCAGTGCAGGGGCAGCACAGAGCCTGCAGGCTGGGGAGCAACCTCTGACCCTCAGTGGCTGCTGCTGCTGACAGGACTGGCAGCTGCAATGGGTCCTTTTGTAGCATCAGGTGTTTGTAAGGAAAACAGTGGCATGGATCTAATGTTAAAGCATTCACAGAGGCACCACAGGAGCTCTTCTGTGTTGTGTTCAAGGCAGCCTGTGTGCCTATGCTCAAAGCAGCTCTGTCACTCCATACCTATTGTTAAAAAATAAGAGCAGCATCGGTTTTTCTCTTCCCCTCTCTTCCCTTACAGGAAACCTTGTTCAATCAGTTTATCCTGATCTGAGGAAGGAGAAGGAGGATGTACATCTTTAGAGGTACACAGTTTATATTTCCTCCTGAGGAGAAGGAAAGAGTGAGTTTTTGTGCATTGGCTAGGGTGGAATTCAAAACCGCTTGCCTGTCTCACATCCTCTCACCTGCAGTGTTTAGCTGATGTTTTTATTGCTGGGATGAGACACAGCTGTCCCAGGGATGGCTAGGCTGGGGACCAGCCCCACAGCAGGCTGCTCCAGGTCCAGCATTCATAGGTAAGCTGCAGGGCCTGGAGGCATCACAGGATAGATCCATGTAAACAGCTGGAGTTCACACAAGAGGAAATTCTTTAACTGGTTCCTCCTCTAAGGACGAAAACAACCCTTCTGCCTTCTCATTTTCCATCAGAGCTCACCACTCTGAAATTGTCAGAGTAGTTACCTTCACATCAGCCTTAGGCAGGGAAGGTGTGCTCTCCTTTAAAATTTATAAAAGGGAGTCTTAGCCAAAGCAAGTAAGTACCACAGTGAACCTCGAGCTGAATGGGGAGCTGAATTTAGTCTCCCATATCCCAGAACTACTGCCCTGCTCTCCAGCTACCAACAAAGCAAGAATCCCTGTTACACAGCTCCTGAGGAGGGATAAGATGAAAATTCCAAGTACTAGAAACTGGCATTTGGTGCCAGTGGGTACTGTTGCATAAGGAGGGCAAAAAAAAATTGTTGTTCCTAAGTAAGCATAAGTTTTGTATTTATACCATATCCTTCATGTAAAATTCACAAGCCTTTCATTTCTATCAGAAACATCTCATATTTTCACAGACAGCAATATAAGCAGCTTCATACAGTAATCAGGAGAAGCACAGGCCAGTTGAACAGATTACAGAGAGACAGAGCTGGGAACACAGTCTGTAATGCATCATCCAATTGCCTTTATTAACCTTTTTTAATCACTTATTTGTGTGGCAAAAGCCTCAGTCTAACCTGACCTAACACAAACTAGAACCTTACCCAAACCAAACCAAATTAAACTTTGAAAAAGTGGTGCTCATGAGTTTTTGATTATTTTCTGTTGCTTTCCTGTTGCAAAGGTTTTGTACCTTCTTGGTGATATCTCACGGGCAGCTCCTCACAGCACTGACTCCTTCTCAGCACAGCCAACAAACTCCATCTCACCTCTCGACCCATCAACCTGCTCTTTTATAATACCCCTCTTAATTGGATCCAGCTGTGGCCTATTAAGGGCAGGCTTGTTCTTAATGCTTGATAATTGGCACAGCTGTAACTCCTTAGGGGTGAGATTACCTTCACCACTGTCTCTAGTCTCCTACCTTCTATCTATCCACAATTTTCCATTTTCTTGCCTGGTTGAGCTGGTTACAGAAGTGTCAATGCACTAAGAAGGCTGTACACAGTAGGACCTGCAGAGATGTATGAAAATTGAAAAAAGACAGAAGTAAATCAACCAAATACACAGAGGCAAATATGATCAGTGCATGAAAACCAATAGCCTAAACAATTTTACTAATTTTTTTTGTCTCTTAGATCCAACTGTTAACTCAGGAAGAAATCATCTTCCCACTAGGACAAGATCTTAAAAGATTATAACATGACTATGGTAAGTCAACAAACACAGGAGAGCATGATCCAGCTTTGTCACAATTGCACCTGGCACATCAAACTATTCTGTGCTGCACCCACTCTGAGCACCTCTGAGAATGCTCATTTTTAGTGTGGTAGGGACTCCTTTCCACCTAAAATTTTTATGAAAATTAAAGGCAGATGTTTTACCTCTTGGTTGAAATGGCTGCAATAAAAGCATGGTCTTCCTTGGGGACCTGTGTGCCCCTTTCCTCAAGCAGTAGACATACCCTTGTCCAGCATCATGCACTGAGGGCCTAGAAACAGAAATTACTCAGAATTTACTCATTTCCTTCCTTCCCAACTCTTTGAGAACCGATTTGGTTATTGGTGTGAAGGTGGGCACTTGTCTGAGAAAGGGCCAGATCCAGGGAACACTCTGTGACAGGGCCAGGCTAAGGAGCGCAGTTTTGCAGTGAGTTGTAGCACATGAGGCTCCTGGCCTTGGCCCCATGTGTGACCTGTGCTCTGGTCCTGGGTAAGTGGATTCTCTCATTAACCTTCCTTCTCTGGTTAGCTCTGCCCTGGGCTAGAGCACAGCCGTGCTGGGAGATCCTGTGCCTGGGGAAGAGACAGGTTCTGCACTCCCCTTCATTTATTCAGCAGGTTCAGCCTGAATGAGTGAGCTCACAGGTGTGTGTGAACCTGATGCACTGGCAGGATTTAGGACAGGTCCCATCACAGATCCCAGCGTGGCATCCTTAAGAGCTGGCATTTCTATTTGCAGCAGGTCCTGGAGCCAGCCCATGGACACAGGCCACATGTGGCCATCTTCTCCTTTTCCCTCAATGGGGGTATGTGTTGACTTCTGCAGCAAATGTATGAGGTATAGCACTGCCAAGAAACGGGAGCCTAATTGCTGTGTTCTTTTAAAGAAGAATGCATTTTTTGAAAAATCACCTAGATTTAGTCAAATTACAGTCAATTATCATGGCCTTCAAGCCAAGACCTATTAGCTCTGAATCTAACTTAACTCAGTTACTGAAGCACACTGGAAATGTCATTCATTTTGGAAAAAAACAATATTATTACATTTTACTCCTTAGTAGTCAAAAGGATTTTGAAACAAGATTAATGGGAGCAATTTTTTTCCTTCTACCTGTAGCTTTTGAAGATTAGTAGCACTTCTTTTATTTTGGAATAATAGCTACCTGGCAGACTAGGGTCACTGGGCTGTGTTCAAGGCATCATTGCATCCACTTGCACATGCGTCTATAGCCAAAATAGATTTTTGCTGCTTTTTTTTTCCCCGAAATGTCATCAACGTACTGATTTGGACAAAGACAAATGCCTTAGGACAAAGGCAAATACATTCAAAACTATCTACATGCTTTCTCCAACCCCACAACCCCAGCTCCATCACAATCTGCAAGAAGGTGGCCACATTTTTGTGTTCAGTAGCTCTTTTTGGTGTAAATAGGCCCCAAAGCAGGCAGTGATTCCCTTTACAGCAGCTCAATTTAAAACAAGAAACTTCTGGAATCAGCTACCTTTTTGATCCGTGCAGCAGAGCTGTAATTTCCATTTGGTTCTGTTTTTCCTCCTTATCACCAGTGCTGTCAGAATTCATTCTTGATTCACTGCTGTGGCACTGGAAGCCCTGAAACCCCGAGGCAGCAGTGGGTGAACGTGGAGATGTTTGGGCTGAGCCGCTGTCCCAGGACACCGCGGCTGGCCCGGAGAGCCCACGGCTGCAGGCAAACATTGCCTTGCTCATGGGTGGTTTCAGGTCCTCAGGAGCTCGTGACCAGGCCCCAGAATTATTTAATGGAGCCTGTTTTGTGGGAAAATGAGCAGACATAACTTTTTAGCAATCTGGTTTTTGAAACAACCTTGAATTACCCCATGCATGCAGATCCTCACCAGCGCTGGTGAATCTGTACATGTAACTCAACAGATTTTGGGAAGTTCAAAGTTGCCTCTAAACATTTATCCCCTTCTTAGGGAGGCAGATTCTGAAAACCTCCTCTCTACATAATACTGGGAATGACAGAGCAGCACTGAGACCCAGGGTCAAAGCTTGTGACAAAGCCAGCTGTGTGCCATGGCCATGCAGTGGAAATCCAGTGCTCTGTGTCAGATACTTGTCCATAACCTCAACCCTAGCCCACTCAATTTAATGCACAGCAAACCTAACTCTGAAACTCAAAATGCAGACATCTCCAGAAGCAACGCAAGTTTCCATAGCAGTTTTGCCAGCCTCCCCAGCATCCCCAGGTCTTAGCAGAAGGGTATCCCTGTGGTCCTGCTGGCACACACTCACGACCTGAGCGTGCTGCCCAACAGCCAACAGGGACCAAAGGTGGATTGGGAGCACCTGGCCCAGCCCTGCGGCCAGCCCTGTACTGTAAAGCTCAAGGAATCATTTCAAAAAGAGGCTTAGAGAAGGAATTGTGCCCAGTCTTGTTACTGGAAACCTATTTGACGTAGTGAACAAACATGGAGACTTTTCCAGGAAATGTGTTTCTTTATTTAAATAAAATTAGTGCCAGTAGAAACAATAAACTTTAAATACATGAGACAATTATATACAACCCGATGTTAGGAATTATATACATCAGTTTTTTACACATACAAATACATTTATACCAAAAGTAAAGGACGAAGGAGAAAGCAATGGAAAATGTGACAACTTGTACATGTCAGTCTCATTTGGAAAGTTTCAGGATTCAAGTGATTCCAGGCAAAGTGCCAAACTTAATTTGGCTCCTTTCAAACTTAAAACAGCCCCTTTTAGAGTAAATCTACCAAAAAGCTTTATATGGTCTGATCCAAAGTTCAGTGAAGCCGATGGAAAAACTCCCGCCGCCTCCAGCCTGCCCCAGTCGGGTCCTTTCGGAGCACAATGGAGCCTTTGTTCTGCTGTGCTCAGATCCCTGATCCTGCATCCCATTAACCCTCCGAGCCTCCCCAGCAGCACAGCACAGCACACCCTGGCTTCAGTTCATTCCTGCCCTTCTGCATTCATGGTTCTCGAGCTGTCCCTCAAGCTCTAATGCCAGTGGATAAATCACAGAGCTATTTTAGTGCAGGAAATACGTGGAGACATTTGGCAAATATTTTGCTGTGCAATGCTTTAGATTCAGGCTCTTCAGCCCTCATGCTTCGAAACTAATCAAAACACTGTAATAAGTTATTATAAAATATAAGGTATGCTTGAAATATTAATTTTCTTCTTTGTATTAATTTTTATTTCTTGTAAAAGTGCAATAATTTAGCAACAAATTTCATGAGCATTTGAAAAATGTCACAGTACCATTAAACTGGGGGAGGGGGAAGTCTGTGGTGGTTTTAAAAAGTAGTTACTAACAGCTTTATAGAAATGCATGTGTAACATGCGAGTTGATTTAAAAAAAGATGTAACACAATGCTTACCTACACTGGCTTAAATAGAGCAGAAAGTCTAGGTTCTTTAATGATGTAGATGGGTACAATTTTACTCACCTCAAATAGAGAATTTAACTCCAACAGATAAGCACAAAATCTTGTGATGGTCCCTGACTCAGCTGAGGATTTCAGTGGGGCCAGGAATTCACCCTTGCAAGGTTAAATTCCATTCAGAATTCCACTATTTTTCAAGGGGGCGTAACAGAGCAACATCTGTTTGAGTCTTTCTACGTCTTACAGCCTGTAACAAAGATCTTTTAACATCTCCTTTAACTTACAGATCTTTGCCTTTAGTGACCAAATGCACGCATCTTTTAAAAATACAAAAGTGAAAAACGAAAGCAGCTTTCCTGTTAGTAACTCAGTCCCAGGCTGGATTGCAGCAGAAGGTGGTGAACCTGACCCAGCCAGTGAATGTATAACTTCAGCAAAGACATGGAGAAGTGTCATGGGTCTGGAGCCAGCCTCTACAAACTGCACAGGAACTCAGTGCCTCTTTTTTTCTGCCCTGTCTTTTGTTCCTTCTGTACCTAAAGCCAGTCTCCAGCCAATGCTGCAATCTCCCTTCAAGTACAGCATCAAAAAATTTTCAGCTTTTGAGGCCTCATTGAGCAAATGTGCTGCTGGCTGTGGTTTGTCATAAGAAAAACACATTAAGAGTATTTCTAGTCTATCACAGCTTTGTGTGAATGAGCGTTACCCATCATCTTTAAGAACCAGGCACTTGCATGAGGGTAACTTCCCCAAACATTTCCCAGATATTTACAGAATTCTGAAATATGCAGAGACATGCCAGTAATAATTACCTCATTAGAAAATACATATATATTCACCACGTTCTTAGCTTTCATAGTAAGAAATAATAATGGAAAAATTCAAATTAAGCAACCCAATTATGTGCAAGTTACACTCTGAAGTTGGGTACCACTGCTTCCTTGTCCTGCCAGCTCTCAGGAACACCTTGGGCCCAGGAGCACAGATACCTGTTCAGAGTTCATTGGAGAGCAGAAAAGCAGAGCCACAAGTTCTTAGTGGGAGCTCCACTCACGCTTTGGCAGCTGATCAGGGGAGCCCTGCAAGTGCTAGGAGTTCTTCTGGAGGTTTTCCACAGAGCCCTCGCTGCTCTCGTTGAGGGGCGTTTCTGACACTTCCCCCAGCTCAGTATCCAGCACTTCCTCCTGGATGGTGAAGTGCACATCTGGGGAGGAGGACTCGGAGCTCATGCTGCTGCCTTCCATGGAGCAGATGGCACAGGACAGGGATGGCACCATGCTCTCCTGCAGCATGTTCAGCATCGTGGGGATCTGCACGGATTTCAGCCCTGCTATGGTTGGTAGAGGCTTCACAGCTTCCCCCCACTCTCTCTCCTCGTCTTTGTAGAGCAGAAGCAAATTGGATGACTTCTCTTTTCTTTTGGATTTCATGTAGCCAAGCATTATTCCTATCAGGAAGATCCCGTAGAAAGACATGACAATCAGAATGTAAAAATACTCGTTGCTGTTGTTCTTCTCTGTGCCGGGGGATTCAGCATCAAGCATAGCTTGGGTCACATTTGCATGGTCCATCTTCAGCATGGAAAGAGTTTTACCAGAGCTAAAGCCTAGAGGAGAATGCAAATGGATATGTAAGATCAAACTTCAGAGCAAAGGTGTAAAAGAAACACATGGAAAAATGTTACCCCAAACTCTTCCTCATTCCTTGTAATTGTAAGCTTGCAAACCCCACACCTGATTCAAGCTCTCATAGCTAGGTATAATAAACCTCTGCATGAGTACTGTAGGTGAATGAACTCTTATTCAGATACAGAAAACATTAAAGGAAAGAAAACATAATATCTTGAATTATAAAACCCCAATCTATATGATTAAAAAAAGAAAACTATATAGAAATTCTCTGCTAGGCACTTATAGTTTTGTGTTACTTGATCATGTTTCCATGGTGGGGGAAAGTTAGAACTATTATTTTGTTCAGTGATGCAGGGAAAAAAAATAATCAAAAAGCAACTTACGGCGGTATGCAAATAATTCCTCCTTTTGCAAAGCTCAAGAGACCTTTCCTCCACCAAATGCCGGGTGTTCTGAAAACTTTCCTCTGCTGCAGTTGGAATAAATAGCTCTCAAGAAATGTTTCATCACGTGTTTTAGAGGCACAGTTTATAATAGTTTTGTGTTGGAGTCAACAGATGAACTTGAAGGATTGCAGTTCAACCCACTGAACTCTTAACAGCTGTGAAAAGAAAAAGAGTTGGGAATTCAGATTTTACTCTTTCCTAACCAGTTCCACACTGGCTCTATCAGCTTGTGAATCTGTTTCTCTAACATCCCAGTTGCTAAATCTGACCTCTTACCCTGAGAGCTGCTACACAGAATGGAAAACCTGCAGATTGTTATTCTGTGTTTGTCATAACATATAGAAAAATATACATGTGCATTTTATATTAGACACTACCAAGTTATTTACATGTCTGCTATACAGAGTCTTCTCTAAAGAGACAGAGGAGGAAACAAGTTATTTTCTTTGGTCAGGACTAGAGATAAAGCTTTAGAAAGCGTGTGCAGAACAAAGTGGTGACTTTCAACTCACGCTGCAGCTCCACTTTGCCACAAGGTGAGGGGCTGGGGAGAACCTGGCCCTGAGTCTCGAGTGAGTTTTGGATGGATGGGTGCTGTTGCTGCCAAACTTTGGGCATCAAAGCAGCAACTGTGGGATCGAGGTTCTCCACATCATCAATGGAAGGGTGCAGACTCCTCCAGGGAGCAATTTGGAGCTCCTGAAGTTTACAGCTGCTTTTGCCTCCACAGAAGCAGCTAAGAGTTAATGCTGTGGGCAGGATATTATGCCTAAATAGAGGCCAGGGCCACTGAGCTAATGGTGATTGAAGCACAAAGGGATGTTAGCAGTTCCTGGGCAGAGAGAAGCTCTCTGAGTGACTGCTGCAGGCTGCTGGGCAGAGCAGGACACCTCGCAGCCCACGGGGGAGCAGGGGTGCAGCCTGGGTTGCAGGGCCCACAGAGTTCCCAGTCATCAGCTCAGTGGTACAGGAGGCTCTGAGACCCCCTTCCAACACGTAAGCAACAGTCCAGGCCATGGGAAGAAGGAGGCCCAGCTTGCACCTTAGGGATTTCATTTCCTTATCCTCTCCATCCCCGTTCTTCACACACAAAGCCCAATTAGTCAGGGCCCACATGTGAATGTCACCCCTTCTGCAAAGCTTCAAGGATGTTTATGTAACAGAACACTCCACTTCCAGAAAGCAGTGGACTGGTGCTGGAGTTTCCCAACGGTAGGTCTGGGGCTTTTTTCCCTGCAGTCACTTGTGGATTCTTTGCATAGACAGCAAATTCTTTTCCTAACTCTGCCCTTACAATCCCTCTGAGGTAAAGGCAGATAGGATTAACTTCTCTTCACATGTAAGAAAAGGCAAGAGAGAGAAGTTAAGCAACTTTAGATGTAGTTGAGGATTTGAGAAAATACAGGATTGCATCTGTGTTTGGAACCAGCATTTTCCATCACTTCTCTGAACAACTACAGAAAGAAAGGAAAAAATTACATTGGCCAGATTGCCCTCTCTGCACCTTAAAATAGAGGATCCTCCCTTTAGGATGTTGGTTTTATCTCCCTGCGCATTCCCATGTGATAGCTCAGGAGCTGTTGATGTTGGGCTAACGTCTACTGGGATTTCATCTGACAAAATCTGTCTGCAGCACCAGCTTGCCAAGTCTGAATTCTTCTTCCCTGTTCCCGACAAATTACCGAGCAGGCAACAAGAGCACATCAACTGCAGCTAAAGCAGAACCCAGAGCAAGTCTCTGGATTTTCTAGCTAACTTTAGGGACTATTTACTTCACAACTTTCTCAGCCCCATGTGATATCTGCCCTCCTCATTCAGCTCTGGAAATTTGGGTGTTGAAAAATTAAAGACAACATGTCAGATTTTAGCAACACCTTCTCATGCAGGACTTTCACAGACTTTCATAGAGGAAGTGCCTTGCATTGTTGGATCAATGAAAATTGGTTCAGTACAAGGAGAAATCCTTTCTCTCTGCCAATGAAACCCTCTTGGAAGTTGCTGGATCCTGGGAACAAGACCAACTAAAGCCTGTCATCAGTGTCACCACTCACCTGGGCACAAAGGACACCCAGAGGCATGGACACCCCAGGGCTCCCAGCAGGGAGCCAGCAGAGCAGGGGCAGACCAGCTCTTCTGTAGGCACCTGCATGTGCAAACATACTCTTTATTTGCTCCAAACCCTCGTGTTCTTCATGTAGATGAAACTCTGTACAAAATTACCAAGAAGAACTGGAGCACCCAAGTGGAACACAGGAAGATTGCTCAGGTACATCCATAGATTTATGCAATTCCCCAAAAGTTTAACTGAAAGATGACTGGATTGCATAATTCTGCAGTTATTGACGAAAACTCTTTGCAACTATGTTTACTTTGGCTAGCTGATGACAGCTCTTCTCCATCTGTTAGCCCATGGTTCTTAAAAACAGTTTTATTTTAAAAAGGCCTGCAAGGAATTCCTGAGCCTTCCATAGATGTGAAAAGGAGGGATAGAAAGACACTGGGGAATAACCACCTGAAAAACATATAGCCACTTGTTTACTGATGCTATCAGTCATCTGTCTCAAGCTGTACTCTGTAGAAACTATATTTTTGTCTAAACACAAGACCTACAAAATTAAAAACTGGAATTTTAGTTTTGTGTTTCAAAATGATATTTGCTGCAAATTATGTCGTAAAGCCATTGAGCACAGCAAAAAGCTTGCCTAATTTGAAATAACTTATTTTTAAAATTAAACTTACTAGCTACATCTTTTTTGATGTCTCTTTCTTTCTTCCTTTCAGATCAATTCTTTTCCCCAAACTTCAGAGAATTTTCCCTGAAATTTTACTTACAGATCTCTTATACTTTCAGCAATTGCCTCTCACATGTTCCTTTTCACCTGCTTTGCACCCATCCCAAACAAGGCTATAACATTTAGGAATAATCCTTGTGCTGTTGCTACCACCTTCCATATTCCCCCTTTGGAAAACATTCAGGCCAATAAGGCAGAGCAACAGCCAGGCACTCCAACAATGAAAAGGTCACAACATAGTTGTTGATGCCAGATTTTTTTTCTCAAGGTCCCTGTCTCCTAGAGAGCCTTTTGTGGCAGCAACCTCCGTCACCAAAGGACGCAAACGTTGAGGCTTGAGGCATCCCACGGGGCAGGAATTCACAACATGGCTTAAGGGATCACATAATGTGAGCCCTTTCTCCAAATAAAAATTTGAGGACAGTCAGAAAACTGAACAAAGACAGAAGATATTATGAAGACAACATGAAACCTCCTTAGAGACCCAGATGACTCTGCAGGCTGCCATGGAAAATATATGCCTAACCCTTCATTACGGGCATAATCCATGCTCTGATGCTGCATTTATCTTTCTTGCCCCAGTTAGTGAGTTAATAAAACCAAAGACACCAAACAACTGTTAAAGGGCCAGCTCCTGGGGGAAGCTGAGCCTGTTTGCTGGCAGTACCACTCTAAAGAGTACCCAAGTATGTGCTTTTTTAGTTATCGTCTGAAAAAAAAGAAAACAGAAACAGGAAGCACAGAGGAGTTGGGGTTTTTTCTTCCTGCACATGCATATTTAATGGAAGCAAATATTTGCTGATTTACTGCTAGGGGAAGAAGAAAGGGAGAGTTTTGCCATGCAAGTATTATTTCTGATTTAGACCTTCCAGACAATACATTTGGCAAAGGACAACCAACCAGTGGTGATCAAACAGATGATCAGTGTATTTCACTCACACATATTACTTCAATTAAAGTTGAAACTGCTTTTGACACCATAAAGGAAGACATGGTCAAATAGATGTTTATGGTCCTAATTTGGTCTTGCATTTAAGGATGTGCCACACTGAGATGTACACACTGACTTTCAGTCCTGCTGCAAAACACACACCTCACCGAGCACCTGAGCCAAAGCCCCCTAAAGTTACTGGCACTGCCTCTCCTAAAACAAACATCAGCACCTGCTCCTTTCAGTTCTGTGCAGCTCAGTGAAGCCTGTGAGTGTGTTGGAAGAAAAGCTAGTTCAACAGCAGCAATTCACTCCCCCCCAGAGCAGGCAATAGGGGGCAGAAGCAGCACAAGCCACATGCCTCCTCACTGTTAAGTGTACAAACAGGATGAAATTTATGACCTTTACTACGTGCTCTTAACGCTCCTATGCCTCATCAGATCAGCCACTTAAGTGAAATTAATCTAATAACTCCTACAAATTTCTTGTGCTGGGAGGCACAGCATGGTAGCACAGTGGCAGATCACCACCCAAAGAGGCACAGTGTCCACAGGCACAAGGGCTGGGCTGGCATTTGAGCTGCTGGCACATGGCTCTAGGTTCAGTGTCATTTTCCATCCCTCCCCTTATTTTTCATACTGAAGAAATAGATGGCATTCTTCATAAACTTGACATGAGCAATTTCTAGAGGAAGATGGCAATTTCCTCGGTGTCATCCATAATATACTGTGTTGCCATCTGGATGCCAAATGGGAGTAATGGTCTGATCTGCTATTAACTATAAAAAACTTAGTAAAATGTTACAGCTCTGCCTTGTTACTTACACCCTTCACTAAAGAAAACATGCAAATATAACTCCAGAAGAAGCATGCATCAGCCTTCTCTCCAACTTCAGAGTTCAGTTTGCTTTAATGTGAAGTTTATTTAACCTTCATAGCAGATCCATATTCATAAAACTTGAAATTTCTCAGGCCTTCTCTGCACACAGGGCAGAAAAAAACCCCAAAATTTAATTAATAGAAGCAAATACAGGGTTTAGCAGCATCTCACAGCCAAGGTGACCATCTGCACTCAGCTCTAGCAGTGGCAAAATATTTCCCAGAAGCCATGTCTGGAGTGTGCAATTGCTCTCCAACAAATTGGTTACAGATTCTGAGAGGTGACAAGCAACAGAAAACCTCAATGATATCTGTAATAACAGTTCAGACTAAATTTAGATTTACTGTAAGGCATGTTTTGTGAGAGTCTTGGAATTTTGAAGAAGCATTCCTCTTCAACCTCTAAGATGAATTTCAGAAAGCTAGGAGTGACTGGAAACAGTGTGCAAACAGGTAACTCTCATGATAGCAATAACCAGAAATTACATTCAAAAATTACAGACTTCTCAGTGGTTAATATGAGAATCTGAGTTCAAAGTCATCACAGCCTCAATTCTGTTTCCTGTATCTAAGACAGGTTACAAAGTTATTCTATCAACATAGATTGCCATGCAATAAAATGAAACCTACACTTCACATTACACTACCCTTTTCTTTTGATGTGACAGAGTGAATGTAGTGATGCTTGATTTGAAATACTTTTTTTAATTTTTCCTTTACTTTTCCTTGTGCCAAATATAAGTATCTGTTGGATGCACTACCTTTAAAAACAAAATGAACTCAAAGCTTACTTTGTTTTTGGAGTCAAAGAGTAGATTCAGCTGCCCTGTGTGGCTCAACTGTGTTCAACAATATTTGCTTCTATTTGGATCCAAAACAGCAAGAAAAATACTAAATTCTGGATGCCAACAAAACAAAACAAAAAAAAAAATTCAAGAGCCTTTAAATGTGATTAGCAGTGCTTAGGAGAAATTCACTGGCAAATCCAAACACACAATTCTTTCTGTTCAGCAAAGAGAAAGTTCTTGCTCTCCCAACTATGGAAAGGTCCTTATTTAGGTCCATTCATTCTCCCTGCACAGATTCTACCTCCAATCTGCTCAGAATTAGCACTTTGATTTACAGTAGTGAAGGCTTTTCAACAAAAAAATTTAAATAAGGAGGTATGTATCAATATTTATATGGCTTTTGAAAAATTCCTCTGCAAGCAGTGTGAAGATCTTAGATTTTTCCTCTTTTTTTTTTTTTTGTAAATGTTAAGACTTTCTATGACAAGAGAAATTCAGCAATGCCAGTAGTTGCTAAGCATAAGAAATAAAGGGGATGAAACTGCTGAAAATATTCAAGTGCTCAACTTGAACCCTCACCTGACTACAGATCATGAATCAAAGATCATTGGAAAAGCTCAGAGCTGCTTGCCCAGAGTAAGGTAGAAAGTTTATGGAGACACTGATAAACATCTAGCAGTCCCATTAAACACTAACAGAGATCAAGAGGAAAGCAGGCATTCCCTGTGCCAGGAAACATTTTGTTAGCATGGGCTCACAGCAGCTGGGAGCCTCTGTGGGCAGGAGCAGCCACAAGTCACCTGTCCCCACTCAGACAAGCTCATGTCTCACCCCAGGTAATCTCTTCCTCCTCCTCAGTTCTGGGGGCTGTGGAGAAGCCCAGCATAGCATGGTCATTCTGCTTTGAGCTTTTTAGAAAAAATAATATTTGGAAGCCAAGGAGAACAGGGGAGCAGGATCCTCTCCCATGAAATGGACAGGGCAAGGTTCACACATGCAGCGACTTCACTTGCTCAGGTTCAGAGGTGTAACCATTCTGAAAGCTGATCACACTTCAGAGAGTTTGAGAAGAAAAACAGACAAACATTTAATCATGAGGGAAACCACAGACTCTGAAATCAAGGAGACAGCTCTTGCTTAGTCCTACTAAACCACAGCATTGTGGGTTTAGTTTTCATACATCAAGGAATGGTAAAGACGTCAACATTTAACAATGCAAGCTCTGCCTCAGACATGCCCAGAGCTCCCCCTGAATCCAGCAGGATTTTAGTGAGTGCTAGGAATACAGCTGCTAATGCAAGGCAGGATACCAGTCCAGTTTCCAACATGGTCTGTGTCTGTTTTTCTGCCCTAAGATTAAAATATCTGCCAGTATTAAGGGGTACTTCATATCAAGTTTTAACACTGCTCTTGGAAACACAGAGACTGGAAAGAGAGAGGGAGATCATCATGGCATTTACTACAAAAACAATCCTACCCTTTTAGGAACTCACACCATAAAGTAAAGACTACAACCTGAGTGTCACAGTCATCTTCCATCCTGCCAAGGACAGACATCACATGCAGGGGGAGATTCACTCTCCTCTCCCAGAAATAGGTGCAGGGCAGAGATGAGAGGAACAGAGAGTGCTATCACAGTAGCACACATCCAGCCCAGCCAAAGCCAAAGCACTTGCAAGGCCTTAGAGGAACAACCCACTTTTTTTTCATTGTTAGTTCTTCCAATCCTGCAAAATGAGTTCACAAAGAAAGAAGCAGCCCATCCTCGTTTCACAGCCATGTCAGGATAACATCCCAGGTCACTGTGACCTTCGGCGCTTGTGAGGTTTTCATTTTCACATGAGCACCAGATGTTGAGCCTCTCCCTCTGATATTCACTCTTCTACAACACCAGGCACTCTGCATCATGTGCGTTTGTAGCTCTTCCTCTGAGTTTTGGTTGTGACACCTCCCCATTTAACTGTAGCTGTTACAGCAAACATCCATTAATTTCAGCTCTCAACCCTGTTGACCTGAATCTTCATGGGATTTCAAATACAGCTTAGATTACATCACTGCTGTTCTCAACAGCAGTCCCCTTTCAAGCTGAAGCAACTAAGATAGCACTTCAGTTTGATCTATTACATCTTGGCATCTGTTGACTGTATTCACTTTTTAGAGCGTTCACTTTTTAAAATACTCAGAACAGCTATTTGTATTCTTGTTCCAAAAGTCTGCTTTGGAAAGACAACAAAAGGAGCAAAATAGCAATCTGGGGTATAAAGAGCAACAAAAGGATGAACCCCAGGTGTACAGCAAGGAGGACAGAAAGTATACACAAGAGGCAGCAACAGCATGAGCATCCTCTCCAAAGGGAGGGGTTCTGCCAGGCAGAGGAGGGAAAGCAGCAAGCTGTGATTTCTGAGCCTGAGGCTAAGGTTTGTTCCTGTGTTTCAGTGTTTTGGTATTAGTTCTGATAGCCACAGCTGTGAGTGGGCAGGGAAAGGGTCCCTAAACGTACAATGTAGAGAATGGGTCGTGGGCAATGCAGGATCGTGCCAGCTCTAACAGGACAGCATTTCTTTCTCAGCTGTTAGGAAAACTTTATTTCCTCCAGTTAACACAAGCACTCCTAATCCAGCCTTGTGTGGACAGCTAATGGAGTTTGAATAATCTAATCCTCCACTACCAGGACCTTGGCCAATGTAACAGCCCCCTGAACCCTCCCACACCCCCTGCATGAAAGACATTTGGAATGAGTTCCAAGAGACCTGGGAAAGCCCAAGGAGAAGCTCTCCTGACATCTCCCTAACCATTGCTGTGAATGGCCCCCCTGCAGATCAGGAACACCCAGGGGATTGCACTGGCATCAAACTGAACAAAGCCACATTCCCACACTGGATGGGAATTCCATGCTGGGTCTGTGCCCACACCACCCGTGGAAAACTGCCCCTGTGCCACATGGGAAACAGAAACGGGAGAGAGCACACATCAACAGTGCAACAAGGCTGATCAAAGGAATCCAAACTAAATTCCCAAATTAATTATTAAAAAATTATACCAAAGAAAAGAAATTTAGCAATTAAAAAATGCCTACTCTAAGCAGGGGTGGTTTACTTGCAAATGATAAAATAAACCTAAAAACCAGAGGGGATGTATATTTGAAATGCAGTCTTTTATATCTCAGTGGGCAGACATGAAAAAATTTTGTTAAAGCAAAGATAACCATTGTTTTCATGGAACTATGCTTCTAGAACTTAGGGGAAAACTCTCTCTTCCTCTCTTGGCTGCTTGTGACATGTGAATAATCAGCCCAAAGTAAACAACATGTGGTCTTGTGTGGTCTTTGCATACGAGGTTGGTATTTCACTTGAAATTGGGAAGTGACAGGAAGTGGGGAGTTCTGCACAGATACAGGAGACCTTGTGCTTTCCCAACAAACTCTGGCAATGCAGTGTGTTTGAAGAAAAAAAAATCATTCCTGTTGCAGATGGGAAATGCAAAAAAATTGCATCTAAGCACATAGAATGAATAAATGTTTCTTTGAGTCACATAACTAAGAATTTTGTGTAGCCTTACAACATTTCCTGACTCTTTCATGATCATTTCCATGCTCCAGCGTCACTGAGTACCAGTCAATTCTTAAACTGAAGTGTTAAAGGAGCTCCTGAAAGCAACATAACTGCTGCATTATTTGCAATGTAGTTCTTGCTGTGTGGTGATTGCTGACATAAATCACCCAGCTGGGGAAGGGGAACAGTGCCCTGGCACACAGAAAGGCTCAGCCCAGCAGGGGCTGTGCTCCCCTTGCTAGGAGTCCATTAGCTGCTTTCTTCAGCAAGGCTCCTGAAAGAATGATGAGTGTTTAACATGCTGCTGCCCATTTTCACATCCACATGGGCTGTGGAACGTTTGTGTTGGTTTTCTGAACCACTGCCCACTCACCCAGCCTCAGCATGCCCCAACTCCTCCCACCGTGGCAGGGGATGCACACAAAGCATCAACTCAGCGAGTTTTCCAACTGCCTGCTCCCCTTCCCTGCCCCAAAACCTCTCTCCCACATGACCTATCCCTATCCCCAGCCCTCCCTCTGTATGATTTTGACCTCCATCCTGCCCAGCCATTCAACCCAGCTCAGCCAAAGCCCAGGAGGGGTTTGCTCCCTCCAGGCACCGAGCAGGATTTGGCTGGGTCCCTGTGTCCCCTGGGCTCAGCTTCGTGCTCTGAGGAGCACAAAGGCAAGAGGACACAGCCTACTCTCATACACAAAATCTTCCCACTCTGAACTGAAAATGCAAACTGGAAGCCATTGCTTTGAATACTGGGACTCGTGTGGTCCTTGCCTTCCTTTCTGGGCTTGTCACCTCCTGAGTTAAACATCTCACCACCTTCTCCCTCTGTGGCTCTTGTCCTTCGCCTTTCATTTCTCCCAAGTTATCTCATTTTCACAATCAGTCCTTAAAAAAACTGCCAAAGCATCTCCTTAAAAGTCCTCTAAAATCAATCTACTATCTTGTAGGGTGGGAAGTGAGATAGAAAAAATATTTTAAATAACACTAAAATAATATGAAAAATACTCATGTGCACTCAGTACACATCCTTGTATTTGTCTATACCTTCTGTGTCTTTTCTCTGAAATTACTGGCTGTAAACACAATGTGTCATATCAAACCAAATTGCTGTGTTTGTGCTGGGGCAGGACTGTGTTTTTCTGGAGCTAAATACCTCCCATTTTTCTGAGCCCTGAAATAGCAATCACACCCCATAAGTTTGGGAAGCACTCTGGGCTGGGACAGCTCTGCAGGGTTCCAAGTGCTTTCCCAAAACCTCTCTTCAAGAGAGAGCTGCCCAAACCAGTTCCTCCCTTCTCCCCAAAAATGAACTCTCTCTGCCAGATTTCCCTGGGGGTGCAGCCCAGCACCTTGCTCCCCACAGCAGCAGCACTGGGGCTGCTGCAAGGAATGCTTCCAGCCATAGTGCCTGTGCTTCCAGCCCCTAACTCTCCTCCTTTGCCTGAAAGTTCATCTATGCTTTAGCCAGATATTTTTATTTTAAATAGTTGCTCATTTGAAAGCAGAGAGGGGTGCATCTATTCTGGAAGATTCCCTGCCCAGGTCCTCATTGCCTGGTATATTCTGTTAGGATTGGAGCACAGACCAAGAAAATATTAATCTGAATTCATTTGCATTTGTAAATAACATATTTAAGTGAAAGAGTGAATGCAGATTTAACGGCATTAGGATTAGCTAGCAGCATAAGCAAAAAAAGAACCATGAAAAAAAACTCACCAAAAAAAATTAAAAGCCAGTTCTTTGGGATTAAGGAGTTTTGACAATTAAGCTTTATGATTTGCTGCTGAACCAACCAACAAGTCAAAATATGTCACTTTTTTTTCTAAACCCGAGAACTAACAAAAAAAACCAAAATAAACTCCAATCAATGTTTTGGTCTATCATAAAGACTTTTTTTTTTTTAATTATCAGGATCTGAAGATTACTACAGAACATAACTAAAATGCAAACAGCACAAGATTGCCAGTGATGAGCTGTGCCAGGGTGCAAGTTTGAGATGACAAGGGCAGAACCAACTTGTTCTGGACTCCTTCATGATGTGGGAGTGAATAAAACAAAATTTATCTCTTCCAGTTATGAGAAGGATGAAAGACAGCTGCAGAGTCACTCAGACAGCACAGGTCAGGAATCCCTGAGGATGCCACCACCCTCACCTGCAGGAGCAGCACGCTCTGCCCCGCTCTGCTGCAGCCCCAGTGGCTCCTGCAGCCCTCTCAGAAGGCAGGGCTGAGCTGAGGGACATTTCAGGATCCCAAACGTTCCCGGCAGGAAGCTCACAACCCCCTACTGCAGTTCATTTCAAGGAAAGAAGAATCTTTTTTATTACAGGCACTCAACCAGCACAGGCACAGTTGGGAGCTGCTCAGTTCCACAGGACACAGCAAACCCACACACATCATCCCCCCTGAAGTCACTGGGTTGGTTTGTTTTTCTGTGAGGTGAATCACACTCTGCCCTTTGGGTTTAATACCTACATCCTTTTCTAGAAAAGGTTCCCACCACCTCAGCTCTGTAAATGGCCTCATAACATCCCACTGATGTCAATAGCACAAGGGTCGCCTCCTCTCTGTGCCCCAGAACAGCACAAATCTGCCCCTTGGCAGCCACCTCCAGGTCTCACAGCTCAGTGTTTGCTGGTCCCTGGTACACCTCTGCCATTAGCTCCCCTCAAACACAACTCATGTGGACTCTGTTGGGTATTCAACAAACCACAACAGGTTTCCTACGAGTGGGAGTTGTGATAGATCCTGTCTCATCAGAAATCTCAGTGTAGGGAAGATTAGATCATCACTAAAACACAAATTTGCCTTTTTAGGTTTTTTGGTGTTTGGCTCGTGTCTTTGTATCCTGCCCCCATTACTCATTTCAGGTTCTAATGAAACTCAAAAAGGAAAGAAAAGAAAATTAAACACAGACATTAATTTGGGTACCCAGTGCTCAGACACTTCCAATAAATTGCCCGGTGCCTTGCTGTAACTTAGCTCAGGAAAGCAGCCATTTTGCTAAATTAAAGATATCAGAAGCCTTATGAGTAAAGTGATCCTAGGCTTTGCCCCCTAATTTATTAGCATTTTCATTTAATTTCTCTTATTTTACTCAACCCTTCATTTCAGAAGTGGTCAAGTTACAGCCACGTAGGTTCCTTATCACATGGAAAAATCCACAATCCCCGTGCCAGGCCAGTGCCACAGACTGCAGCAGCACCCTGAGAGCAGTGACTCCAGCGGGAGGGAGCTGCACATCCCCGCAGCCCCCGTTGCCATGGCTACAAGCGATGCTCGGAGAGGAGATTGCCATGGCACCGGGGCAGGGCACACGCCCTCGATTCCAGATGCCATCTTTTCATTAATAAGGGATTGTAATGTAGCCAATTACACACGGGTAATGCAGATTTCTGGGGCCAGTTCTGTTGGACTAAACTTAGCAGAGGTTCTAATCCAGCTTTTAAAACAAGTGGCAAAACCGCATGAGTTTGTTAACAAAATAAATCAAGACAAAACACACTGAATTTCTATTGTTACAACAATAAAGTGGGGGCAATTAATATGGACTAAATGTAAGTAAAAACCAAATGAGGATCCCTCACTTCTACATGAACTCCACACTACTTTCTGAAGATGAAAGGTGGAGGCTTCCTTCCCAGGAGGCAGACACAGGGCAAGGGAAACCGAGCAAGCAGCAACCTCCTCTGTACCAGGATTTTAACATTGGAAATTTGTCCACGACTGGGGGTGTTCAAAACTCACTCTGTGTGACTCACAGGCACTCCTAACCAGGACCAAGGCAGGGTTATCAGCTGCCCCCATCTAATCAGATACCTTGCAGCAGAGACACTCACCTCACACAGCTGAGCTGTTGCCAGGACACCATTCACACTTCTGACTCCCCATTAACATCAGCTAATAATCTTCTGCCCTGGGCTCTCAAAGCACTCCAGAAGGATCCAAGGCTGCTGTAAGAAAACAGGGCAAGAGAAAAAAAAAAGCTTCTTGCTCTTGCAAGCAGTCAAATTAAGTTTAGCCCATGGCTTTTGCATGCCTCAGATAACCAGGAAATCAGAAAAATAAAATCCTAAATCCATTACTTTAATCATTTGGGGATCTGAGTTGTGAATTTTGAATTACAACTTGCTAGGAGTGCCAGGAGCAATTAAACTTTAAAAAGCAGGCATGACCAGGGGTTCCCTGCCTCCACCCGTTTCTCCCTCTCTAACAATCTCTGTCTCTGCTTACATCCATGGCTGGGTCCCTCCTCCTTCCCTGGATGCCCACAGCACAGCCCCTACTCTTCTCAGCTGCTTTCCCAGTTTGTTCAGAGCACAGATGATCTGAGCAGACATCAGACAGGGGCACAGAACTGTCCATCCTGAACAAAGCCTTTGGGATCAGCATCCCAGGGCTGGGGAAAGCCCTGCTGCAGAGGCTGGCCAGCACTGCTGCTCCTCAGCACGGACAAGGTCAGCGAGGCAGAAAAATTCCAGCCAGCCTCATCTCACCCCATTATTTTGCCCTGACTGAAAGAAACTGTTATCTTTGACCCTGCTCTCCTGCTAGGATGCAATCCCAGCACTTGTGAAATGCTGCTGCTTCTGCAACACTAAATCCTCGGTGGGGAGATCAGTCCTGTAGCTCTGAGTGAGAGCAAGGGCTGCAGACACTCAGTGAGCACCACGCTTCCAGGGCTGTGTGTCCCAGGCCCTGCACTGGGGACAATCTTTACCCTTGGCAGGAAGGGAATGGGGCACAGGGAGATCAATGCCAAGGCTGCTGCAGGAAGCCAACAGAGCAATGAATGTCCAGCCTCTGCTGCAGCAACCAGACTGTTCTTACCCTCAGGTAGGTTTGTGTCAGATCTTATTTCAGCTGAACTTGATATTGGCCTTCAGAACAGGTAAAATAAAGAAATCCTTACATCTATGAAAAAGAATATTGCAGGCAAATAAACGAGGGATAAGAACCCCAAACCAACACATTTTGTTGAGGTTGGTGTGACGATACCTGGGTGTGAGAAGTGGAGATTTCTGACTTGCACCCTTCATTCTGTCTCTGGACACGTCACTGGCTCCAGGACTGAGAGGAAAACACGACTGGGTCACTGCCCAGCAGGAACACGACCTCCAGGGAGGTCAGGGGCTCTCCCCTACAGCAGGAAAACTACAAAGGATGGATTCAGAAGAGATAAAGATTTTTTTTATTTTGCTCTGCTATTGTGAAATAGACAGTCAAAATCTTTTCAAAATAAATAAAGTAGGACTGAGAAGATAATTCTTTACAGTAATGAAAGGTATTGCTTTTTTCTTGATCCAAAATGTGAGGGAATAAGGTCAGAACCATGGGTCTTTGCTCTTGTGGGAGATTCCCAAATTCACAGGAAAACAAATGTGGCTGCTGCTCACCCAGTCATCCTGCAGTCACCAAGCCATGCACGCAACTGCTATCGTAACTGAGTCATTGAGAGGCTACAAACATTTCCCACAATTTTCCTGTAAGGTTGTGGGGTTTTTTGGTCTAGTGACTGAAAAGAAAAAAAAAAAAACAAGTCAGTTCCAGCAGAAAAATTTAAAATTACATTTTAAATATTACTTAAATTACATTTAAATAGTATAAATGTCTATTGCCATCCTTCAAACTCAGCTGAGTTTTCTTTCACTGCAGTTTCAGGGAATGAACACATTCAGACTGTGCCCTATGAGATTCACAGAGCTGCCTTTTAAGGCTATCACATGGACCAGCAGAGAAACACCAGTAGAGATTTTTTGCTTTGAAACTACCAAAACCAACATTTCAGCTCATTAGCCGAGAAAATAAAATAAAATCAAGTAAATGATCCAACCTCAGATGGTCTGAGTCACTGATTCCCTCAGTGCTGCAGGAGCATTCCCCCCAGAGTGGCTGCAGTGACAAGGGGCTCTGTGACACTTGTTGGCTGATGTCCCCAGCACCCCACACTGCCTGGGGACCCCATGCTAAGGTGGGTGACCCGTGCAGCTGCAGGGGAGCCAGGCTGCTCCAGCCCCACCTCTGTAAACACCTCCAGAAGTGATGCCTGCTCACCCCAAAAACTCCTGCAACAGCTGGAGGTACAAACTCCAGAATAAAACCGATGGAGAGGAGGGATAATGGAGAGGATTAAAGTTTCAATATACTTTAGAAAAAAAATTGACAAGACTTCTGTTAGGTCAGTTAATACAGAAAGTCTTTTGCTGCAGCTAACACGTGCTTCCGACTTTAAAAATGATTTATAAATTAGGAGTAAGATTCCAGATGTGGAGATGATGCAAGCATTTGAGATGCATCAATCTTTAAAGCTATTTCTCCCTGAAAACTATGAGAAAGGTCTTGGCAGCAAAATCAAAAAAGTTTGTAAAAAGGGCAAAAGGATACTAATTGTTTATTAAGGGGAGCTGGGAAGAAAACCAAAGCAGGACTGTGGACCAGTGGAAGCTGGGTGTCATTTCTGCAGCCTCTGCTGAAGGTCACCACAGGTGTCCTTCACTGTATAAAGCCAGTGTTTAGGGGAACAAGCTCAATTCAGGGGCTGTGGGAAGGAAAGGCTCCGTTTGCCCAGCAGGGATTGTGCAAGCCCTGCATGGGAAGGGTGGCTTTGCTCTGCCCTCCAGGACTCCCATGGCTCTGCCAGCTCTCCCATGGCACTGCCAGCGCTCCCATGGGCAACTCAGAGCTCCCATGGCACTGCCAGCACTCCCATGGCACTGCCAGCGCTCCCATGGCACTGCCAGAGCTCCCATGTCACTGCCAGCGCTCCCATGGCACTGCCAGCACTCCCGTGGCACTGCCAGAGCTCCCGTGGCACTGCCAGAGCTCCTGTGGCACTGCCAGCGCTCCCAGGGCACACCCAGCTCACCCATGGCACTGCCAGCGCTCCCCATGGCACTGCCAGAGCTCCCATGGCTCTGCCAGCGCTCCCAGGGCACACCCAGCTCACCCGTGGCACTACCCGCACTCCCATGGCACTGCCAGCGCTCCCCATGGCACTGCCAGAGCTCCCATGGCACTGCCAGCACTCCCCATGGCACTGCTAGAGCTCCCATGGTACTCCCAGCACTCCCATGGCACTGCCAGCTCTCCCAGCGCGCTCCCAGGGCACACCCAGCTCACCCATGGCACTGCCAGCGCTCCCCATGGCACTGCCAGAGCTCCCATGGCTCTGCCAGCGCTCCCAGGGCACACCCAGCTCACCCATGGCACTGCCAGAGCTCCCATGGCTCTGCCAGCGCTCCCAGGGCACACCCAGCTCACCCGTGGCACTACCCGCACTCCCATGGCACTGCCAGCGCTCCCAGGGCACACCCAGCTCACCCATGGCACTGCCAGTGCTCCCCATGGCACTGCCAGCACTCCCCATGGCACTGCTAGAGCTCCCATGGTACTCCCAGCACTCCCATGGCACTGCCAGCTCTCCCAGCGCTCCCATAGCACTGCCAGCGCTCCAGCTCTGGGAATAGCCAGAGACTCACACAGGCAGCAGGGAGCGTGGAAGAGAAGGAACCAAACAATTCTTTCAAGAGGTCCTACTGAAACAGAAATGTGAAAGAAGGCAGAGGCTGGCTGTAATCTCAGCCCTAAGAGGGGAAGATGTGAAATGGTGTCAGCACAAGCTCCTGAAGAGACTTCCTAAGGCTTTGCTGCTCTGAATCAGCACAGGATTCTTCCAGCCACAATGGGCTAGAAATTTCTATCACAATAAAGCTGTTCTGAGTACTACTGGAGCTTTCTTGAAAAAGTAAATAAACAAAGACAAACAGATGGAAATAATTATAATTCGAATACTTGGAATTGTTGGAGTGCTGCTTTCAACTGTCCCAAATTGCTTTGGGGCCTAAAAACCCATCCAAGCTTTTTCTAGCTAAAGCTAGAAAAGAGAAAAAAAAAAAAAAATAAAAGAAATCACTCCTGGCATAAACAGGTGGGAGGTTCCTGGGCTCTGGCCCATCCAGCACACTCTCCATGGATCCCTGAGGAACAGCCTGGCACCAGCTGGGGACAAGCCCCTGGAGTGGGACAGCCAGGCAATGGGGCTGACACAGACCAGCAACACTGACTATTCACACATCCTCAAGCCAGAGGCTGAGGACAGCCAATGTTTGCTTTCATGGCAGCTATTTCTGAAATGGAATTCTTTCTCTCCACCAGATTAGCTCACCTGGTTCCACCAGGACCACAAGGACAGGGTGGGCACTCACCTGCACAGTGCCCTGAGCACAGGCTGCTGCAGGTGACACCTGGCAGTCACTGCCTCACTGCTGCAGCATTTCAGAAAAAATCCTATCTAGAAATCTCTGCCAGTCCACACTTACAGAGGGCATCATGCCTCCTGTGGAAGAAACCCATTTTATCTACATATTTTTGTAAATTCTGTAAAACTATTTAAAAAGACAAAACATCAGTTATGGAAAAAAAGCACACCAGAAAGGTCTGATCAGCCCATGGTATAATGAAAAGTTACTGGTAGAAAATAAAACCGATAGAAGGAAATGGAAAAATGGTTTAAAATCAAGTATCCCTTACTAGCACTGGGAAAAATTCTGGGGAAAGTCCCAAATCTCATCTATTTATGAAAACATTAGGAAAATTACTGCAAAATACACACTCCCCATCAGCAACATGCTGCCCTCAACCAGACCTGTCACCTGCCAGTCCTGGAAAACCTCAGATAATCCACTGCTAAGCTCATGGAGGAATAACTACATGGGAGATACTTTCAAAGAGATATTTCAGAAGTTTATCCAGACTTCAAATAAAAATGAAAGAAGTTTCTGACAGAAGTTTTAGCAGATTTTACTTATAACATCCTTGGAGAGACATCAAAGAGTTCAGCAGGAACCACCTCCCCTCAAAGCTCCATGGTGGTCTGCACCAGAAAGGGACAACCCAAAACCTTCTGGCCCTAAATCTGCCCCTGTTGCAGGTCACCCACAGGATGTTTGCACTGCCTGTCAGCCCGTGGGAGTGCAGAGGCACAGGCACATATACCACTGGAGCTGCACTCAATCAATCACTTATCAACCATTTTGATACAGAAATTTATCAATGGGTGTCAATCAACCCATTTTGATACAGAAATTACTCTTGAAAAGTCTCCCTTTTTTGATTCTGCCATTGTTTTACAGCTCTTATGCAGCTTTGGCAAGAAGGGGAGGGAAGAGGATGCAATGCTGAACAGGCCAGATTGCTCATTGGCATTCTCAGCCCTCCTGCTAATTATGTTACACTGCTTTAGCTGGAACAGGCCTGAATTGCAACAAAATTGAACAAAATCACCTCTTTTCCAAGAAACCTGGCAGAAATACCTAGTAAATGTGGGTGAGATCCAGAGAACTGATGAAACATAAAATGCTTAATGAGTTTCAGTAAATAGCTTCCTTACAGCTTGTTAAACATCCACAGCCTATCTTCTTAACTACACTACATAACAGGAACTATGCTTTCCAAATCATTCTTCAGCCTTTGAAGGCTGAAGCCTCTATGCTTACGATTTAAAAACAACTATGAAAATATGGTACTAGACTATGTACCAAAAATAGAGAGTTTGCTCAAAAATTCCCAATACAAATCTCATTTCAGAAAAACTGAACTGTATCTGACCAGCATTATTAACATAAATACAACTAATTCATGGCAATTTGATAGTTTGTTTTGCTACTAAAATTTTATATTTCAAAATTATGCTTCTTTCTCCCTTAACCTCTCTAGGAGCTTAAAGCAGCAGAAACTCAATGTAAATTTACTTTACGTAAGGAAACTTACTCAATGTAAGGGTCTACATCAAAATCTCACCATTTCAGAGGAATAAAGGTCACCAGCCACCAGGCTCATTGCCAAACACTACTGGGATTCCACATCAATGGGAAGCCACATAAACTTTTCCACTGAAGTTTAACTCTTACATTCATAAAGTTGCCTCTCAATTATCTGCAAATAATTACAAAACAAAAACCAAACAACCTACCCAACCTTGCTACCAATAGAAGGCACTACAGTTCCAGAGAAAGAAATAAACACACACTTGCAATGCAGTGGGAAAGGGTACAGTGGAATACATGGAAATTCAGGGGCTAGGGATTCAAATATGGCACAGGGTTTTTCCTGCTGTTGCACTTGGCAATGCTGAGCACCCCTGAAGTCTGATACAAAACATCTTTTTGACATTTCATGCATGACAGGCTGCCCTATCCTTTTGATATAAGTGCTCCCAGGAAACTGAAGCCACCCAGCTCCCAAGAGAGAACAGTGCTTGCTTTTCTATCAGCCACCTTGAACTGGGGACCAGGCAGCAGCGTGGGGATGCCCAGCCAGGACCAGCTGCAGGTGGCAGTGCCTGATGGCCAGCCCTGTGCAGGGACTCTGTGTTGGGCAGGGAGGCAGCTAAAGCCAAGCCTGGTTTGCACACAAAGCAGGAATGAAATGCTGAAGCCAGTCTATACAATGAAACCTGGGATTCAAACCATAGAGACACTACTTGCTAAAAGCCACAGGCATCTATTTTAATCATAGCTACAGTAAATAGTTGCCAACACTCTCTGAAACCAGCAGCCACCCACACCTGTGTCCCTCCAGCCCCGCAGCTGGATCTGTGCCACACAGCCACAGGCAGACACAGTCCCCTGCCACCAGCTCTGCCCCCAGGGCCAGCTCCAGCTATCCCTGTGCAGAGGCTGTCCTGCCCGGGACACTCCCTCATTTCCCATTCATCACTGGCACCTTTCAGCCCAAAGCAGAAACTCTTCTCCCACCGGCTGCCCAGCACAAAGAAAAACCACATCTGCCTTCTGCTCCCTGGATTGCTGAGGGCACACAAATCCCCTGTACATCAATTCCAGGGAAAGCCAGAGTTCCCTTCCACAGCACTCTGGTCTGCAGGGGAACACTGAACAGGGAGGGCAGGTGGCTCAGGGAGCCTTTCCCAGCAGCTCCCCAGGACAGCAGAGCTCAGGCCTGGCTCTCCTTCAACCTTCAGTGCCCAGAGAGAAATTCTACACACTCAGAAATAACCACAGGGTTTAAAAAATATTTAAAAGGATTACAATTAATTTTTCAAAAATTACTCACCTTTTCAGCTGTTTGGGTACTCGCTTTCCCTGTTGTCATCCCCTGGAGTTTTGTAGACAATAACAGCCACTCAGGTCTACAATGTTTTTATTTGTATTTTATTGCATCTATTTTGGATTCTCCCCCCGCCCCTCTAATGGCTACATTAACATATTTTCTGATATGTTTACATTTATCCTGCCTGAATATTAGTTGCTATAATAAATACCTATTATAATAGTTCTGAACTTGTATATTTCTCTTTACTAAAGAGACCCTTAACAGCATTTTATTAGCTATAAATGTCTAACAAAGAAAGAAAAAAAAATCAGTTAAAGTGAATCATATTATCCTAAATTATTTGAAATAAGTTTTCAGTCTTAAAACCCCCCAGTATTTTTGAAAGAAAAAAAAACAACCCAACAACTACTTTGGATATAACAGAATCTAGAGGAAGATGGAGCCTTCTTATGGCTGGTTAAAGGGATAAACAAAAATATCAGCTATACAGCAAGGAGGGTTTGACATGGAACCTGTAAACAGAGACACAAAAATGGGTAAAAGGCTTCTGTTGAGATGCCTCCAGGCTGGACTGTTCCCAGCAATCGTTTGTGAGCTTGTAACCAAAATCTGAAATTTAAGTGCTTAAGATCTCTTAAGAAGTCCAATTGCAAGCATCTAGTATCTGACCCTTCAACACACAAACTTAAGGAAAATAACACACTAAATAAAAGTCCTGGCACACTTGGATAGGAAAAAAAGTCATAGGCCTACAGCTTTACATCAGGTATTAGCCACAGCCAGTGCTTTTAAAATCAGGTAAATGGCATATCATATGCAAATAAAAATTGGCCAAACACTATTAATTTTTCTGCAGTGAAATTCCAGGCTAACCTGGTAATTCCTGCTCCTGCATTCAGTCCAAAATGGTCACATGTATTTGAAATACTTGACAATAATGAACACATTTCTATATTATCAACTCTGTACCACTGAAAAAAATAGATATACAGGACACAATTTGTGAAATTAATTTTATTTTTGAAACATGATATCCAATTACAAATAAATAATTCATACAATATAACTCAATTAGGGTATACAATGTTCAGGCAGTTCATAGTAACAACCAAGATCACATTGAAAATGAGTTTACATTAAATAACCCATTACAACAATATACAATTGGTCATTCAATTCATGTTTCAGCCTGGTCCAAGGTGTAGGCAAGTTGAAAATTGTTCCTCTTACTAGTAAAGAAACAGATGTACATGATTTTATACCAAGCCCAAAGTAGTTAATACACCACAGTAACAAAAATTAAAAAATACTCCATTGCATCACCTAAATGTAATTTTAGTACAGAACAAAAAGTTTGTGGAATTTTAGCAGGACAAGGGTTATTGCAAAGGAGTTTGATGTCCTATAGCAATTTCTGCATAAACTTACCAGCTTTACAGGGTGTTCCTGATGTATGGTTTGGATTCCATACCCTCCTCTGCATGCTGTCTGTAAAGCAGTGGGTGTGGGGACCTGCTCTGTTCTCAGCCCCAGTCACACACTGCTGTCCCCTGCCATTTCAGCAGAACCTGTCCCTGCCCAGCTGCAGCTCCCTCTGAGCTGTGCTCCTGCCTCCGGGACACCTGCAGCAGCAAACTCACACTCTCTTTGCTGACATGCAACTTGTGAATTTCTCACCTATCATAGAAACATCATGCTCTGTAAGGAACACTTACATCTAGATTGAATGATAGTCCTGGAAATTTTAAAAGAATTGTGAAATTTAAAGGATATTCACAGCATTCCTGGAATTTCTTGGTCAACCATTTTAATAATGAAATACATAGATTTTCACAAGAGAGTAAGTAGTTACAATTTTCAAGGATTCAGAGACCTGGAAAGTTTCAATTTACAAAAGTTTTGTTAAAAATCCCCCTCTTTTGTGGGCCCTTCAGGTGAGGTATATGCCCCTTGCTCTTCGTTTGGACTCAGATTGTTCCAAGTTACAGCTCCTTCTTTCCATTACAGTGACAGAGACCACTCCTCCCAAACACACACTTGTGTTCTCAGCTCCTGCCCACAGCCCCTGGGACAGTGCAGTGCATTCCAGCAGGTGCTTTTGTTCTTGTTACACAGGGCATGGGAAGACACACACAAAAAACAAAAAAAAAATTACAAAAAAATTTTAAATGGAGGGAATTCCCAGCTGGCAAGCAGTGCATCTCTGCAGGGCTGGGACAAATCCCTCCCAAGCTGTTCTTGTGCTCAGCAAAGCAGGAGCACAGGGTGGCAGCCAGAAGGAGCCCCACAGTGAGCTGCAGCCTGACTGAACACCCATCACTGTCCCTCAAGGGGACACGGGAGTACTCACGATCCAGCAGGAGTGCAGTCTGTCTTTTGCTCTAAATCAAAAGAAAAAAAAACCCACACTCATCACAAAGGATTTTAAAAGTCTTTCTATCTCCAGCACTGAGACTAAACTTAATGAACTGCTTTGTTTTCACATTCTGTAGAAGAAATAAATGTCCACAATGAATCTTAATGTCTAATGAAAGAGAAACTATATATATCACATCCATTTTAAACATAAAAAACCTGAACTGTAAAATCAAATGCACAGTTAGACTGCAACCCCATCTTGTGACTGGATTAGAAAAAAATAAAATAAAACTATTTTCAAACCATTTTAAAAGTTTCCTTTGCGAAATTTCTCAAAAGGGGATTAAAACCCTTAGCAGAACAAAATACTAACTTCAGATTTGTTTAAACAAAAGCAGATTTATTTTCCTAAATCTGCTCCACAATGCACCAAGTGATATACATAGTACTTCAGCAACTTATTATTTTTCACTAAAAGTCACTAAAACATTTGAACAATGTACAGTCTGTGCTGAGTTCTATTTAAGAACCTGTTGATGGAGCACAGATACAAATTTAAGTGTTAGTACTGTCTAGTACATGATGTGACACTTCCCTACAGCCTTGGCAATTTTTCCACATTTGGATTCTTCAGTCATTTTTCAACATTTGTCTTATCTCTATTTGTCACAAGGTTTTTATTCATGATCTGGATATCTAAAGGCAGTAATCTCAAAAATATGGTTCTGATTTCTTTTTGTTGCTTCTATTTTCATTTGATTACTTACACCAAAATTTACCAAATGTTAACAGTTTGTCATGGACAGCAGCAGGGGAAATCAATTAATTAGCACAAACCACCTCATCATTTCATCAGGGAACCTGGCTTGATAACCTTCAACTCCTATGAATCTGCTTTCTATAATCAATGGAG
The DNA here is from genome assembly GCF_014805655.1 of Passer montanus. Lineage (NCBI taxonomy): Eukaryota > Metazoa > Chordata > Aves > Passeriformes > Passeridae > Passer > Passer montanus. The sequence continues at coordinate 5,352,344 of NW_024369707.1, forward strand.
AGCATTAATTAAAAGTATTTCAGAGGTTCATAAAATGAGAACTTGCAGATCAAATACCTCCCAAAACCTCAAGTCACAAAGACAATCAGCAGGAACTCCCTCTCCCAAACTAAGCTTCTGGCCTTCAGCATTGCTATGTGCTACCATAGCAGGGCACTAAGTAAGCATCAGGACCTTGAATTTTAGTACTACAAGTAAATTATACACACTGGAGTAATCTCCAAATTAAAACCATTTTAGTATTTGTTTCATCACCAAGTTGACTGATGTATGCCTTTTCACATTGTCATATAACCCTGAATATTCTTTCCAGAAATATTCTGAAAATAAAATTCACATCTGAAACAAATCTGAACATTCTCACTCAAGATGAAAAGAGCCCCTATATTTTTTCAAACAACATCCATGAATCCCTATTGAAACAGAAATTGAGACTCCTTCCCAAAGTAAGAATTAGGTGCAACAAACCAAGCAACATAACTCTGGCTGACAAATGCTTCAAATATCTGTTTTTAAAGCAAAAAGTACTACACAAAGAACAGAGAATCAAAGGGAGATTTTTAATGGCACAAAGGGCAGCTAGGCACTGTGTGAGCTGAGAACATAACTGTCATTATGACTTTAAAAATCCCCCCAGGAAGATTTGGGTTGCAGCTAGGGCAGAGCAGGGGTCTTGCCAAACCTTCATAAACAATGAAAGAGGAAACCCACTGTAATGTCCAAACCTAATGAGAAAATACAAAGGTTACTACAGTCCCTCTGTTAAAAGGACACAGTCAAGCTTGTAAAGTCTAAGGTGAAATTAATGATGAGAGTTCATATTAGCACTACACAATTCAGCTCTGGATGAAATGGTCACGAGCTATTTAAAAAAGGAGTTTCTGTATCTGAGAGGTTATTCTAAGGTTTAACTTCTGCTGTGTTAATAGCATCTTCTGTATTAAAGGAGCTTTAACTAACACCTGCAAGAGTAGCTGCCTTGAGGCAGAGCTGTGCCACGACCATCCTTCCATTTTCAGACAAAAATAAAAGTAACCATTAGGCACATATTGAAGGTGCATTACACGAGCTGGAATGTCAAACATTTTCTCCCTCAGATTTACACAGAAAAATAGCACAGCAGCAAATAACCTGGTCCTCTGTTCAACTATTACCTTGTTACAAGCATTTTCAATGTACATAATGTCACAATATCAATACCTTCTTATCTTTAAATAATTAGGTAAAAAAAGGCCCCCAGTATAACCATTTCTTATATAGCCAAGTTCTCTCTATATACATCCAAATTTTAAAGATACAAATAAAACATTATACAGGATTTATAAATGTTTAAAAACTTGAGGCTTCAGAGTCATGGTTTCCCAAAAAGACCCGGGAAAATCCACAGACTGACAAGGTAGCAGAGAAAACTGGAAAAAAGGAGACAGACACAAATTTTCTGCCATAACATTTTACTAAACTTGCCAGTCATCACGGTGACGTCATTAGAAAGAACAGTTTAAGCTGGAGATGAGGAGTGGTGGTTTTGTGTGTCGCTCTCAAGTGTTGAGTTGAGACAGGCAATTCAAGTATTTCCTATTTGCTCCGAGCTCAGCAGTGCAGCAGTGGTGCTGAGGAGGGTTACTTGACGTTGGCTCCGTACATGCGCTCGATGTCCGGCTGGTAGAACGCCGTCAGCTCCTTGCGCTTCAGCTTGAACGCGTCCGTCACCAGACCAGTCTCTGGGGTCCAAGGATCGGGGCTCAAACGGATCTTCACCGGGATTTCAAACTTCTCCAGGTTGGCTGTGAAAATAAACATTTTTAATACAGAACCTAAACGGAATCATCTTCCTAAAGTTAAGCACGAAAGGAGAAATATCCACACGCACGTGACCCAAATGAAGAAGTGCTCCTCCAGCCCCCATGGTTGGTTTGACAAGCTGTGGGGTCACAAGGAGAGGGGCAGGATCTGCTAGTACCTGTTGTCCAGTTTCCACAGAAATACTGGAAAAAAGCCCAGCTCTTCAGGTATCTCTGCAGCTCCCTAACTTCAAAAGAAACCTCCGTGCATGGAAATTATATCCTCAAAACAGACTGCTCTATCAGCATCATGGTACCCATCATCTGGAGAGAAAAATCTTAAAATCCATACTACTTAGGTTAGAAAAAATGGGTGAGTTTGTTTTTTCCTGATAACTCCCTTCATGAATTTAGAACTAAACTCATGGGAGCTCTTCCCTTTACTGAAAGAGAGCAGTTCTCTCTTCACATTACACCTTCAGCACAAAAAGCTATCATTTGCCACAATTTCTGTTGTGGTTTCAGATATGAAAAAAGAAAATAACTACCTCAGATATGAGAAAAGAAAAAAATTAAGAAAAGTAGTCAACAGATAGCATTAATAAAACAATCCTCTCCTTTCAAGTTGAATTTCAAAAATATACACAAATGTATATTTATCATGTGCAACCTGCCATTTTTAGATTTTCCTGCCCCTTTTTCTCCCTTCAGCATTAGATTACTAGGTTTGGGTTTTCAGGGGTTTTTTTTCAATATTTCAACTCTGCACTGATATGCAGCATGTGAGACTGTCTCATACCTAATGCATATTTTATGATTATGGATTTATAGCTGGTCCACACTGGTTCTGGACCAACATTAAGGCCAACAAGATACTACAGGACATCTTCAAGACACCACACATACACACAGAGAACTGTACTTCCCTGGTTTTATATTCTTTCCTCAGCTATTGGCCACAGCAAAAGAAGCTGCAGGAAACAAAAGGACTGACCCAACTCATGTTTTGTTGTTGGGGGTTTTTGTATGAAAATCTCACTTCATACAGGTGCAATGAAATATACCCAACCAAGGAAATACTTTAGGGCCTATGCTTATCTATTTCACAGACACTGCAGTCCACAAGACTGATACCATCTACCCAGCCACTCACCTGCCACGGCAGCCTCAGCTAGCACCTTCAGAACCTCTTTTTCCATCTCAGGACTGTTACAGATCTCTTCCCAGGTTCCTTTAAATCCTTTCTTTCGGGCTAGTTCTGCGAGCTCCTTTTGATTTGGCACAACAAATCCAATGACATAAGAATGGAAGCTGAGAAGCACAACGTACTTTAGTATGAATTTGGCAAAGTAAACAACTCTTCAAAAATAACATTTCAAGTTAGGGTGCTTATACTTCATACAGAGATATTGCTCTTAACACCTGGCTTTTGTTCACCTGATAATCCTCCTGAAATAGCACACAAATTACCTCTGCCTGCTTAAAAGTAAGTAGAAAGAGAAGCTACTTACCTTACAGTAACGGGATTGCTTCAAGGTGTGCTGTCCATATGCATATTCCACTGTGTCTCATGCCCAAAGCTTTGGGAAGCAGCACCACACGATGTCACTGCGCCCTGCCTTGCTCATGTTTTGCAGCCCGGAATGGAGACTGGTGTGCGGCTTCCCTACCTCAGTTTCCTCTCAACTGCAGAGTCCAGTTACTGTAGAGGAGTAGAGGACTGCAGTGAAGAGGGGTTGGACAGCAGGTTGTGGAATGAGCATATGCACAACACATCTCAAAGGATGCCTGCTTCTGTAAGGGAAGTGACTTCTCTTTCTCTTTCAAGTGGATGTCCATACACTCACTCTACTGTTGGCACTCTGTCTGCTCCTGACATGCCAGAACATAGGAAGCTGTGATCTCAAAGTCTTTGGGCCCTAAAGCACAACTCACTCTGAAACAGGTGTTCAAAGCTTTTCAGATGGCATAAAGTTTAGGTAAAATTTGCACAGAGCCTCACACAGCAGCTTGACACATTCTAACAAAGCAGATCACAGAGCCAGACTTGAAAGCGATCTCAGAAGAGCTCCTAATCAATTCACCTGCCCTGAAGCAGAGTCAGATATATCTAACAGATGTTCGTCCATATCTTTCTTAAACACCAGCAACCACTAAAGCCAATGCTTCATCACTCATAGCATGGATTAGATGCTGCTGATGGCAACTCCTGACTCTTCCTCTTTGAAATTTACCTCACAATTGTCAGATGTCACTCTCTTTTCCACAGAAGCTATTTATTTATTCACAGATTTTCCTTGTCACCGTTTTAGTCTTGCTTACTTTCTTAGGTTTATTTAGACATATCAGCAGTGCCCTTTCCTCCCAATTCATTCCATCGCAGGTGTCTGCCCAGACATTGCCATTTTTTTCCTGGACTCTTTTCATGAGGTCCATCTCTTCAGATGTGCTACATGTTGAACTCAGTCCCTTAACACTTGTTAGAGCAAAGAGATCATTGTGCATTTTGTAGGCAATATATCTGATTATGCCTTTTACCTTCTTATAACAGCATGGCACTTGTAGAGTCATGTCAGCTCCTACAGAATTGCTACCAAGTGGTGGTTCTTACCCTCAACTTCTCGAGTTCATTCAGATGTAAGTATAATTTACAACCCCCCTCTTTCAACTTACTGCTATTTTCAAGCACATCTCCATCTAGCCAAGCTTGCTCTGAATTCTCGTCCTATCCTCCACTGTGGCTTTGGTTCCCTCCCATCTTAACTATCTACAGAATTATTAAATCTTTTCAACTCTCACCAGACAGATCATTAATACAAAATATGTAACCTTAGCCCTAGCATGCAGATTACTGTACTATATCCTTTAAGGTTTTCAAGATAATTTTAAAATACTACCAATGCTTTTGGTTACTGTACATTGCAATTTTCTCCTTTCTTACTGGAATGAATCATAATGGGCATCTGACTTCAAGATAATTTTACAATACTACCTCTGTAAGATACGACCAATGCTTTTGGGTTCTGTACATTGCAATTTTCTCCTTTCTTACTGGCATGAATCATAATGGCCACCTGACAGGAGTCCATTATAAACACAGACTTCCCTGGCAATGAATCATAATGGGCATCTGACAGGAGTTGAGAAGACTGCACCAGAGTCCATTATAAACACAGACTTCCCTGGCAGCATCATTACAATCTCTGCCTGACAGCTCAAAACCATTCTCATTTTTCCCTTCCTGAAAATGTATTAAATAATGATTTCAGATTAGCCTCACTATCACTACTGCTTGCATCTCACCTTCTGCCCCATTTCCCCCATGCACACTCATGCTGCACTCTACACTGAGCCCTTGTAACTTTGCTCCCTGCTGTGTAGGTATTCTGTGTGAAGGCACCTGAGACACAAAGGACTCTGGCACTTTCATCCCTGGTTCCTGCAGTCTTTTGAAATGCTCGAGATCATGTCCATCAATATCACCAGTGTCTCCAGGGATAAACAGCACATAGAAGTAATCAGTTGGCTGGGTAAGCATTAAAACTTCGGTTCATCTAAAATTCAGCCCCTTCAGTAGAAGTGTACTTGTTCTGGACAAACAGGTTCATCCAACTGTTTTTTTCTTATAAAGAACACCTTGCAGCTCTCAGTTCCTGGTACATGTAGGGTTTTTTTTCTGTGCCACAAAGTTAAATCTTCACCTGTTGCAGTTCAAATGTTAAAGCACTGTTTTGTCTTGAGAGGTATCCCGAAAGCACACCTTCCCTCTGGAGCAGTCACTGCCCTGTCACTGCTCCTTATGCAAATCCTTTGTATGCCAATCCTTGGTACCTTTGTCTTGGAAGTGATTTTCAGTGGAAATTTTCAGACTTTGGTTTTCAAGACCCCCTTAGTAATCTCTTCCATGATGAAAGATTTTGCCAAAATGTCAGTCCTACACTAGGCAGCCTCATTCCCTTGCTGTGCTTACGATTCTACCCACGTATTGCTCTCAGACCTGTGGTCAGAAACATATTTAATGGCACTACACATTGCTATCACTGCTTCTATTCTGTAAAGCCTGGTCCTTATCCCCTTGAGATTACTGAGGACTCCCTCAGGTTTTTTGTCACATTTGCTCATTCCTCAGGTAACTGAGCTACTTATTTTCCTGATGTGATGCTTGAAACCCACTTAATGTGGCTTGGATGGGTGAAGTGTTGATAAAGCAGTAGGAGTCTCCCCCAACAGAGCTCTAATCACCATTCCTTTCAGCAAATGTTTTTATTCCTTATCTCACTTATTTTGTCTGAAGTCAATACAGTTTTTGAAGCAGCAATAGCATGCAAACAATTCTGATTCCCTACTACCATGCTCAGAGGAGCTTTGCACCCTAAAATCTAAGGTCAAATCACATATTAAACCCATTTGTAAAAGTCTGCCCTCCTTGTCCTTTTGCATGTGGGAGACAGAACAGCTACAAATAAAGGACTCCTCCTGCATACGAGATCACCCAGGCAAAGTATAAGGAGAGACAGCATCCAAGAAAGGTCACAGGCACTGTTACAAAACCTCTCTGAGCTCACACTGCTGAGGTGAGCACATGCCCACAATGAAATGTGCATATGGACAATCATTCAGGGACTCTATTACATGGCTACTCAGGCCACATCAAATACATAACAGTATTAAGAAAGTAACAGCAGTAACAGAAAAACCAATCTGGAATGTCTTGTCTTGTTTGTCCTTGGTCTGGACTCTTGCTTGTAAATTAACTTTAAAAATTGCTCATAGGTTTTCCTGTTTTTAAGTAATAGACATGACATGGCCTATCAGAGTCAAGTGTCTGGCTGGCAAGTGTATTTTAGCTTCCAATGTTATGTTGACCTGGCAAAATTAACACAAAAATTTGGTAGCACAAGTCCAATAGTGAACTGCAACCCTGGAAGAGAAGAAATCACATGTAGGAAGCTCTTTCTCCACAGATTACAGAGGGTGCTTGGAACAGCTGCAGCTTCAGGTTGTCAAAGCCAGCAAATATGAGACTCACACAGTGAGTCCAAACCACAAATAAAGCTTAAAAGAATGGAAATTTCCTCAGCAGTGGCTGGCCCAATGCATGCCAGCCTACTGATCCAAAACTCTCAAAACTGCAGTTACAGAATGACTACACAAACCCCTCCAAAATTAGAGAACCAGGTGAACAAACCAAAAGTTAATTGTTTTATTTAATACCACTGAGCAATTCTCTGGTGTGCTTATCCTGGCTTCTTTCAAAGTAAAGTGCAGCCTTTTGGGACACAATGGGAGTCAGAATATTTGTGACCATTCAGAAGCTCCAAAATAACTTTCCAAACATCAATGTCAAATGTCAACAGGAAACAAATACCACCTGAAGTATATTTATATGTGTAAGATGTAAGGAACTCTAGAAATAGAAACTCAAGACATGTTTGAGCCCTTATCACGTCACTTACTAGTACACATATAAAGCAAATAGAAATGGCATTTGATTGTCATTTATTGTGTGTTTGCACAGTGTTTAGATTGTGGTTTTTCTCAAGCTTCAAGATGATGAAGAGGGGCAAAGAAAAGTAAATTTAATTCACAAGCCAGCTACTGGGCCATTGGTGGTTTTTTCCCCCCACCTTCCTCTGAAGTACCACAGTACTTCCTCAGAAGGACAAATCACAACTAAACACAGCAAGGAACAAGGTGTCCTAGGGCTTCTGAAGGTAATAGTCTCCAAAGTGCTTGAGTGATGCAATAGAGCTCAGCTGCTTTTCAGATAGGGGAAGGGGGAATGAAAGACTCATCATTGGTATTATCCAATAAATGATGACAACAAATGAGAAAAGAAAAATAAAAATGGATTTCAGATCTTTAGTTTTGATAGAGAGTTATTCCATTGCATTATAAGTAAAATCTTTTTTTAACTTTTTTAAAAAAAATTTTATACACACTGAGTGACAAAAAATTTTGCTTCAAGAGGACAAAGAACAGAGCAGTAACAAAGCATAAGCTGCTCTTACCTGCTTGCATATGCACAAATATTATCCACCAGTGGGAGATTCTTCAGAGCTGCTTCTACTTTGCCAAGAGAAACATACTCTCCTGCCTGCAGTTTTACAAGATCCTTTTTGCGATCTATCGAAGAAGAAAGGAATTAAGTGTTAATTGCAGAATAGAAAATTTTGAAATATTGATTTTACATTTTTAAATGCTTATTTAAACAAACACTTAACTATATAAACTGACTCATGTTTGGTGAATGTACCAGAAACCTTTAATTGTTCCATTTCCAGACTGCATTTTATCAGTCTGTCCCAATAAAACAAGGGATATTATAATTCCATACAATTTCTGCCTTCAGAACAGCATTTCCTATATGACAGCACATCATGTGCATGGAACACAAGTAGGACTATGCAAAAGCCACTGTTAGCCAGGAGCACACATTTTTGACCCATAAGGCAGAATCTGCAACATTTGGTGGCATTATGTTATTTATTTCAAGCTAAATCCATATTTAAAGAGCAACTGTTCACCTTTTACTTGAAAAGCAACAATAGGAACCAAAATTAGGCCCAAATTAATCGAGGTTATTGAACGCAACTGTACTAAATTATACAATATAAGGCAGCTTATCTACTCAGTCAGCTTATCCTTAACTCCCTAATTACTACTCAGTCTCACTAACTTAGTGAGTCAATGTGAAGATTGTTTCAAAGTGAACCAAAAATCAGCTTCTAAAACATACAAATTCACATCAACATATGAGAACTTCCCTGGGATACATGGGAAGGCTTTAGATTGCATGACAAGATATGGAGGTTTTTTTTCATTACTGTATTTCACAGCCCTGAAAAACCTGTGTGTATATGAATATCTATACATATACATGTCACTTCAATTTATTAACTCACCAATAATTTTTAGACATCCATCATGATGAAACTCCCCAATGTCTCCAGTATGGAGCCACCTCTGCCCATTCTCATCAACAGTAAAATCTTTTTTGGTTCGTGCTTCATTTTTGTAGTAGCCCACAGTCACATTCTGCCCTCCAATAAGGATCTCACCTCTAGGGTATGGTTTATCAGTGTTGTAATATCCACCTAGAAGGATGGGGAGTTTTATTAAGCTTATGAGAATGAAAACATATTCCAAAGCAAAAATTTGTGCCATCCTTCAGGCAGAAGTAAGTAATGTGCTTTATCAGTTTCACACAGCCTCAAATAAAACCAAACAATTTTGCCTCATAGTTTAGAGAAGAAAAAATCCGTAAAGTTTTGCATTAGTCCCAAACACACTTAAGTATTATGTATTTCTACTCAACAGTACATAAAAGCCTAAAGTGAAAGGAAACACTCAAATGCATTGCAAAATTTATTATGTGTATTTTATAATGTATCCATTAAGCTTCTATTCTACATGCCAATTTTTAATGACTTTAAGAATAATATTATGAAGATTATTTTAAAATAATTTCTTAATGGCAACTGAAGCTATCATGCATGCTACCTAGTCAAAATGCCACTCGCATTGGTAACTTCTGTCTGGATATTTCCCTGTTTTGAAACTGAGAAGTTTATTTTATGGTTCTTCTCCCCAAGAGCAAACTTTTATAGGCAAAAGTAGCATTCAAAATTCAAACAGCCAAGAAATAGTTTTTAATTACTGCTACTGAGCAAAACCCAATAGAAAACCCAGTTCTTACAAACACATTACAATGAAATCACAAGCAGGAATTCTCACCTTCTTCCCAGTTCATTAACTTGATTTCACAACAGACCAAAGGTGCTCCCACTCTTCCTGTAGTGTAGTCCCAAACTAGAATTTAAATAAGTGCATTTTCAGAAAAACAAAAAACCAAAGACAGCTAGAAAAAAGACTCTTTTGTTGTCATGCATTCTTAGTGAAAACTGACTGCTATTTATTTCTGAACTTTAATTCACAGAATCAAACCACCAAGAAAACCCAACAGATTTATCAAGAGAACACAGATTAAATTCTTAACCCACCAGGAGAGTAGATGGCTGTATCAACAGATACCCTCAGTGTCTAAAAGGCAACTGAAACCATTAGGCTGTGTTATATGAAATTAAAATCTGGTGCAAGAAGATTTTAATTCCTGACACCTCAATATACTGAACAAAATTTGAAAATAATTATTCCGTTCATGTGGCAAGTACAACAATGCCAAGATCCCATTCACGCTAGAATGGGCTGCTCCACAAAAATGAGACCTTGCATCTTACACGTGGGTCACCTGCTTTAGCACCACACATCCCCATCAGCACTGCCACTGTTTGATAGATTTTTGGGAACACCTGATTGCAGGATTCCCTGATGACATTGGTGGTACCAGCAAAGGAGCAGGCGGGCAGGGCTGAGCCGCGAGGGGCTGAGTGCGGGCACCAGTGCCTGAGGGCTGCAATGCCACCCACCTTTGGTGATGGTGCCAGCCCCGAGGGCTGCAGTGCCACCCAACCTCAGTGATGGTGCCAGCCCCGAGGGCTGCAGTGCCACCCAACCTCAGTGATGGTGCCAGCCCCGAGGGCTGCAGTGCCACCCACCTTCGGTGATGGTGCCAGCCCCAGCGGACTCGGTGAGGCCGTAGCCCTGCCCCACGGGGCAGCAGAAGCAGATGTTCATGAAGCGCTGCGTGGCCGCTGAGAGCGGCGCGCCGCCGCACAGCAGCACGCGGATCTTCCCGCCCAGCAGCATCCGCACCTTGCGGAAGATCAGGCTGAAAGGCAAAGGGAAAAGGACATCGTGGTGTTTCACAACAAAGCAAGAGAGCACCTCGTTTTGGATCTGAACCGAGTTTCCACTGTCTTCAAATACACTTCTAGGACTTCCAAGGAAAGCCTTGAAGCAGCACATTGAAGTTTTCAGAAATACAGGCACAGATTTCTAAGATTGTTTCCATGTTCTAGTTTGAAGACGGGTTAAATGCTTGAGAACACAGATTTAATGAGGCTATATAGTTGCATGATTTTCTCCTAAGAATACTTTAAGTTGTATAAATTTTGCAAATACATTATCATTTACTTTCACGGAAACCCAGAGTTAGACTCAACGGTCCTGTGGGCTCTTTCCAATTTGAGGTATACCATTGCTCCCTTCTGCCAAAATGTGGAGTCTGTAGGAATAAACTTCTCACCTTACCAAAAAATTGTATAAATATATTATTAATTTCCTGATAAAAATTCAATATATGTAAATTTTCAATCACTTTCATGTTAAACAACATTCAAATTGTATCAGTATTTAAATCTATCACACAAACTCCTGACTTGTTGTTTCAATTTACACTCAAGTACAGATTCGTGCATGTTCAAAGTGTCAACGATAAAACGAAGAAAAGCGCAAGAAAACCAAATACTGCTCCTGTGGTAAGACTTTGATATTTTGGTGTCATTACAAAGGAAGTTAACATTACCTGTCACAGAGTGGGGTAGTGTAACCTTTGGAAATCTGTTCCATTTTGTAGTTGTAGGCCAAGATAAATAGATTCCGCTGGAAACTGGTCATTTCATTCACTTTATTCATGACATTTTTGTAAATTCGATCCATAATTTCCTAGTTACGTAAAAAGATGAACTTTATCTCAAAGAAACAGAAATCCTGAATTCAGTACAGCAAAAAGAAAACACAATCTAGAAATTCAAGTGAGCTTTAGGTGACAACCCCACTCCCAGGTTCCCTGATCTTCCCTTGCTAAGAGACAGCAAGATGTTCATGGAAAGGAAGAAAGCAAAATCTGGGCACAAGTAGCAGTTAACCCCCAGCTGCCAACACTCTTTATTCCACTCTTTCACTGTAACAAACTAGAAATGACAAGTAAAATGGGAATTGAATCTCTCTCTAGCTACCTTAACTTTGAAAAAGTTTGATACTCATATCATGATTGTTTATTCTCAACATACAAATAAGTACCAAAATTATTATTTTAAGGCAGCTTAACATCAAAGATTCTACCTTTTCTATTTAAATGGTAATGGTATTAATTTTGTTGCTAAAAATTGAATTATACATTATATTTTTTAAAAAGTTTTAAAAATTATTCATCCTTCAGTTACTTACCGGAACTGCTGCCATTAGAGTTGGCTTAAGTGTAGTAACATCCCCTTTGCTTCCTTTCTTTATTTTAGAAGACTAAAGTGAAGAACAAGTTTACTAGCAGACACATTCATGATCATTAACATCAGAAACAAAATTTGCACTATTTTTAACAAGATATTACAAAGATTTAATGTAAGTAATTTTTTATTAATTTCATTTTTTTCCTACTGCAAGGACTTACACCTACAACATACCTGGTCAGCCAGAGTCTGAGGGGAAGAGTAACCGATGCGGCACCCGTGAGACAGACACACGAGCTCAGCACTCAGCTCCAGAACATGGGCAAGGGGCAGGTACCCAATATAAACATCTTTTTCCCTGCAAAGAATTTATTTTAAAATATCAGTTTATGTTTTATCACTAGAGTCCTCAGATATATCGTTAAGTGAAATTCATGCAAAGTTTACTGCAGAAATGAGAAAGGAAAAAATGCCTTTGAGCTTGAGAGCACGTTTCAAATTGCGTGGGTTTTAAAAGTTGGATACTACATACTGTAGATTTTAGGCATGAAAAAAGGGTGATGGTTACTCTGGATACTCATCTCAAGACAATTAAACATATGTTATGGTTGCAAAGGCAACTCAGTGGATGAGATTAAAAACTGCACCACACAGAAAGAAGCCACAGGATTTAAACATTAACCACAGCAAGCACTGCTTAGGGAGGTTTTCAACCACTCTAATGCAAGGTGGTGTCACAGGTTTTTGTGTCCTGGTCTTGCCCACATACCAAAGAGGAGAGAACAAAGAGCACATGAAGTAGTATCATGTCATTTAGTGCAGTGCTGGAAGATGCTCAGATGTCAGTGCATACTATGATGTGTCACAGCCAGAGCAATATAAAACAGTTCACATTTTACACAGTAATTAATCTAAAATTAAATGCAACTACGTGACTTCTTTACTTGCTGGTCAGTAACAGTTGGTACCCACCCCAGATTTGGAATCCTCTCAGCCATTCCAGTTATCCCAGCAATTATGTTGCAATGGGAGATCATAACTCCTTTGGGAATTCCTGTGGATCCACTTGTGTACATGATCACTGCAATATCCGAGGGCACAGGCCTGGATGGCTGCTTGTTTCCTGCAAGTTGTTAAAAAAACAGGATATGTGATGTGTGGAGAGCCTGTCACGCTGGGAGATCTGACACACTGACACATTTCAGCAGTGCTGCAATACAGCACCACAGGACTCTTGTTATTACATTCTGCTTTTCCTTAAAAAAGACTGTGGTCAACCTTAAGTGCCTTCACAAAGAGTAGGAACTTTGCATTAGCTGAGCAATACTTTGATTGTCCTTATCCACCACAACAGTTTTCCTATTATTTTTCCCCTACTCCTGCTGTGGAGAGAAAACCAGGTAGAGCTTTGGCTTGTCCACAGCACCACTGAGCACCCCTGCCTCGGGAAGGTTCACTGCCCTGGTCCACCCCTCTGTGCCTCACTGCTCCCTGGCAGGGAACAACACTCTGCCTCATTTGCACCACCTGCAGCAAAGCACTGCTGAGCCAACCTGAGCTCCCATCTCCATAAATATTTAAAAGAAGTTCAACAGCTTTAATTGGATTAAAGTGCTTTTTAAATACTTGTGTGAGAGCAAGAAAATCCACAAACTACTGTGCTTACTCAGAGGAAACTGCATCACACACAGTGCATGTGGCACAGTGCACACACTGAATGAGAAGCAGGAAAGCAACATTTAATAATTTTCCACTCACTGAATCCTGCCTGTCCTGCACAATGAACAACACAGAGGAAAAGAAACATAAGCAATAGCTCATCTACTTAATATTAATTGGACATGCTTGACCATAAACAATTCATGATAGCATTTCACAGTTTATGAATGCTTAACTTGACATAGATAATGTTGCTTTATTGTAGTGCAGAGTATGTGATATTTAAAAGACTCAAGAAAGATTAAATACCATTTTACATAGCACATAGATTAAAAAATTTCAGGGAGCTAGTGAATTACAGCCAAATATTTTTCTGCTGGTGTTGTATTAAACTGTTTTAGCAGTACATGAAACTGGTATATCATATAGGGAAATGCATTTTCCAAAGAAATTGAGCGGTCATGATACTTGGAACAAATCTGCCATTCCCCTGAACATCAAAATCAGATGGATTGACCACCCCTCCCACTCCTAAAATACAATCCAACATTCCTGAGCCTGCAGTAGTTGAGAGATTCTGATAACACAAAGGATAAGAACAAAAGAAAGCAATTACTGAATAGATTGAAATCTTAAAATATTAGGATGGGCAGCTCTTCAGAGCCAAGAATAAAACTTTCTTAAGATTACAATTGAAATAAGTTCTAAAATTCTGAATTAGCATTCTAAAAATATTACACAGACCAGAAATAGATTTCAATTAATTTACATAGATTGATGCTTCCAGAAATGTAATAAGTGACCAAGATCTTTCAGATTCAAATGACTGTTTTACATTTTGCTATCTGTGAATTTTACAAAACTTAATGGCATCAAATTACTGATTTCTTTAGTTATAAAATATACAATGATTTTCCTTCTGTGCCCCGAATAACCTGGTTTTAATACATCTGACCATAAGAATGCTTTTTAAGTTTCTATCCTGAATTAATTGCTTATCCTAAAAACTACCCTTCAACCTCCTGATTGTGGAGTCAGTTTTTACTTTTTATTTACACCCCAAAATCCAACCACCCATGAAAATAAAACAAAAAACATCACACTGATTTTATTTAAAGGAAAAGGAGACAAGAAAAGGTTAAATCTGCAGAATTTTGAAATCTGCAGTTTCTTCAAGTTTACTCAATGGGGTCAAACTAGGGCATCAAAAGAGATGGTCTGAAGAGGAAGAACCCACCAGTGTCTGCCTTGGCCCCCATGGCTTGCACAGATGCCATGGTGTGAACAATGACACCCTTGGGGAACTCTGACCACGTTGTGGGTTTGCCATCCACTGTAATTATATGTCGCAGTAGTGGAACTTGAGAAACAATTTCCTGTGAAAATGAAAAATAGGTTCAGAGATTAAAAATTTGGTTTATGCCAGGAAGTAAAAAAAACTCCCAAAAACAAAACCAAAAAAAACCCTCCATGCTATCTGCTGTACACTTTTTTTAAAGTACTAACATAAAACATCTCAGAATTTTAAAGGATAAACCTCCCAAGCTCAAATAGCTGCAAACCTTGAAGCTTACCAATTTTAAGTCCAAAAACTTCTCCAAACATTTACTGATCTGTATTTTATTTCATGAAAACCCCACCAATAAAACTGCAGTAGACATAACTGACCTTCCCTTCCCATAGAACACTGAGAAAAGCTGGTGATACTGAGCTCACAATAATTCTTAGGTTACTCCTTGGTTATTATGCTATTTAAAATAAGCAATAGCTAGCAAAAATATTGAAAATCACTAGTTAAGCATTTCAAGCTAAACATGAGTTCAAAGACATTTATCAGTGTTCTCATGGAAGAAGAGAAGATCATCTATAGCAGAGCAAATACATTTTCTCACTGCAAGCTGAAATAAATGTGCATGGCATAGATACGGTCATTGTAGTAACTTTATTTTAAAGTTTGGGAAATTCTCATTCAAATTTCCACAGCAGCACAGTTTTTCATTAAAACAATTTCCTTAACTGAAAGGTCCAGTTTCCCCAAAACACACAATGATGAAACTCATGCAGATTAGTAGTTCCATGTACTCCATCAGGGTCAGTAAGTCAAAAATTTGACTGTGTTAATGTTTAGTGGGCTTTTTCTCCCTCTGCATGGAAAAACAGCTCTAACTCTTTAAACACCTATCTTTAGATGTAAAAACCATTCTGTGCTGGGAAAACATCTGATAACAAGCCAGGAGCACGATCACATTAGCTCTTTATACATTTTTCTGTTCTTCCCATTGTTACATTTATAGGCACTCAATCCACCCAGAAACCACGGCAGTTTCTTGTAAAGGTGTTTTTCCAGGCAGCACTCCAGCTCTGCAATACTGCAAATTGCTCATTCTCCAGTCACTGAGCAGCCTAAAACCCACTAAAAGCAAACTACCACTTTCTGTACATGAAGACAGATAGATAAATTTTCTTCCAGAAGTGTCTGCCTTATGGAAAGGCAATAAATCATTGCTCTGTACAATGGAATCAGGCCATTTAACAATGGTGAACGGACACACTGCAAAGAGATAGCCAAAGAGCAGTCTTCTGACCTTCAGTTTTGTTTGCATCAGCTCTTTACTAGTAATGATGGTGGTCACCTCCGTTTCGTTCAGCCCATGAACTATTGCTGGGCCTCCCAGCGTGGCGTACAGAGTAACAACTGGAACACAAAACAGGGCAAATGGTCAGCCTCTGGGTTACATTTTCAAGAGTAGTTTACAAAAAAGAACTGAGATTAATCTATTCCAACTTAGGCAACACAGTAAAAATATTTGTCAACTCAAAGATGGGACAGTTTTGTATTTAAAAAGCCTCTTAACATGTGAACTTAAATACAGTGTGATCTTCAGTTACCCCCAGAAGGAATAATGAACAACCATTCTTTATGACTGTTTACTCTTTTCCAAGGTCTAATTAGAGGTCCCAAAACCACATCACCTTGTGAAATTCTCCTGGATCTACTCTCATACTGTCACTGCTTTTACCATTTGAAAAGTAGGCAAACCTCCTCAGTTTAATCACTGCGTTACATTCCTCTTAAGAGGAATAAGAAACAGCTTTCATCCATGTGACTTCTCTTTCCAGAATTCACATACTCTGTCACTAACCTTTTAGAATTGACTGCTAATAACAAATTATTACAGCATGGCAATATGTGTCATCAGCAGAGAATTCTCACACTCAGAAATAAATCTGTGACTAGCCTATTCTGCCATATATTTAAAATAATGTAATAAAGGTTTAATCATCACAGTCATTAGACCTTGAACTGACATCATGAGAATCATACAGAATAGCAAGAAAGAAAACATTTAGAAAATTGACTATAAGAAACATTGTTTCCTGTTTGTAAGGTCAGATCATTAGTGAGTGTGTTACACAATGATTTCATATTAACACCTTTAAAATAATTTTTAATTTCCTGGCATTTTCAATGGAACTGAATGACAAGAGACCAAAAGAGACTAGAGAAGAAAGAGGCAGCTACAAATTGAAAAGAAGTATTGCTCTCAAAAAAAAAAAAAAATTTCTATTTTCCAAGCAGAACACTAAACAGGGACATCTCATAAAATCTCTGAGATCAATCAACACAATCCATAATTATAGCATTCTTGCTGGGAGTTTTGTCATATCCAGTATCTGAATATCTTCTGCTTTTTAGTCTGTATTTAGCTGAATATTTAAAGAACATAAATATGAAAATAAGACAGCCCACTGTACATTAGGACTGTAATCACTGCAGAGAAGATTAAAAATTAAAATTAAATAAGTTCTGTTGTATTCCAAGATTTTTATTTTAATATTTTAAATCCAAGGAGTTACTAACCCAAAACAACTCTAAAGCAGTCTTCTTACACAGAAAAGTAAACAGCTGACCTCTACTTATTTTTTTCTTGTTAAAACAGCCCATCATAGTTCAGAACTGTTGCAGGGCAAACACACATGCACTGTGTTTTCTTTAATTTGGTGGGAGCAAAGTCCAGAAGAGTGCCTCTCCTCGTTCCCACGAGCTCTCTCTCCTTACTGCAGTGACCCCTGTTATATAAACATGTAGCAGAAATTCAGCTGCCCTGAGCCAACAAGAGAACAGAGCTGACAACACCGCCCAGAAGGCAAAGCATCATCTCGGGAATAACCACGGGGGTACTTAATTACTCATCTGCAAATAAGTACATTAAGACTCTCAGAGCTATATGACAGAGCCAAAGGGAAAGAGCGACCATTTATATGATGGTGCACTGATGTCATGGAGAGAGCAAAAAAAAAAAAAAAAAAACCTGAGCAATGACTCATCTCTGAAATTCTCCCTTCTCCATGCTGGCACCTAAAACTTTTTCAGGCAAATCCAAAAGTTTTGATCGCTTTTTTCTCTCCTCATCCTCTTGAAAATGTACGGAGAAGGGATTATTTTGTATTCATACCTTTATACAAGCAACAGTACAAGTGAGTCTTTGTTATCTGACCAAAGGCTTGACAAAAAAATCTCCAACAACACAATCTACCAGCTTGTAGGAAAAGACAAAACCTTACCCCAAAGAAACAAACAGAACTTTTACAATTTATTTCAAGGTAACTGGAATGTTAAATGAAGTATTCAAGCACCCATCATACATCAAGAATAAAAAGCAAAATGCATCTTTAAACGCTTCAGCCAAATTTACTTCTGACAAAACCACTTCTGCCCAAGCATGACTGAAAAACGAATCCTAACCTCTCCTATTCCACCATTTGGCTATGCACTTTTGTGTTTTATCTGCCTACTCTGGTGAAGAGCTGTTCACACACATGAAGAGGTACTCAGTAAGAAAATCTGTTTGCATGTTAGTACTACTTCTTCCGTCTCTGATCTAGCAATCCCACTCTACTTCCTGCAAATGTAAGACTTGGAGAACTTCAGAAAAAGTCACATTTAAAATAAAGCAAGTATTTATAACCGTAATATAACTTGTTTGTGCAAGTAATCCATAACAAACATCATTCTCCTCATTTTAATTCTATAGTGCAAAAGGCATTTTCTCCAACACTATGTACGGAGCAGATGAACCTGCTCTGTTGACATCAGCTCTGGGCCCATTCCATCAGAACACATCTCACATTTGGAAATAATGTCCCAACACCCCCCAGCAGTTAGCTGGTATCAGCCCTGCACACTGAAAAATGCTAACATAAGCCATTCAGCAATGTCCTGCCACTACTGTTTCAACATCATCTGAATCTTCCAGTTTGTCCTGCAAGCTGCCTGTGAACACTGCACAGCTCTCTCTTCATCTGCCAGCACGAGTCAGCCAAGTTCACAGAAGATGTCACAGCTTAGATGCTGAACACCACGTCAGAGTGTGTGCTGAGGCACGTCGCAGCACGGGGATTTAAAGCACTAATCCAGCAAACCCAAGAACACACACATACCATTCTGCTCACAACATCCAGCCCCTAGCTCAGATTTCACCCCCCCCAACAAATTACAAATCTCTCTAGGATTTGTAAATGTGCTTCTGTTCCAAAGGGAAAAAAATTATACAAGCCCTTGCATTTTATTCCCAGGATAGCCACTAGGAATCTGACAGATCCCAAAAGTGATAAGAGGGAACTGGCACAGAGACATCTAGTTCAAAAGCAACACAGGCATCTTATCTGGAAATAGTCTGTGCAGTTCTCTGCTCTGGTTGGTAGGCCAGCAGCATTTACTCACTGAAGAGCCAACCAAAAACATCACCAATTTAGGTGGGAAGGCACCTGCAAAGATCACCTGCATGCACCATCCATTGCAGCAGAGTGCTCAGAGCCATGGCCAGTCTGGGTTTTATGGCTCTCCAAGGATGAAGATTTCACAACCATATCTTATTGATATGTAATAAATGGGTAATAAAATAATAATAAAAGGGTAAATGTGGCACAGGAGGGAGAAGGCCAAAGCCTGTGAGGAACAGCAGTTTCTGGCATGCCCAGATGGAACAAGATGTGTCCCCCTGAGAGCACACAGAACCCAGCCAGGCTGGGCTTAGCTAGGTAAAGGACACATGATGAAACAGTGCAATGATGAAACAGACATTTGAACAGCTATAGCACACTGAGACCAGCACTCAGTACATTCCTGATCAAGAAAAAAAGGCCCAACCAAAATCAAAATTGAAGAACTGACAAAATATCCAGATAAAACAAAACTTGCAGGCACAGATGAAGGTTTGACGTCAACTCCTGAAACTGAGTCAATGAATTCATGTGTGATTTTTGTTTGTTTGTTTTCAGAAACTTGGGAATCTGTACTGATTTGAGATGAAAAGAAAATAAACCTCTCACAAATTCATTCAGCAAACTATACTTACCAAAACCATTCTTCCCACCTGCCAACAGATACAGGTTTCTCTAGTCACTAAAGCAAAAGGCTACAAAGTGCATAGTTTTGCCTTGAGCAGTATTTTTTAATTTGAAAACTTTAATGTTCTCTATAAAATCGAGATAAAGTTTTCTTAGTACATAAAGCAAAGCAAAAAAAGAGTTTTATTTTCAGATTGTGAGATCAAAAGCCATAAAAACTCCAGGGAAGACAGGTACTCACGCTGGTAGTTGCACATAAAGCAGGCCTGGGCTGCAATCATCCACTCAGCTCTGGTCTCACAGAAGATAGCAATGTTAGTCTTTGGCTGCTGACCCAAGACTGCTAAGCCATTTCCAAAGTTAACAGCTTTAATGTACACATCTTCGTAAGAAAGCCAGGTGTACTTGCCAAGGATGACCTAACAAGAACAAAATCAATTTATAAAATGAAAATCCTTAACACATGCCCTACTACATCTTCACCCACATGAAGAATCCATGGATGTTTGAATAACATGTGCTTGAATTGTAACTGCAGTTTACTCAAGATAAAGATGACACTTTTTCTTGCCAAAAGCTACAGGGCCTGTGGAAGTTCCAAAATAAATACCATATCACAATGCAATATCTCCATGCCTGTTACCACCTCAGTCTCTGTTTTCACAGAAGGGAAAGTACATGATTTCCACCATCTTATGTAGCTTCAGAAGTCCTCTGAAAGACTGTTGGTTATCTGGCTCACATACCTCTACTTTTTAAAAAAGTTTGGTTTATGCAAAGGATGAGAAGCACTAGTTAGCACAGTACATTCTCTGTACTTACTTTCGTGGACATTTGGGCTACAATTCTACACAAATATCACAGTCAGATGTTCATTTTAAAAAAGCAATTTGAAAAGGGAAACTGGAATCCAAAAAGCAGTATATCCATGGGCCCTCAGTCAGAAGTTGTGAAATCCCTTTCCCTTTGTTCTGAAACAAATGCCAAGGGGATGAGGAGTAATAATTTTGCCTTTTACTGTTAAAAAAAAGCAGGACAGAAGACAGGATAGGAAATTACTGGCAAACCTCCGTTCTGAGAAGTTGTGTAGAATATATTATGCAATCTCACTTTTCCATATGGAAAAGTGAGATTGCATAAATTCATATCCAGTAAAACTGGATTTGAATTTACAGGTTTCTGTGTGCACTTGCAGTACTATTTCCTTTCTGACTGATATTTCTTTGACACCAACCTAGAAAGTTTCATATGTAGATATAGTATGAAAATGTTTTATACTGAAAATCTATACTTCAAATTATTATATCCTACCCATCAATTTATATAACCACACTGACAATTCTGAAAAACAATTTATTAATCAAGTATTTCAGACATGTTCTTTAAAAAGCATTAGTAATAAATGCAAGCAAACACTACAAAAACTAGAAAAGCTAGAACTAAAAAACTCCTTCATTCTTTTCTCCATATTTCATTCATCAATGTGAACTAAATTTCAAACTTCGGGCTGTCAAATCTATCAATTTTTGACACGTAACTACATTTCTAATGAGTCTGTATTTCCACATCTACTTCTTCAATAAAAGATTTTTAAATCTCTCTCAAATTCTAATAGAAAAATTAAATTTAGTAGATTTCCTTTGTCAAGACACTTTTCCAAACTGTTTCATAGTTAAAATTAGTTGCAAAGTGAGTTTTACCTACTACAGCTTTACTGCATATTGCTCATTACCATACTTGTTTAGCAGGACAAACAGGTACATGTGCAGCTGCTTGGAATTTCACAAATGTCTTTATGGGAAAATATCATTTAACAAGCCCAACAAACATCATTTGTCAATAACTGCAATATATAGCAATTCTACCAGAAAATACAGATTTCTCACACAAATATCTGCTCAGGTTTTCCTGGCTTATTTCCAAAAACTTTTTCAGTGGCAAAAGGCTGTTTCAAACCCCAAAACCTGGGAGTCCCTTTTTGTTTCAACACACTAGGATATTTCTGGTGTGGAAAACTCTCACTGCTTCCAAAATGTACTGCACCTCTTCCTGTCCATTCAAATTTCGGTAATTTGGAATTTAAAATCCAATTTGGGATATTTTTTCCCCAAAGGCAGTATTTTTGGCAGATGGGGAAGCTCTTGACAAGCTCATCAGTTGAAAACAATTTATAGCAGTGACTTGGGCAATACCCTTTCCCTCATTATACTCTGCCTTCAGTACAGCCTCAGGAAAACTGCTCACAAATAATTAGGCCGAGAAATACAAGCAGATTCTTGTAACTGTTTCTGGTAAGCTTGCCAATCCATAAGAGGTTTTAGTAATTTCCATCACTCTCACTGAACTGGGGAACATAAAGCAGTAATTGGCCAAAAATTAATCTCTCCAAATAATACTTGTGATTCTGCTATTTCCCCCTTTTTTTATTCTCTTAAATAATTCATCTTAATATTGTTGATATATAGTGAAAGACCACTTCACTGGTGCTTTCTTTTCTTAAAAAGGAAAAATCATTTTTAAGGATGTGTACAACCATTGGCTGTGGCTATTTATATAAAAATACATTTCTGAAAAACACTGACGTGAGAAGAGGTAAGACCTTTTTCAATGCAGTAATTTTGAGTTTTACTTTCCTACTGCCTTCCATACATTCAAATTCCAGTGCTCCTTCCCTTGCCCAGTGTTTCTTCTCTATTCCATCCCTAAGACATTTATATTACATACACATTAGTGAATACCAGCTATTCATATATATGTATTACTAAACTGGCTCTAAGTCCCTTTCTCCTGTATTTCTCTACCAGCTTCCTCTGCAGGACATGGAGCAATTGCAGTTTATCTCATACTCCTCATGTTGGAGTGTGTCTCCAAACCCACTTCCCTTCTTGGCCTTGCCCTCAGTAGCTTTTGCTAATATTTTCCAATGTACAGGCAAGAAAGACAAGGAGCTACTGGACAGAGTCCAGTGGATGTCACAAAGATGAGGGGTCTGGAGTATCTGTCTTGCAAGGAGAGACTGCAGGAGCTGGGTCTGGTTAGTCTGGAGAAGGGAAGACTGAGGAGATCTCATTAATGCATACAAATATCTCAAAAGGGTGTCAAGAGTGTGGTGGCAGGCTCTTTTCAAGGGTTCCTAGTGATGGGACAAGGAGCAATGGCCATAAACTAAAACGGAATAAATTCCAGTTCAACACGAGCAAGAACTTCTTGACTCCACTTGAGGGTGGAGAGCCCTGGAGCAGCTGCCCAGGGAAGGTGTGGAGTCTCCCTCTCTGGAGACATTCCAAACCCACCTGGACACGTTCCTGTGCCAGCTGCTCTGGGTGACCCTGCCTGGGCAGGACTGGATGGTCCCTTCCAACCCTAACAATTCTGTCACTCTGCTTCTGCTGCCAACAGGTGGCAAGACTGGCATTGGGCACCACAAACCTTGAAACATTCACACACCTCTCACTTAACAGCTTCGAGAGGGTACTTCTGCTTGGTAAATAATGGAAAGAAAATAACTATCCAAGAGCTGGCAGAAGGGTCCAGGAAGTGAATTTGAGCAGAGATGAAGAGCCCACAGTGTGCAGGCAGCAGGACCCGCAGTGCTGGGGTGTCCCTGGAAACACAGCATTCCATAGGAGCACGCTGCCCTCTCGTGCTCCAGGCTCACACTGCAGCCTGAGTCACACTGCCACACAACACTAGGGACTGTCCACACTGTTCATGTCTGGAAATCCACAGAAACAGAGACTAAACACACAGCTAGCATTTCTTTTGCCTGGATTTTAGAAACAAATTAAAAATCATTTTGTGCAAAGGTGTATAAAAATGTTCTTCATCAAGCTGCAGGCTCATGCAGGGTCATTAAACTACCTGATCTCAGTTACCTTTGAATGTCTTCCTAAAAGTACCTTATAAGGCTTAAAGAACATCAACTATGATTTGGAAAGCAATGATCACGAATTAAATACATCTTCCTGTAGAAGTATATTAAAAAGAATACAAAGGAGGTTATTTGAAATGCCCACTTTTGGTTTTCACAGGAACACATGGATTGCAGCTGAGTATACCTGAAAACCCCCACCCTAACATACCACTTACATAGAATCTATGGTTTTCAACATCAAAAGTGACTCTCTTACTGCTCAATGACTTCCTGAACCTTCACTTTAAGCTTCAGTATCAGCAATAACAAGTAAACTTCTGAATTCCCAAGAACTGCCCATGTGCTTGCTGTTGCACCCAAATCTCTCAGGCTTTAGATGCATCACCTTCCCCAACAAAGCTGAGTTTTCTTCTCC
The DNA here is from genome assembly GCF_014805655.1 of Passer montanus. NCBI lineage: Eukaryota > Metazoa > Chordata > Aves > Passeriformes > Passeridae > Passer > Passer montanus. Next base: position 5,376,494 of record NW_024369707.1, read on the forward strand.
CCACTATGTTTTATTTATTATGTTCCCAGTAATTCTGTTCTTGGTTACCAACCCTTTCTAAAGCCGAGCAAGACAAACAAACAACCCCCAAAACAGACAGACATCTCCCTCATAAAATAAAGCAATGAAAGAACACACACACAAAGCCACATCCACATACCAACAGAGATCAAAGCAAGCACCTGGTGATATAACCTATAACTAAGACAACAGAAAATAATGAAGCTCATCTTTTGGGCATCATAAAATGTCACCTGTGGTTAAATGAAGTCACTTTTCCAATTAATTACATCTTAATCTCAGAGGTATTTTCAACTTTATTTCATCGTGACTTAAATGCATGGTTTATGAAATTAATATTAGGTATGCATGATATTGGAGAAGGAAATTGGAGAGCACACTATAGAAGGAAACAGAAGAACTAACCATTTATGAATTACTATGAAATGCAACAAGTGCATAAGTAAGTATTTGTATTTTATTCACATCCATGAATTTCTACTACTTTGGAAACTGCACAGAAACAAGTATTTTTGCAACAATCTACCATAAAAATTTTTTAAATTACAGATTATCTGAGATCTCACTGTTCTCAGAAGAAATGAATGGAGTATCTGATCTTAAAGATGTTATAAGAAACTCTAAATAATTTTAGCTACAAGTGCAAGGACACTTATTTTTCCCAATAATCAAAAGCTGAATATTTTACTTTTTTGAAATACATATAAAATATAAAAATATGTTGCAGCTCCTGTAAGGTGCAGGAATAAGATGCATTATACCTAAGAATTAAACCTGTTGTGCACCTTTTTGAAAGGCTGCACCAAACCACAGCAAGCTGGATTTGCTAAAGGAAACCAGGCAATAAAAGGTACCTGGAATGAAACAAATCAAAGGAAGAGAACCTGACATTTAGAATCAACAAGGTATCTTGTGAAATGTTCTAATTTTCTTCACTTGCTAACACATGCCATGAGTTCTTCAGAAACACTGTATTCCGTAACAGAAAAAAAAAAAAATCAATGTGGACTTGTATGATAATGCCGAAACTTGGAACAAAGTAACAGGAGAGTAAGTATGGGAATTGACCACAATGAACCCTTGTGTCAAGCGATTTTCCTCACTTGCTAACACATGCTATGAGGTCGTAAGAAACACTGTATTCCATAACAGAAAAAAAAAAAAAATCAATGTGGACTTGTATGATAATGCCGAAACTTGGAACAAAGTAACAGGAGAGTAAGTATGGGAATTGACCACAATGAACCCTTGTGTCAAGCTTAGACAAAATTACCTAACTTGGGTAATTTCTAAGTCTAAATACTCACAAACAAGTAATTTAAGTGGATCAACACAAACATCCTTCAGCTTTCCAATATTCACAACACTTTGCTTGCATAACGGAAAAGGCTAAAACTCCTAAGTCCTTAAGTCTTACATTCAAAATTATAATTAAAAAACAGGACACATGTTTTTTTATGTAAAAAACAGGGCAGCCAAAATTCTGATCTGTGCTCAGAAGCCATTCTTTGTACAACATGAACTTTCTGTTTCTTTATAGGGTAATGAGGCAGCAAAATGTGCTTGAAGCACACTTCATACTGCAAAATTACCTCCACAGCTAAGGGGAAGTTTCACTAACAATGAAGTTTATATAAAGATTTTAACAGAACTAAACTTTGCCACTTATTGTGTATTAACCAAATTCGATTTTAAACATACTCCTCTATCAGAATTAAAACTAGCAGCATGAAGAGAAATTTTCTCCATCTGCACAGAAACTGATCTTAACTAAAAATTATCTATTATGGATTTAATACCTTCTAATATAGAAATGCAGAACTTTAACACAGATAGAACCTGATCTTAACTAAAAATTATCTATTAATCTATTATGGATTTAATACCTTCTAATATAGAAATGCAGAACCTTAACACAGAGATGCACAAATATGAGCATTCTGTGGCAGTATTCTGCCCTTCTTCAGGCAAAAGAGCATTTCTCAGTGTGTCTGAACAACTACAAAGCAGCAAATGACAATACAGGCTTAAGCATAATACACTATAAAAAGTCAGTCCCTTGAAACAACAGAGCTGTTGTCACATACTGAAATCACATCTCCCACACACATCAGGATTACAGATTAGCAGAGCAGTTCACCTTAAAGGAGACTCAAAGAAAAAAAAGACTCTTCAGTGAAATCTGAACAATCCTTTTCTAAACAATAAATTTATTTAAGTCCTGAATTCCCTGGACAGAACAGAAAATCCTTAAATCACAACAAAGTCTGTTAGAAAGGCACATTTGAGTACTGGCATCTAGTATTTTTGTATATTTATCTGATGACAGTTCAGAATAACACAAAGAGAGACTTTTTTAAATTCACTTAAAAAAGAAACCTTTAAAACCACTTAAATCACCAGCTGAATATTAAAGACAAATATCTAAAACATGTTTGTGCTTTTTCTTTGACTGAAACCATAAATAGGATATCTATTCAAGAGTGCAAAAAGGTTTAGATTTGGATTAAATGCCAAGTACTGAAAGATGGAATTAGATAATTTAATTTCTTTTGACAGCTACTGGATCTAAGCAGAGAAATTTATTTTTTCTCCAGCTTTGCTTTACTAGACTAGAAGTGCTGCGTAGAAAAGTAAACATACTTTAAAAAAAACTCTTGAAGGCAGACTGCAAAAAGACTTACCTTTTTAAAAACCTTTCCTGATGGCTGGATTTCATCTTCCTCTTTCAGAATTTCACGTGTTCCCAAGAGTTTTTTGTCCTTATATTTCGTTTTAGCATATTTAAAAACTTTGTCAAGTGTATCACACCCAGGATATAAAACTGAAGCTAAGCAATGCAGACTGTTCACAGATCTGTATGCACCCCCAGGCTTGTTATTCACAGGCCTGGCTTTAACCTGCTTGGCTTTTGCTATAGCCTGCTTTGACCCTGAAAGGATGTACCATGGAATGTAGGTTACAAGGGAGTACACCAGGACTATGAAGTTTATAAACTGCAAAAGAACAGGGTTGATGTTATGCTTCAACTTCATTTTGGCTGCTTGAGAATGTTACAAGAGACAGTTTGGAAACATGGATCAGCTAGACAGGGGTCCAAAAAGATCTGAAAAAGAGAAAAGGAAGGGTTAATAGTAAACTATTACTGTTGGCAGGAAGTATTTTTAAACATGATATTACAATCCCTATCCCAGAGTCAGAAGTCTGAGCCCCACACACAAATGGAAGCAGACACACGAGGTGGAACTGTTCCACTCTCCTTTAGCAGACTGCAGTACAATGACATGTGCATCTCAGGTATTGATCTGGAAAAGTCTTGTGGTTATACAATTTTAAAGACTCTCTTCAACATCACAGCACCTCCATGAGCACCTTCACGAGGAATCTCTATGACCTCTGACTGTCAATCATCAGCCCTAGGAACACAGGCAATGTCACCACTCTGCACATGGGAACCCTGACCATTAAGGATGTTGAAATGTTTCCCAAGTGTTGGACACACTGGGATACCCACCTGAGAGAAGGAAAGCTGTGTATGTGACAGAACTTTGCTGCTTTATTCCTAGGGACTTCCCATCAGTCCTAAGATTTCAGTCTGAGAACCACTAACTAATGAGCCCACTTGTATCAACAAACATGAGCTAAGTAATATTGGGAAAATACCAGAAAAGGGCTTATAAATATCCCCAAACTCCTAACAACAGCACAATGAAGAGATGTGTAACTTTCCAGAATCCTTAATGATGCCAGGATATTCACTTTGTCTTTTTTAAAAGCATAATTTACTATATCTAATGACTACAATGATGATGCAACTTTCTAATGTATTCTACTGTTGAGTCATGAAGTTATGCAATCTGTCTAAAAGATTAAAAAGGTAAATCAAAACAAAATAACTGAAATCCTTATGGAAATCAGGGATGGTTGCCATAATGGCTAAAGATGAATTTCTGCAACAGCCAATGAGCTACTAGCTGAAAATCAGTGTTCTGTACATAATAAACTACAAATGCACTTCACTCAGTTAACCTTTCAAACTTATTGATACAACTTATTAAAAGCAGTATCATAAATCAAGCAACTAATAATGATGTATACATATGCTGCACAGTTTTTGACAATTCTAAATTAAGTAAATTTTTATTCATTAGAGGTATTTTATTCTGTGCTGATGTCTCACACTCTTAGACTTTCATCCCATTAACTCTCTGAAAACCCTAATGAACAGAAATTTGAGTTGAAACAAGTAATGTTTAACTCATATAAGATCCTTCAGTAGCAATGGAAAGAAACCTTGCTTCATTAATCCTGGATCTGCAGCCCTTTTGGGAATGGATCAATCCAGAATCCTTCATTTCTAGGATGAGATTCATTCCATCATTCCCTGAAACACAAAACTTCTTAAAACTCCAAGCAGAAATATTTCACTATCATCTTTTTCCCTAAGAAGCTGCTGAAATTTCACTGTTAACACTGCAGCATTACAGGCAGTTTGAAGAAACCAAACAACATCAAAGTCTGTTCTACAGAGCACCCTGAGACACATACTCAAATAAACCACAGGAGCTCTTCACAGCAGGAACTTACTGCAACAAGCAGCAGTGGAGGAAAAATTTAAAATATTTTAAAAATTAAATGGAAGTGCATATATTTTAATTTTCAGATCAAAGGCAAAAAGCAATGACAAATAGAAAACAAACTTAAATAGGCTAAAGGGCAAATTCAGTAATCACTTGAAGAGACTTATGTTCTTAGGGTGCCACTGAAAGATACTTAATGAAAATAATCATGAGCCAGCCAATCAGCTACTGCAGGCCAGAAAAATTATACTGTTGTTGATAGCAGCACAGAACAAGATGTTTAAAAGCTGAATCCAGAGTTCACATAACAGACTTTACCCATTTTTTAAAAAAGTTTTATGTTGCACTATTATTTTGCCTGGCACAGTTCAGGAGATGAACATCTTTTTCCTCCTTATAAAGCTGGAGAACTTCTCTCTGCCTAAAAAGTAGAAAGAGAATTTAACCAAACACTGCTGCTTACGAAAATTAAAGTAACTTATTTAATAGCTTTAGGCAAACTGTTCTCCAAAGAAATTCCCTATCTGAAAAACAGTCAAGTCTGTTAAAATATAATATTCTCTCTAGATTTCATAACTTTCCTTGGTTAGAGAGACACTGAACCCTTCCAGAAGAGCAGCCTCCCATTTCACTTTGCAGTTAGTTATCCCAACAGCTTTATTCTTTCCTAAGAAGGAGAGAGGAACCTTTTCCACTATTTCTATGATAACCAAGCCAAGGTGTTGTATCAAATTCCTCTTCTGGCTCACCCTTGCATAATAACCCCCAAACCTGGAAATCTCTGCTTTGAAACCCAAACATAAATTGTGCTTTGCTCACCATTTCTTAAAAGGCTGTGCTGCAAGGAACACTCCAACAGCACAGACTAAAGGGAAAGGTCTTGGACTGTCCCCTGGCTCAGAAAAGCAAGCATCCTGCTCTAGAACTCTGATGTACATCTCTTAAATTGGTAATTATTTCAGTTATTCCTTCACAAAAGTGAGGCTATTACCAGTCATCTATTGAAAACAGTTTATTTTAAAAATTAAGACAATTTTTTTTCACTCAAAATGTATTGTTTTTAAGATTCAAAATTATCTTTTGCAATTGAAGTTCCTTGTCTTACAGGCTGAGTAAAAGTCCATTTTTTTCCTTCAAAAACCTTACAATTATGAGATAGAAAACTTGAACAAGAGAGAGAGCTCAGGTGCCAATGTCTTAAGAATTTGGCAATGGATTTCAGACTGTGATATTTACAGAGCATCTATGCTTGTACCTAATTGTAATTACCATTGCAATTGGACATTGGAAAAGTGCAATGCCTTTTGGAACATGAAAGAAAAATATATTCCAGTAGTTTCATTAGAAGAAAAAGCTCCAGGATCTTTGTAGGGTGATGGTTCTAAGGAGAGCTGAGCCATGACACAAAGGAAGCTCCTTGGTGGCAATACAAAAGCTCCCCCTCTTTCCTTGTGTAACTGAAGAACAGAAGCTGCATTTTAACTTATCATTTTGTTGATTTGTTTGCTATGTTGTTGAAGAGGAAAACACCAAGTAAGAAAAGGAGATGCAGTTTAAAATGCCTTTGTGCCCAACAGATTTATAACTGCCATTCCCAGGAGAACATAAAAGTCAGCTAAGTGGATCACTAAACATTCAATTAAAAAATCATGTTGATGACAGTGTAGAAGCAAAACCCTACCCTGACTTGTGGCTGGAGTGCTAGATGTAAGGCAATTATGACTTACAGCAAGCAAGCCCAATGCAGCTGAACATGACAGTACATTTTCTGCTGGTTTTTTTTTTCCTTATACAAAAGGTCATTTAACATCCATTAAGAAAATCGCTTCTAATGACAATGTAAAAGAACACTGTTTACATTAAGATACAATGCTTGCTCATGCATTCTTCTCTGTAACAATTATTATTTCAAACCTTTAATGTATGCTATTTTAAGAACTCAAAATGAAAATACAGTACTAAAAATCAACCTGCAGAACTAATCTAAAAATTAGAAGTTTTAGTGAAATTTTCAAGGTTGTATCAGATCTGGAAGGCCTAAAAGGGAAGCAATGTTTGCTGCTTAACATTCTGCCTTTAAAAAAAAATAGTACCTAACAAAAACAAAACTTTGAAAGGTTTAGTGAAATACTATACATGGTTTTAACAATATGTTGTACTTTTTAATTTTGGAAGTAGATGACTGCTTCTGACCATAAAAAGAGTGTAAGCAAACCCATCATTTTGGGGCAGGGAACAGAAAGCAGAGGACATGATCCTCTGCAGTTTTTTAAAGTATGAGACTATGACACAGTGAGAAAGTTCACTGCATTTTCAGCACTGGAATTTTGTTCTTAGGTAGCTCCTGCTTAATCACTGAAAAATAAAAATACATGACATGTGGTAATATTCTAACTCAAAAAATACATCTGCAGATCAGCTGTAAACACTCAGGTTCTTACAGAACATGAATCCATCCTGGTTTCACATAATCCTGCTGGGGTTTTTGAGGACTCAGTGCTCAGACCATGACTAGTGATGCAGGAAAAGTTGGGAGGTGAAATCCTGGATGAAAGAGCTGCTAATTTATACAAGGATACAATTTACAGAAAATCTTCTCAAGCAAAGGGTTCTGGACATGCATAAGAACTGTTCAGTTACATGTAATTCATGTTTAGTCTGGTAGCCACCAAATGGGAAAGAGCAAGATGATAAATTAATTTTGACACACTTTTTCAACAGCAGAAAGAAGCAGCAACCAGTGCACTCATTCACGAGTCTGGAGAAATAAACCAGTACTTTTCAGGACTGATCCTTCTTAATACATAATCAGTGATTTGGGCTGATATACTACTTATACTAATACTGTTATACCCTTTAGTTTCAGAAGAAAACTTTTGTTAGGTGAGAAAGAAGAACAATCCTTCAAGGAATGTGTTTACTAATTGACCTGCTTATAACAACTACATTACAATAAAAGCATGAATTAACAAGAAAAAAAGGAACCTTATGCAACTTCTCATCGTGGCAGGTACAGGTACAAGAGTTGATACAAGATGTTCCAGTCTCAGTTTACTTAACAGGAGCGGTCACAGACAACTGCATGAAACCTAAAAATGGAAAATACCCATTAAATATGGCAATTATAAAACACATCCTCCATTTTTTCACTCATATTTTGTAATAAATAACACCTTTTTCTCATCTGATACTGCACTGTATCACCTCAGAGAATCTAGGCCCACTGCAAGTTAACAGAAAGCCAGATGTGACACACAGCACAGCCACTGCTCACACTCGAGCCCTGTGCAATCAAGGTGGCTGCAGCAGCTTTGGCTGAACTCAGGAGCTCATGGTACTTGTCTCCCTGAGAAATTCCAACTCCCCAGTGCCTTTCAGGGTACACTGCTTCAACCATTGTGGCAGGAAAAAAATTGACCTATCTTTGTGTATCCACCCACACAGAGAATGCACTTCAGCCTGAGTAATACAATATCCTTGAACACTTCACAGAAAGACTTAATAGTAATCATTGTATTTATTGATTTTGTTCTACTATACATTAACGTTTTATTTATTGTCCATTGCAGAAAGAAGTCTTGAAAACCTATGCCAGCAAATCACATTTAAAATATAAATGCAAATAAAGGCAAATGTAAACATTTTGTACCTATCACCTTCCAGCAAACATTACTATTTACACAGTTCTTAAAGATAATATTTTCCAGTTTCGATGGATTAAGCAGTTGCTGCTTGAGGTGAGGACCCCATTTTTTGACTTCCATAACTTCACACATACTAATCAAACCACAACCCAGAGACTCCAAGATACTCTTGCAAAGAAACCAGTTTGGTCAACAATTTGTAGTTTGTTTTTTTTTCAAGATTCACCAGTAAGACAAATTTAATATGTATTTCTACAACTACAGTTACTCTTGCAAAGAAACCATTTTGGTCAACAATTTGTAGTTGTAGAAATACATATTAAATTTGTCTTACTGGTGAATCTTGAAAAAAAAAACAAAAACAAACAAAAAAAAACCCACAAAAAAACCCAACATCAACCCTGATTTATTAACATTCACTGAAAGGATAAAAAGGTTATTCACTGGGTTAGGCTCTAACAGACAAAATAATCACGTTATCTTCATGTACCAATCTCTTCATTACAGAATATAACAACAGGAGTTCTCAAGACAATGTAACAACACCCTTAATTCTTCTAACTGTATCAAAAACCAGCCTATATTAGTTTACATCTGGACTCAAAACATTAACAACCCTGAAGAGGCAAGCTTTTACTGCATCTGGAATTCACTCAAGAGCTGTCAGTATTTGCTAGCACTCAGCAAGAAAGCCTCTCTTTTACACAAAGAAGAGACCAAAAAGAAAGAAGTCCCCATTACTGATTTATAAATACTCATGTAGTCATCTGTATAAAAATAAGAAGGCAAACCAAATGTACACAGACACAACAGCCAGTGTTTCCCAAGCCAGCTCCCTGGACTGTGAAGCAAGGAGGGCCTGAGGGATGAACGGTGCAGAGGAGAATCCCAGACATGTACCTGCCTAAGGGGAAGGTCTCTTTTGCAATATGGGTTTAAGGGACAGTTATATTTAAAAACAGATGTTCTTCACGGGTACAGCAGAAGTGTTTCACGGATTTCTTGAAACAGAGAGGATAGAAATCCCAGCAAGCCCTACTGAATGATAGAAATGGATGCTTTGGGTCCCTGGAGAGGAGCTGGTCCTCAGCACATCCTCCCAAATTGGAATCAACAGCAGCGTGGGCACAAGGACACACCTCACCTCCCCAGCCACCCTTCACTGCTTCCCACAAGCCCCCCTGTCACCACCTCCTGTATTCCCTGAGCACTGCTGCCCTGGCACTGTTTGTGGAGCTGTGCTGCTCTCCAGGGCCCAGCACCCTCCAGGCCATCCTGGCACATCCCTCTCTCACAGGCCCTGTGGTTTCCACACAAGTGCACACACTGTCCTTGTCCCCTGCTTGATGATTTTCCAGCCTCTGACCCCTCCCAGTCACCCTTTTCCAGGGCTGCCTGGGTCTCAGCATCACTGCTAACACAAGGGAGACCTTCCATGAGCCTCCCAAACATCCCCAAAACCCTTCTCCAGGCAGACCTGAGCCCTGTTACAAACAGGAGTGCCTCTCTGCTCTCTGCAGTCCATCTGGGAACAGGTCAATGGCTCTGTCCCAAAGGACATCTGCTTTCAACAGGGAGGAAAAGCACTGCTCAGTACACTGACACCCAGGAACCCCCACCCTCTGGGAACAAATCCAGCAGGACCTTCCTCAACAGCTCCACACGACCACGCTGGGCTTGTCACAGGCATGGAACAGCCTCTGCTACAGAAAGATCAGGAAGAGGATTGCATGGCTGTAACACATGTGCACACTCAGCCAGAGGTTGTCCTGAAACTCTTTCAAGCAAGCACACAAGAAACTAATTCCCACATCAACTCCAGTCCCTGATGTCTCACTCCCAGTCCTGAACAGGAGACAACCTGTCTCTCCCCGGACTTTGCCGTCCCTGCTGCTCCACATTCTGTGTGAACTGCTGTGGTCAAACACAGAAAGAGGGATGGTGGGAGACCAAAATTGCTATTGATTACGTCTCTGCTCTCAAAAGGAAGCAGATCTTCAGGACATCGAGAGAATAAGCACCTCTGAAAGGACAAGTAGGGTAATTCTGAGCTACCTCATTCAGATCATCTGTAGCCTCCAGCTGTGACCCACCTCCAGCACAAGCCTGGGTGAATCCCAAGACTCCTTAAATGCTTCCCCTTGCTCTGCCAGGGAACACAACGCTGGCAGATGGCCAGAGCCAACACAGCACTCCCACTCCTGCTTCCACAACTCGACCCACTCAACGCTTCAGCATGAGCAAATCCACAACTCAGCTCCAGTCCCGAGGGAAGCTCAGGCACTGCTCTGCAGGAGCATGGCTCTGGAAAGCACACGGGGCACACAGACCAGCAGGGAAGAGGCATCATGACCTGGAACAAACCAGTTTCCAGGTAGGAGTTCAACAGGCTGCTGGGGCAGCAAAGGTTGTGCATGAACTGCACAGCCTGAGGCTGTGATCTCAGTTTGGCTCAGGCAGATTTAACGCTGGGCTGCTAATAAAAACAGACTGTTCATCTCCAAAAGGTAATTCCACTCTTGCCCTCCATTGTACCAACACAGAGTGCCTGTGTGGCTAGGAATGAGTCAGATTAGCTTGTTGATCCAGTTTAAACCCTCTCGTTCTCAGGGTGGAAAGGTGGATTTTCCTTTGTATCAACTTCGGTTTGAGCCTACCATGAATCACTGCAATCACCTAAATCAACAGAAAATTAGCACTACAAAAGATGTTATTCTTCTGCTATGCAAAGTGAGTAACCATGAATTGACAGGAGTTACAGACAAAGCAAAACAGGAGGAGGAGAGGGCAGAGGCTGGCAGTGGAGCTGCAAATAAAGCCCACTGGGCTGGGATGAACCGGGCTCAGCACAGGACAGCAGGACACCCTGTGACACGGGTGTCACAGCACGCTGCGGGGTCAGGGCAGAGCTGGGGCTGGGGATTAACCTGCTGCTCTCCTGCTCATGATCTCACTGCTTACCTTTACAGGAGCTCAGCCTTGGGGGTTTCAAGTGCTACAAGCTTAAATACCTTTAAAGTTTGGGTGTAGGCTAATACACATCCTATAAATACAAAGGGGTTTAATTTATGTCCTCCACATGTCAGTGCTACCTTTGTAAAATTTTACTCCTATTTCCTTAGGAGGCAGCCAGAAGGCATGTTATTAGGATAAATAAATTATTATGTCCTTGTTAAACACCAAGATACTACAAAGGTGGGAATTACATGAACTAAAAAAGTCCTTCTACCCTAGAAAGACACTCTACAGTATTAACTAAATTTTGACAAAAAGGAAAAAGTTTTATTATCTAGAAAATATTTCTTTCCTCTTAGTAGATTAATTTACATCAAGTGTGAGGAAAAAAAAATCACACCTAGTGTTGGCAAACAACAGGGAGACAAATGAGGTAGCACAGAACTAAATTAGATAGAAGGAACTGACATTTCTTGAGGGCACAGAACCGTGCTTTTCTAAAATAGAGCCTTAGTACATCCAGTTTTTCTAATTAGGTAATGGTAAGTGGGTAATAAAAACTTCTATTTGACATCAATCTCTTTTGATGAGCCCCACTATCTGAAATATCACTGCACACTAGGTATACCCAAGCCCCACTATCTGAAATATCACTGCACACTGCAGGACAGCAAGGGCCCAGGTTTGTACATCTCTCCTCTGCTTCCTAACGAAACAGAGTGACATTTGTAAGAAAATGAAAGGTAAAGTGACATTACAAAGCAAATAGATTTATTTCCCCCACAAAAAAGGAACAGGACTCCAAAGCACTGTCCGACTGCACAGGCTACAACTTAAGTTTAAATCTTAGTTCCAGGTGAAAAATAAAACTAAATGAAAGTGAGTTCAACACTAATGAGCTCCTGGAACAATAATGAAACACTCCTAAAGCTACCTTCAACCCACAATATGAACACCCTTCCAATAAACCCAACTAAAAATGCAAACCTCATTGCAACTCTGTATCTTAGATTTTTTTCTACTTAAAACATTTTAAAATTTATTTTCCTTAAATATGGTTGGGGTTTTTTTAACTTATGCAAGACAGTTTAGATATTTAATGGATTGACAAATACATCTTTATTAATACGAACAATAAAACCCAGCTCCAATGTGACAACTTTGTCAGAAAAGCTGAAAGCACTTCCCCAAAAGAAATGTGCTAAAAACATGCTTTAAAATGATGTAACAAAGTAACAGCTATGCCAGAACACAATCCAGGGCTGCTCCATCTTTCATCTCCTTCCCCTCCCACTACACACACGAAACTTCATGGCAAACAAGTGTCTTAACTCGTTTCAGGCACTTTACCAGATATTGTCAATACTCTGCTTCCATTCCTCTTCACAAGCAATTATTAGAGCATTTAAGAAATGCATTTAGTGCCAAACTAAATTAAATGTTTTCATGTTTGTGACAGAGAAAAAAAAGAAACTAGTGGGTAAAGTACCTTGCTAGTGGAGAAGGCCTCAGAGGAGCTTTGGTATCTGCCAATTCACTGCTAGAGAGAGATGAAACGACCAATTTCCCCAGCATACTGCTAGATTTTCAAACCACAGACACAAATTAAATGTGGAAGAGTACATAAACACAAACACTGACACCACGGCACATACAGTATTTTAAAAGTCTGCGAAAAAATAAGCCAGAAGCTTCAGCAGTAACCTTTGCCTACTGAAGAAGTGGTGTAACAGCTGAGTTATCACTGCCAGCTTGTCACTCCAAATTCCTACAGTCATTTTCCAGCTCGTTTAAGACAATTGCCCTAAGTGCTTCCACTGGGAGGCAGACTCTGCTCTCCATCCCAGCCCAAGGGATTCACCAGAATGGTTTCATGTGCTGTTTTCTACTACAAAACACAGCCTAAGATCAGCTCTCCAGTTTCTGGGAAATCTGAAATGCTAAGGCATGAACAGTTATGGTTTGTTTGTTTGTTAGAAAACAGAATAAAAATAGATGATCAACTGCGATACATTCAATGTGGTTTGTACTGTATCCTAGTCATGTATTCATTAGATCAGAACAAAAAAAAAATTAACAAAACAGTCCCACATATTTTTAACTGTAAAGGTGCTTAGGTATTTTTTTAACCAGCAGAAGCTATACATGCAGAAAATTGTTCTTATTTACTTTCAGATGAATTGAAGTTCATGCAGTGCCACAGTAAAAATCATAACCCATTATACTGCATTCATTTTTCAATGAACTTTGGCCAGGTCCAAAATCTGGTAAGCCTGTATATTTATGTTGTCTTTACCTTCTTTCTTTAACATTTCTTCTCTATTTGATGGGATTTTGTTAGGGCTAGCTGCTGGCCCTGATGCTGGCTGACATTCCCTGGTGTGCAATGTCAATTCACACACCAAGATGAAGATTTGATTTCTTTATTCTAGTTTGCACAAAGTAGGGACCTAGGTGTAACCCCAAAAGTCAGCGAAACTTTAGTTACACATTTTACCAAGGGCATCAGTGTCACAAATACACAGCCTCAAACCCCTATTCACCAGTTACCTCTTACTACTCCCTGCTCATTATTCCACATGCACAGCCTCCTCTGCACTGGAGCCAGGGTCAGTTTTGAGTAGGTGGTCAGTGGGTGGTGGCCATGAACTCCCCTGCCAGAATCACCTTTCCCCAGGCACTGCTCAGTCCTGCTGACTCCACACTGGTGGCTCCTGTCCAGACAGCCCTCTCATCTTGGACCGTGTTCTCCTTCCCTCAAAACAGAAGATTAGCCAAGCCTACAAGTCTCTGCAGGTTTCACAGTGCAATTGCTTAATCAGAACTGCCTACCTATAGCTACTAATTAACATCAAAACAACTGCACAGTTCAGTTCAAATCTTGAAGGACCTGATAACCTTACACCAGAAGCTCCTGAAAAACAAGAAATAGATGAATACTCAGGTAACAAAACAAATCTGACAGAACAAAATAGAAGATATAGACGTCACAAGGAAGTGTGAAAATTCCAAGTCTTGAGACAAATTTCTCACAAGAAAAATATCAGCCAGATGAACAATACATAGGAATTTTACAGGAGGAATTTTACAGTACATTTCAAAGCAAGAAGGATATCCATAGCATGATGTAAGCTATCAGTGATAAAGAGGGATGTTCCACCATTTAATTTGAAAGGCTAAGCTGGCAACATTTTTTATACACTTTCTTTTTTGAAGGATAAATACATTTTCAGGTTCCAATTATTTGGGGTTTTGCTAGATTTTGTTTGGTTTGTTATTTTTTTAAACATCATTGTGTCCAGTCATCTAGAGTGATTTACCACCAAAATAAATGGAATTAAGTAGATCCCACAAGAATATCTGCTTTTCTCACACCCCACACTTTCCAGAACAGGAACAACCCCTCTCCACTGGCCTGCAATGGAAGTCACAAGTCCTTCAGAAAGGATCACCACCTTATTAAGGAAGGTTGCTTCTCCCAACCCATGTGCATGGTTCAGACTGGGTTATCCAACATTCACACTCGGTACAATGAAGAGCTCCCCTTCGAGCCACACAGCAGAAAAACAACAGGAATGCAATTTATGAAAATCACAGCCCTAGCCAGTCTTGACTCAAACCAATACTCACACAAGATTCACTGGGAGTTTCAGTTTGTAGACTGAATCTCTCCGTAAGGACTAAGCAAGACATCTCAAAAGCACTGCTTCACTCTACATGCAAAAATAAACCATGGAGCTTTTCCATAAGAGAGAAATTAAATTTGCTCTAAGTTCTAGGAATATGTAATTTTCACTTTTGGTAACTTTACCCCTGCCACAGGTTAGAAACCTGTTCTCAAAACCAGAGTCATCTGTTTCTCAGATTGCTTACAGTGGTACCTGTGAAACCCCACATCCTAAACACCCAGGTTCACAGATGATTAAGCCTGACTCTTAAGCTGGTTTAACAGAAATACTTTAAGATTTGGAGTATATGTCCAAATGCAACTATTGTCCTGCAATGGCAAGAAACTGCCTCCCTCCTAGTGATATTCAGGACCTAATGCTAAAAAATTACTTATTTAACTTCTGATTTCAAAAAACTCTAACTAAACCAAACCAATTTATAAGACACCAGAAATGCTGCACACACAATCAGTGGAAACGGGACTTCAACAAATATTTCCTATGGATACAAGCATAGCACCATAAACACCAAATTACCAAAAGGAACTGGAAAGCCTGGAAACCATGGCCAAACCATTGGCCAATCAAGCACTTGATGAAATCTGGGGAAGACTACCAGAGAAGAAGATTTTGACTGTTAGTGCTTCAGCCTCGTTTCTCCATCTATCTATGGACAGACAGCACATTTTGCATTCAACGCGTTGTGGGGTGACTGATGGAAGTCACACAAAAGGCTGAGCTACAGAAAGACAAGTAGGCTGCTTCTCTACAAACTGCTTTGTATGGTTTTTATTTCTCTTGGCTGCTCTAAAGTTCTAGGGACGGTGCGGAATACAGTACTACAAAAGAAAGAAACAGCCAAGGAAAAAGAAAATACTTCAAATTCAGTGTTTTCCTAAGGAGCTACTTGATCTAGATTTTATCTCGATACTGCCTGGGGAAAAATTACTCTTTTGTTCAAAATCCAGCACTATAATTTATTTAAACATGGCATACAGAAGTCTACCCTGCTTATTTGAGTCATCATTCTATTTTCTAGCTTTAGAAATAATAGAGTATCAGGACAACCTCTCTCCATCACACTGGAACAAATATCCTTTTCTCTCTTTTTATCACTCTTCCTTTTGTAAGCAAAGCAAGGCAGGATCAGTCATGAACATGCTCAACAATTGCATAACTCGAAGCAAACACAGAACAAGGTCTCATTAAATTAGAAGCCATTTTATTCTCTGAGAAGAAGCATTACACAAGTGTTGTTCTCAGCTCCAAGTCCTTGTGTGTCACCCTTAAAAATAAAACTCACAAACACAGGTGGTGACAATCAGAGGACAATATCCAGTGCCCACAGATATGTTCAGAATGGGATGAAGGTGAGGAAGGAACTACATCCTCCCAGGAGATCACTCAAGTCAGTAGTTCAGAATCAGTACACAAATACTGCGTAGGTAGAGGGAGGTTTGGGTAGAAGAGAATCCTGTTTTTCTCTTCAGGGAAATCAAACACACCCTTAGACTCTGATTATGCAAACATGACCAAAATTGAGGTACGTGGCTGGGTAGAGCCTTCACTGCTAAGTTTCAAGAGCACTGACCTTTTTTAAAAAGAAAGGTGCCACAGTAGCAACACCTTTTGTAGTAATTTTGTGAATGTTCTCAGGAAAAATTATTTTGCCTGCTTTATACAGATGTCAGTATTAGATTAATACAATGAGACAAGCTGGAAGTCCAGAATAGACTATTAAATATTTCTAGAAGAATATAAATATTTCACATGTTTCATGAGCCGCTAGCATTACAAGCGACAAGGAAAATACATCTTGCTTTTAAAAAAAATCCCCCAAAGAATAATGAAATATTAAGCTCATTATGTAATTAAAATATATGCAGTTTCAACCACTGTACTCTTAGAATCTGTTATCTTAGATGTATACACATTTACAGATGCACAAAAAAACAAGTCAGGATAGCAGATATGTCAGTCCTTTCACAAGCTGACCCAGCCACAACTGCATTTGTGACTGTGTAACACAGGATCTGGGCAGAAGACTTTTTTTCTTAACTATAACTGATATTATTAGTAAATTACAGATTTAAATTTTTTTGAGTGTCTGTTTTACCTAGCTTTCCTGATCAAAAACCCTCACCCCACCTTCCAACACCCACTAACAGCCTTGGCTTGGTGACCCAGACATTCACACATGAGCACACAGCCCTGCTGGGAAGTGGATTTGTACCTTGTTGAAAGTACTGGATGTTACCAGGTTAAACCTTTTGTGCAGATTGTAAGAAAAACAGGTAAGAATCTCCACAAGCATCTTCCCCCTCAAGAAAGGTGAAAAAATAAAATTGACGCAGTTTTTCAGCACTGCAGAATTGGAAAATGTTTTCTATGCATCTTGAAGTTATCCATTAGGAAAAGCACTTCTCTATTCACAATTTCTCTAGAACAATACACTGCAGCAATACTTCAACAGGACAATTAAACTGCAGCTGTAAATGCCTGGAAAGTTCTGTTACCAGGGCTTTACAAGTCATTTGTGGACTTACACTGGGGCAGACCAAACCCAGCTTGCCACCAAGCTCCCTGCCTGAGCACTCCTGGGACAGCTGTCTCCCCTGGGCGCCTGCTGCCTTTACCTCTCTTCAGCACTCACAAAAATCCTGCCAGAATCTGTAGACACAAAAAAGCAGATGTTTCTCTACATAACCACTTAAATCCTCCTGCAAGCCATCACCTCCTGCTTCTTCTATTCCCTTCTGCCTTTTTCCATACCCATGCACTCAAAACCAACTACAGATACCTCTTTACCAAACACAAATTATCAACTCATCTAAATTTTAAGTTAACCACAGATGTTCTACTTTCCAGTTTTTCATAGGTTCTCACAGAATGAGCTTATAAACATTGATTTTAATAATGGTTTGGTGAAACAACTGCAGACCACACTCAGTTTCATAGACTGTCTTCTCATACTGTCTCAACTTTGGTTGGTAGAAATTTTATTGTATATCTGATCCAACAGAGCTTGCATCACCATGCACACTGATGTATGGCACTGCAACAATTGCACAAGAAGCACAGTGCCCATGGAAAACTTTCCTGAGGATGGCCAAGATTTCTCACACGTCTGAGCAACCACCCTGAACAAAATGAGGCATGTTCCATACCCTGTCCTGGAGAGCAGTAAGGCAAAGGCAGAAGTCCTGCTTCTAAAGATGCAGAAAAAGCTTTTCTACATAGTTTTCAGTTCACAGTATCCTTATGGAGTTATCTCAGGAGAGAATGTTCTACAGACAGGAATATCACACAGCAAATAGAAGGGGACTGAACGTGGCAGTACTGTACTAGTGCCACTCTGCTGCTTCAGCAAGTCACTTCTAATCTTCACTATCTATTTTCCCCTTCCAGGTCTCATACTGGTTTCGTCTAATAGATACAAACATTCAAGGTAAGGATATTTACTCAGCTCTAAAAAGCAAAGCACTAGATTTCCAGTTTTATAGTGCAATGGGAGAAGGTTTGCAGTTTGTTCTTGCTGTTTTCACTGTCAACAGTGAAAATCCATAGGCCAGTAACTTCAATAATCTTATCTTCCCTGCTTTTCAGGAAACTCATCAGACTGAGAGGCCAGCCTGTCCCGTTTCAGGTATTGTAATTAACTAGCACATTTTTGTAATTAACAAGGCTCATGAACACTGAGGCAAAGACAACGTCCCAATGCACAGGTGGTGACAAATTGCCACCTCCTCCTCTGGGATTACAGACACCTTAAGTCAGCACCTAGACTTCCCATGAGCTCACTTAAGGAATGAGAGGGCACGTGGGTGAGGATTCCTTCCCAAGGATCTGTAAAAGACTCTTGCAAGTTTTGAACTGAGTTGGTTCAAACCATTTTGAATTGTGAACAACTTTTCTCTAATTGATTCAGAAGGTAATACAGAATAAGATCTGAGTTTCCTTCAGAGTTGCACTCCTGCCCCTCCCCAATATTTTGGAATAGTTGTTCAGGAGGTGTGTTTAGGATGTGGCCTTGTCCACATGATTTCCTTCAACAGATCCCAAACTGTATCTTGCAGCTGAGTACTGAACTCTTTGAGAGCCTCTCAAGCTTTACTACATAGCCCTGATGTAGACCAGGCCCTCAGGATGAAGAGCAGGTTCTTCCAACTTTAACTGCATAATTAAACAAACAAAGTCCTGCCATTTGAGAGCTGCCTGAGTGCTTGCTATACTGCTCCAAGTTTGACATGTAAACCTGCACTGCCAGACCACACGCAGCCCTAAACAAGCTGGCTCACAACCTTCCACTGCAACTGATCTGCTGGCAGTAATAGGTAGAGCCATGGGATAATTCAGGTGGAAAAGGAAAGCAGGGGGACTCTGGTACAACCTCAAGCTCAAAGCAGACTCAGCTGTGAAATCACACCTGCTTTCTCAGGGCTTTATCCAGCTGGATTTTGAAAACTTCCACAGAAAGAGTCTGCACGGGCTCTCTGAGCTACCAAGTCTCACCACTTGACACACCTCAGGGTGAAAAATGCCTTATGGACACAGAACTCTGCAACTGCAATTCACACCTGCTGTCTCTTCTTCCCACCACACACCACTGTGAAGAACTTGGCTTCACTCTCTTGAAAACTTTCACAGGTGCTGGAAAGGTTCCCCAAGCCTTTTCTTCTCCAGGCTCAACAACAGGCACAGTTCCTCTACTTGTCACAAATCAAAAGCTCACAACTCCAGCCAATCTTGGCAGCTGCCCACTGAACCCACTCCAGTTTGTCTACATTTCCCTCACCCAAGGGAGGGGAGCACAACTGGATGCTGTATTCTGGACATGGTCTAACCAGTGCCAAATGGATGGGATAATTGTCTCAATTGTCCTACTGGCTGTGCTCCTGTGTTCAGCTCGCTGGCCACCATGGCCCCCAGAGCCTTCCTAGCTGGGCTGGCCCCAGAACAGGCTGTGCTGGTGCAGGGGTCACTCTGACAGGGAGAGAGCCAGGGAGCCCCCACCCACCCTTAAGGAGCTGCTTAAATGGTAAATTTGCTTAGTAATCGGCAGCAGATGAAACGGATCGAAATTGAAGCCAAGTCTTCTTAGTGTTAATACACCTTACTTAGTAGTACTAAGTCGCCTCTTAGGGCCATATTCAGATGGCCTAAATTCCACATAAATCCTTCTGCCTCCTATTTCTTATTAGCTGGCTTTCAGGCAGCTCCCCACTCAGTGTCTTATGTAAATTCTCTGAATTGCTTTTCAGAACCACCTAGAATTCTCCATTGACTGGGAAAAGGGGCTCCAGTGGAATTCAGGCCACCTGAGCCTAGTTTTTAAGGTCCAGTAACACTGCAGCATCAGACTGCACTATTTTTTGGATTTGCCACCATGGCAGTAAGTAACAGTTGGCTGTCAGGACAGGTTTAGTTACCCTCCCACTGGAACAAGTATTTTAAAAGAAAATGTAGACTGCTAAACAATTCAGGACTCAGTTCTTCCTGCTACTTTCTGGAAATTTAATCCATAGCTGGATCTCCTTTAACAAGAACACTTTATCCATAGTCCTTTTGAATTTTGTCCTGAGCCATGTGCTATGTTTGTTCCAGAAGTCTTGACAGTCCATTCAAAAAAATTGGGTCTTTAGTATGACTCAATGGCTCAAACCATTCACTGGTCTACAGAAAGGCAGAATAAAAGCCCTACAATCAGCACTGAATGGGGGCTGGGGAAAACAGTGGTTTAAATGCTCACCAGTTCAGCAAAAGCACACCATGCTTTAAGTCAAACACGACAGTAACTCTCCTAGTTCTTCAGAGATTAATTAGCTTTCCGATAAATACCATTCTGATTTTCTGAGGTTTCTGGCTAAACCACATCTTTGAGAAGTTATTTCTTACAAGCATCATAGACACTTTTGGAAGTGTCCTAAGTGAGAAATTACTCATAGTCAGCTCAACAGGCCCTACTCAGTGTTCTTACATACTCAGGATTCTCCAAGCAAAAGAGATGGAGCAGGGAAGATGGGAACCACACAGAAACACTTCTGAAAAGGGGAACCAGATTCTACACACCACAGTCCTCACACCTCTTTTCAGGCCATTAATAGTGTTTATATCAAAGCCCCACAGCACTCGATGCACAGGTATGGAGAGTCTACCCCTTGTCCACAGCTGTAAGCCAGAGCTCTCTCAAAACATCCCACCTCTGTGAAATATAAAGAATAAAACTGAGGCTGGAATTTATACCTGCATCCTTACTTGAGTGGAGCAGGACATTTGAAGATAGCACAAACATTCAGAACCAAGTGCCAGCTTATTGCAGGTCAAAGAGACTACTGTGGAATTAAGTCAGCAAGCCAAGAGGGACCAGATCCATACCACAGACTGACTTCAATACAAGTTTCAAAATTGTTCACCACACAGAGCAGCAGCTCCTTCACACTGACTGAAGTTTGTCACTGAACAAACAAATGTTAAACCTGAACTAACCTCCTGTTTCTAGGGACCAACAACAACAAAAATGCTGAACAACTACAAACAAAAACAGGTCTGTAAGTCACAATGCTCAGTTTCAGCCATTCCTGAGGCATAAATCTACAGGTCAGGGAAGACTCACCAAGCTTACAAATGTCTTTCCTTAACTTTTCAAAGCACACACAACAAACAGGATGAGAAGTGCTGCAGACAGCAATGAATAAAAAGTCTTACGAATGCACCCAGATGATTACCTTCCTCTTAGGATACAGTTAAGACCTGATAACACATCTATTATTTCATGCTTCTGATTTTTTAGCCCCAGGAAATAAAAGTCATAAGCCAAAGTGAATTTTTGCACAACGAGATGGCAATCCACTCTGGAGAAAGACAGTATCAAGAGCAGAATGCAAGCAGTCAAAAATCACATTAAAGCTTTTGGTTTCATTTTTTTTCATGTTTTTCTTTACATGATACTTAAAATAATAACACGACAAAAAAAAAAAAAAACAAATTTCATGTGAACTCAAATTTTTGTATTTTGAGCAAAAATTATTTCCCTTGCCCTTAACAGACTTTTTAAAGTAACCAAAATATTTTTATCACTGGTATTACTCTTTTTCATTAATTCTGTACTGATAACAACACTTAAAAACTGAGGCTGCTCAAACACAAGAATTTCACATCTGGTGTTACCAAACCCATTTCACAGGCCAAAAAAAAAAGTGCTGAACTATAGAATCTGATACTCCGAAACAAAATGCAGTACTTATTGTAAGAGATTACATACCAGCTGCTGTACACAATAATTCAATGTTGGTGGGGAGGGCTTGTTTCTTCAGCACAGTAAAAAAAAAATAAATGGATTGGTTATAAACTATCTTACAAATATTTTTACTCTGTTACTGCCCTCATTTCTCCGGAGGTTACTGTTTCCTCATGTCGCAGGGATTCTGTGTGAGTCCCAAACACTGAGCTTCACGCTTATGGAACTATCTGTAGTAGTATTTTAAGGCTTGCTGCTCTCCCTAGGAGTGAAAGGTGTCCCTGTGCTATCCTTCCCGGCGAGCCCTGGAAGGGAACGCACCCCAGCATCAAACCCTGCATGGATCCCCTGGAAACAGCCCGGCAATCCCGAACCCAGCCCGCACATCCCGGCCCGCTCCTCCCGCGGCCCTGCCGCCTCCGCACCCCCCGCGCCCACCGACCGCGGGGCCGGGACAGGGCACCCGGCCGGGACAGGGCACCCGGCACCGGGCACCTGCCGCCCGCCGCGCTCCCGCCACCCGCTCGGACGGACACAAAGCAGAGCAGCGCGCAAAACCGCGCCTGTTACCGACTATTATCCCGCTAATTATCCGGAGCGCCGCTCCCGCGGGGGCGGCGCCGGTGCGCAGCCGCCGGCCCCGCCGGGCCGCCTCAGCACTCCGTGCGCCACGCCGCCTCCTGGTTGGCCCGCGCCGGGTGGCGCGCGGGGCCGGGCTCCCGCTGAATGGGGTTACTACAGGTCACCGGCGCCGGGGGGCGGGGCCTGCGCCGCGGGCCAATCGCTGGCGGGGGGCGGAGCCGCGTCGGCTGCGCGTCGTTCCGCGCCGCGGCCCCGGCGCCCCCGCGCTTGGTGCCGGTGTTGTCCCTCACGGAGCCTCCTCACGGCCCCGGCCCGCCGCTGGCCCACGCCCGATACCGCCGTTAAAGAATGGCCGTGCGTTAAAGAATGCTTTTTGCCAAGCCTCCCGGTCAGAGCGAGTGACCGCGGCGGCGGGCTGAGCGCGCCCCGGAGCCGCCCCGCGCGGGTCGCTGCAGGAGCCGGGGCCGCCGTTCGGGCTTTGCCGGCTCTGGGGGCTCACTGGAGCGTGTCCCCCGCCGCAGCTGCTGCTGCCGGGGCTCCTGGCCGGCCTCTCATCGCTCATGGCACAGCCCCTGGGCAGAGCTGGCGTCACCTGGAGAGGTTCTGGCCGGTGCTGCTCGAGGCTGGGCTCCTCCTTAGCAATTCCTGAGGATCTTTTGTCACCAGTGACTCATCCAGGCCCTGCAAATGTTCCTTCAGAATCAGAGGTTTTCATTTAACCGGTGTAATGCAATACTGAAACAAAACAAACGAGCCCCTGCCAAAGAGGAGCGAAATAAAAACAACAAATGGGAAGAAGGTTTCAAAGCCCAGGGTGCCGGGCCGGCCCCTGCGGCGGTGACAGCCACCGCTGTCACAAGGGCAGCTTTGTTTGCCTCCCCTGGTCAAGCCCCTGGCACTGCGGCCCGGGGGTGTGAGGGCACGGCCCGTGGCAAGGGGAGAGCAGGACTGCGGAGCTGAGGGCATGGCCGGGACACGCCGAGCCCACAGACCATCGGGCATGGCCGGGACACCCCGAGCCCACAGACCATCGGGCATGGCCGGGACACCCCGAGCCCACAGACCATCGGGCATGGCTGGGACACCCCGAGCCCACAGACCAGCGGCTGTGAGCTGCTTGGAGCCAGGTGTGAACTGTGCAGCTGCCACCGCCCATGCCTCCCGTTCCTCCTTCCCCTCACAGACACCGCCTTTCAGAGGCAGAAACACTGTTTGCAAGTCCAGTCATCTGCAGAGTTACTCGGGTGTTCACCCTTGCTAAAAGCAGATTAACAGGATATATACTTGTAATCCAAAGACCAACTAAGTCAGTCACCTCAGTTACTGGAAAAAACACTTCCAAGTGTTTAGAACTGGAACACAGGAGATGGCTGCTGGCTGTTCTGAAAAGCAGGGAAACATTATCCACAGGAGTTATCTGAGCCATAAAGGTCATGAGCTGCTACCTGCTGCTACCTGAATTATGGGTAGGAGTGTGGAGACATACTTAAAACAGTTGCACGCTCACTGGGAAAAAGTGAAAAAGGATAAACTGACATGGAAGGAGAAGGAACTCAGTTTTCAAAGATGAAAAATGCAGACATTTGTGCAACAGAAGGGAATTAAGGCATTGTCTGCCAAAAGATTTACTAATGTTGGTAGAGACAGAGTAAACTTAATAAATTCGTTGGGAACATTAGCACAGGGAAGAGTCCTAGATTTGTCTTACACCATCTTTCACATTTCTTTCAAGGCAAAGAAGCTTCAGGATAAAACTACAAAAGTGATTTGATGTAAAGGAAGATTGGAGGTAAAGCACTGGACAGCACAGAGCTCATCTCCTCAGATCTCATGTTGAACCCTCTGCTCTTATTTATTTCTGGGTTAGCACCAGCAACTGAGCCATAAAACACCTTGTCAAAAGCCTCACTTTGAGAAATGCTTGGAATCTGCAACTTGAAATTAAATATTATCCTTATTAAACTGCTGGATCTGAATACTATCAAGTTTTATGAGAAGGAGATTTCAAAGAAACTTTAACTTCAAATACAGATTTGTTGTAAACTTTGGACTTCAGCCTCATCTTTATTACAGGGTGCATCAATTTAAGTTTGCCCGAACTTTTCATTCATTTGAAATCCAAACACTAACTCTGTAACTGGCTATATTTATTCCAAATAGACACAGCTATTGGCTGTACCCCTAACAGTTCTCAGGGTAAATGAGGAGTTGATGGCTCCTAATTCAGCTCAGCATCAGAAGAGAAACAATAACTGCAGCCTACACTGATAAAGCAACTTCAACTTCACAAACACCTAAGGCTTAAGAAATTATACATATATACACAAACAACAACATGCTGATTTAAAGATTCCTACATGTATGCAGTACTTTCACAAGGTTCTTCATAGATTCGTGGTGTTTACATACAGCAGAAGTAAAGCTTTTCATGATATCAGAGGTATTACCCCGCCTTTTGCTTAAATGTAGATTTCACAGGGCAGGGCTTTGGAAGGTACTGGTGTCATGTGTTACTGTAGCTCTTTTCTTGCAGGAGCCTATGCCGAGTATCCCATGGGGAAACCAAAGAATGTGGGGATAGATAGTACACAAAAGAGTCACCAATTAAATGAGGGAATAACAAATGTTTGTCCTTGGAAATTTAACCTGCACAAGGCACTACACTAGAGACTATGGGGGACAGTAGCCTTTCCTACACAAGTTGTGCATAATGATAGGAAATTGAATAGTAGCTTATTTATATTTTCATTAGAAAGGCACAAGAGCACAATTGAAGGCAGGAAAGAAGTAGTTGTATCACCCTAGAGCATTCAGCAGAGAAGGAGTATCAGGGAAAACATGCATGGCTGTTCCTCACCACATTCATGTATTCACAAACTCTTGTTTGGCTTGGTTCTTTTTGATTTCCAGAAGGAGAAGCTCATTAACTATTCTCACGTTCCCTTTTAAAGAGTTTCAGGCATGCAGTCGAGGGGAAAAAAACATTGCCATATGTTTTGTTCAACAACAGAATGAATAGCAAGTGGTAAATAGCAGGGAAGATTGCAAGAGATCTTATGAAAATACTGATTTGGAAGTCAACTGACTCATCAGGAAAGAGAACAGCAACCCAATGTTATATTTGGCCAATTCTAGCTAATATCCAGGGGGAATTAATAAAAACAAAACCACGAGCCACACTGAAAGAGGAGAGCTATGAATGGATAAATATGTGTGGAAGGTTGGCATTAATCTTTCATGAGCAGGCTGCTGCCCACCTCTTTTTGGGAAGAAGCTAGAGGGGGAAAACCCAACAGTGTCACAGATATAACAGATGTGGGAGCTTTTAACTAAAAATCCTTGGAGGGATACAAAATTTAGGAGTACAGGACAGTACATGTGTTTAAAGTAAAATCAAACTGACTTCCTATGTGAAATAAAAGCCATTAAAGAAGGGCTTGAGTGGGACAAAGCTCATGCTCTCAACAGAATATATTTCAGTGTATGCCTTCAAAACTGTGAAAAATGAATTACTCTAAAATTACAAAACTGTCTTCATGTCTCATTAAATAATTGAATGCTACAACTTAATACAGTGTTAGTCTAAATTAAATTAATTGTAACTAAAGATAACATTTTTAAACAGTTTGCTTAGAACTTATTTTGCTTTAGTTACAAACAATAACCTGTTCAACAAAGGGATTCATATCCATGACCGTGTTTAATTAAAGACTGAAACTGATGTTGTAATAATTTATATCTAAAGATATCCTGTTAGTGTGGCATTTTTGATGCCTTTTTAAGCATATAGAGGGCTGAGCTACTGTTGAAGGGGCAGGAAGAGCCAGCTGGGATGCAGGTTCTGGCAGCAAAAACAGCTTGTGTTCCTGAAGTGATCATTCTCACAGCTGTTAATTTCGGGGTGTTGCTTTAAAAGATGAGAAAACGTTTCTAGACCAAGCAACATGAGGTTTCAATGCTAAATAATCCTCATGTACATATCAGTACATTTGACTCATTTTTATCTGTGAAACTTTTTGTTTCCAAATAAAGAAACGAATGAGTAAGTTGCTAAGATTAAATTGGAAAGCAGCAAACTCTGGCAACATGCCCCAATGATTAATTATTTAGTAGAACACTTGGTCATATGGGCATGCCCAGAGCCACTTTTCACAGAGAGATTGATGACATTAATAATAAGGTGACTGAGGATATAGTGGAAAATTTATCACCACTTGACACAGGCTCAGCTTTTTTAATGCTTAAAGTACTTTACATTCCTAGCTTGTATTTTCTCATCCTACAGTTCTGTTACCAACCCACTGTGATAAATCAGAGTGTCATTCAGATATTAATAGTAGGATAACCCCACAAACCTGAAATTTCTAGTTAAGGGAAAGCATGTAAACGGGTTGAATCTGTAAAACAAGCTGCAAGGCACACTCGGCAACACTGCCACACCCTGGAACTGCCGTGCCATGAGAAACTGTGTCACCCACGGAAAATCAGGGGAAGGATTAAAAATAGAATTTATTTCTGCTCCTGAACTTTCTTGCTCAAGAGCTGCTTGTCATTTTCTAGGCCACTGAAACGTTACAGTGGAGCTGAGTGTCAAAGGCAGCCAAGAGGAATCAAATCATCAAATGGTATCTCAAACCTGCAGAAAAACATTCATCCCTATGGGCTCCAAAGACAGAGGTATCCTGAGATTCTCACAATTTAATCATCAAATAGACCATAAAAACATCCAAGCGCAGGCCTAAGTCTGTGTCTGAGCCTTCCCCACCGTACCCCAGCAGCTGCCCAGACTGGGCTTCCCCACACTTGCTGTGTGCCCAGGTGTTGCTCTGTGGGCATGGATGCCCTGGCCCTGCTGCAGCCCAGCCCACCAGCACCCCTCCTGCTTGGTGCAGCACAGGTTTAAGGGTGTTTCTTCATTCAAGCAGCACTGACACAGAGCCCTTTTGCTTTTTAGACCACCCTAGTAAGACTCAGCAGGTTTGTCTGGATTACCCTGTGTGCACCTGGTATTTGGGAAGGGTGGAGAAAAGCCTCTTCTCAGGACAGATCTGCTTTCCTCTGAAATTCTGATTAAATAAACATGGTAAACAAGTATTGTTACAGACAGAGATGGCACATTATAAACTCAGTAACATGACAGTGAGTGGCCAAAACAATCAAAGACTGATTTCCTGGTCTACCAGGTGAAGACTGCAAAGGCTTCCAATATTTGCTTTTATTCAATGGGCTTTGTTTAGTCAACTACTGTACAATGTTTTCATAAAACAAAACTACTTTGCTGTCTAAGGCTTCAACCAGAAAACAAATGTGGCCAAGGGTTTCCAAAACAGAAGCTGAAATTTGGGTTCTTTTGCAGGTGGGAAGTTTGGGGTTATTTGAGAAAATTGAGGTAAACTACCACATCTTTGGCAGCTTGAGAAATGCCATGGCTTAGGTGGGTGCCCAAATGTACCCAAGACACGTTCTGGGAGAACATCCTCCAATTATCCTGTCTTCTGTAAACACATTCATGGTGGAACTGCCCCTCACAGCTGGGTGTGTAAAAGCCAAAACTAGAGTATACACTTTAGAAAGAAAGGTATTGCAATAAGTTCCAGATCTGTTGTGCAAAAACCAACTGTTAGTGTTTTGTGACTCACAGACTCCAAGGTGCTGTTAGTCAGTACACTCAGGGAATGACTATTCCAACTGCATTATGATTCATGCATAAAGCTGATCTTGAATTTGGGGTTGCTTACATCCTCATAGTTGCATCTGATTTCACTTTGGGATAACAAATCAGTCACCTGAAATTTAGTCAGCAAAACTTAAATTCAGTGAACACACTTGGATTTCCTTTGTAGTGCAGTACAGCAATGCTTCCATAAAATTGTCAAAAGAATGCCTTTCAGTGTGTTTTGTAAAGGAGGAAACATCTTTCTTCTGGCAGAGATAGGGAAAGGAAGTCAAAGCCATCCCAGTTTCAGTAAGCTTAACTAGAGAATTCTTCAAACAATCAGGGCTGTAGCAGGGGTGCCTGGTTTGGCAGGCTGAGCTGATCAGGGCCAGCCTGTCTCCTGCTTGGCCCCTGCAAGGCAATGCTTTGGGGCTTGTTCTGTTTAGTGCCATTAGCCCATCACCCTTCTGCACAGCACTTTGGAGACACTACAGCTGTGGAGTAGCAGACATGTGCCCAGCAGAGTGGAGAAAAAAGTGAACTATTTCCTTGAAACCTCACTTAGGAGATTTGTACATGTGTTAAAACAGAGATTATTTAGGGGCTTACATGTCCATGGGTTCTTCTGGGAAATGCTGAGCTGAATGTCAGATCTGCTCAATTTTATATTTTGAGTGTTCCTTACTGATTGTACCAGACAGTCCACACAACCTACTGCTTAAGGGAACCCTCACTCTCCAAATCACTCCTCAGTAATGATAAAATGAGGCTCATTTAAGTTTTGGCTGATGGACATACTCCTTTGCTTCATTGCAATTCCTTAATGATTCAAAATCTGATATCAGGAACAACAGATTATGAAACAGAGCTTCCCTAGCAGATAGGTCTTATATGCATAAGAAAATAATTGTATGTTAAATAAAGTAATTGCCAAAGTCAGTAATTCAGTAATACTACTTGCAAAATTCAATACATTTTAAGGCTATCCCACCGAAATACTAGAGAAAGAGGTCACTGATTTTAAAAAAAAATCTAAAATTAAATACTAATATACTTTTGTACACTAACTTTCCATTCTATACCATGAAAACATATTAGAAAGCATTAGAAACATATAGAACTGAGAACTCACAGTAACAATACAACACACTGTGATGTACTCACAGTACAATCAGAAAATAAAAAGAGAATATGCATAGGAAAAAGGCAGGAGGATTTAAGAGTATTGTCTCATTCAGGATTTCAGAACTGAAGGTGCAATAATGAAAGTATGATTTTATAATCTTCCTCCACCTTGGCATTATTCTGAAGTAAATCTATGAAGGCATAAGTAAGTGAAGGCAGTGTGATCTCTTTGCTGATTAAAGTGATCCAGCACTGGGTTCAGATATAGGGTGGTCTGGGTTTAGGGCAACTAGGCCAGTGGTAGCTGGGAGCACATGGAGCATTCACCCTCACCTGAAAGGAAAGGTCTGAGGATTGAAGGATTAAGGGAGACAGTTTATGCATGAGGAACACTACAGCCACCCTTGCTAAACAACACACAGACCAGGATCTGCATCGCTGCAAAATGTTCACTTCTCAGCTAATGGAACATATGTGTGTCCCTCAAGACACTGCATTCTGTACCTCTTCACTTCTCTGATATTTCAAAGACATGAATCTTCCCAAGAAATGAACATAAACTATATGCAAATGTGTAAAAATTGGAAAAAAACCCAAATGCTTTGTATGCGTTATGAATGTTTTTTAAGGGATATCACCTAAATGTTTCACATGTGAGACCAAAACCCTGCTATATTCACAGGAGAACATCACAATTCAAAGAAGTCATTTATTCTGAATGGTGGTCCAGCTTGAGCACAAGCAGCTCCTGAATCCTGATGCTGTACCTTTGTGGAGACAGCCCACGCCAAGAAGCTGTAACACCAATCTAAATAGCTGTAACCTTTGGCAGGAAGACAATGAACGTGAATTTATCCTCACACAGGACAAATCCCTCACAAAATACACTTGGGGCTGGTGTTTGCCAGCCAGTGTAGTTACTGGGCCAGTGTGCTCAGCAGTGGGTGTGGGCTGTGAGCATTGTGCTCCTGTGCTGTCAGCCAGCACCCCACAGCACAGGTACCCAAGGGACCTCCTGCAAACACACATTTTGTGTTCAGTACAGTAAGTTCCCACACACACCATCCTGGGGAAAGCTGAGCATTCTTTAGCTGGAGATCACCCAGTTACTCACTGTAAATTTTTAAAATTGTATCTGCACTTTGCTTAGTGCAATTTGGGTTGTTTTAAAGGCATTTTGTCTCATCTAATTCTCTACTTGACACAAAAGCCTGGAATTCTAAATCACAGTCATTAGCACAGCTCACCAAGGTCATAATCTCACATAACCTGTTTTGCTCCTGGAAGACAGCTCTGAGGGCTCGACTGCCTGCACTGAGTCAGCTCCCTTGTCTTCCAGAATAGGATGTTAACACAGCAGCAGCATTGCTTTTGCTTGAAGTAAAGTATTGCTGTTCACCAGGGGAGGGTTTGCAATAATTGCTTCTTATGTAAACAGGCAGAAATGAATGATGCTTTCTGGAGACCTAAATAAAAGTCTTGTTAATTATTGCAAAGATGTATGGATGTAAAATCTCAGGCCTG
Source organism: Passer montanus (assembly GCF_014805655.1). Taxonomy (NCBI): domain Eukaryota; kingdom Metazoa; phylum Chordata; class Aves; order Passeriformes; family Passeridae; genus Passer; species Passer montanus. Next base: position 5,407,486 of record NW_024369707.1, read on the forward strand.
ATAAACATTGAGCCATTATACACTTAAAGTTCTATTTCATCTTTTATGTTTAAAGAATAAAGCAATAGTGTTGTATTATGTGGATGTGTTAGAAATGCCTGCAAACTATAGGGCTAGTTTATTGTCCAGTATTCTTAGAATATATTAGAGCACAATTTTTTCAAGATATTAAGGCTGCAATAGACAAGTGGACTACTCAGCTGACACTGTAATTACTGTGATAAAGGTAGTGGTGAATAATGAGTGTTGCTGCTGAAGGTACATTGTGGAATAATGAATCAATGTGTGAAATCTGGATGTCCTCAGGATAGGATCAGCCAGAAGAACTGCCAGTAGGTGTTATTTGCTTTGTTCCATCTGAGGCAAGCAAAGCAGGGTACAAACCATTACGAACTCATATTTATTAAGAAACTTAATTGGTATTACGCTGCAAACACGATCATGCAGTGTGCAACAGGTCTACATCCCATCACTCTTATTTAATAGTTTGATATTTCATTTAGTAATGTCTTTTGCCTAGAGGAATACTAAACAGCCACTTTCAGTTTTAAGGAATCAAATGATCTCCTGAAGACACCACTCCCAAAGCTCTTCTAGCTCTCACAGTCTGTCTTGGGGAAGCACACAGTTTTCCTATGTTTCATTTGCCAGAGACAAGTACAAAAGAAAAACTAATCTTCACCTTAAAAAATCCCAGCAAATAAGACACTGGTGTTCCTATACACAAAGTCTGAAAATATGACCGTTTTTGAATCCAGAAGGATGAATCTTAGATTTGCTATTATAATTTTAAATTTTTTTCTGTAGTGCAAGTAAAGTTTATTTAGATTGAGGCTTGCAGTGGGGCTTTCAAGAGACACTTATTGCCTACAGAATCCAGTTCTTGGTTTAGTACATATATGTATATATATATATGCTATGGCTATATATAGGGGATTGGCTAACCTAAGTCCCAAAAAAGTCATGTGTGAAGTGCCAGCTGCAGGGCAGCACAGCTGTGGCCAGCTGGAAATGCAGGCAGGAGAACTGCCACTGGTATTTCAAGAATATATTGTATTTCAGCAAGAGCTCAACAAAACTGGCACTGGGGAAGGGCAGGCCAAAACACAGGTAATCCTCCTGTTGAATTAAATGTTTGGGTCGCCTGAAAGTTCTGATTTTTCCCTTTCTGCAAGAGCTGCAGACATCAAGTACAACTCTTTCTGGAGCAGGCTGTTGGCAGCATGTAACTCACACAACATCACACAACTCAGCTGCCACAACCTCGCTCTCCATCGTCCCCAGAGCTTGTTGTGCTAAATGGAACACAGCCCTTCATCTCATAGCAGTTGTGCTAGACTAAGATCAAAGTCTAGCAGCTGGCAAATTAGCATGTGGGACTCCAGTCACGAGGAAAAGGCCTTTTCATACTTGAAAAACAACAAGTCTACTTCTGCTGCCACGTAACAGTAAACATAGTTATGGTTAGATACGTGATGATGAATAACAAGGATACAGATCACTGGCTCTTGAGTGCACGGAAATGTGTTCACATCACCCAAAATGCTGACAGTGCCAGGATTTGTCACTTGCTTTTAGTGACACCTCTCCCTATGTGCTGTTTTTTATCTATCATGAGCTAAAATTTCAAAATCTGGCAGTACAAGCTAGGTATGGATGTCCTGAACTCACAAGTTATTCACAGAAAGCCAGATACGTATAAAAAGTGGGAAGTTTCATGCATGTGTATCCTGTTTGGTCAGCACTGCTTGTGGTAACAGCCTCTCTACATGACAGGTTTGGTGATCACCTCTCATCAGCTGCATTCCAGGCCCCTTAGCCTGGCCAGGAGGTGGCTGAGAGCTTCTGCTCAAATGAGACTAGGAGGGGAGTTAAAACTGAGCCAGTTAAAACTCTTGATTTTTAGTCAGTCCTTCAGTGGGTGATGAGGAGCACAGGACAGTGGGCCTTTGATGTCGTTAGCAGTGGTAATTCTGGGACCTGCAGCCAGCGTTGGCAGGATGACAGTTCTCACTGGGATCATGGAGGCACTGCTGCTCCCCAAAGCCAGTTATTTTAAGTCACATCTAAACAAGGAATTATCAGCTTAAGATCAGCCTTTCTCCCCTGCAGGTTCAATTAGATGCAATACTTGGTACTGAAAGGCAGAAGCACATCCCTCTCACTTGAGCCAGACTGCTCTTGCCTTCAGTGGGTGTTGGCTGCTGCTGAACTGAAGAATTCACAGCCTGGCCAGAGGTATGTGGGTAAATACCTGGGAGGCTGACATGCCCTTTGTGCCTGTTTGCTTCAGCAGAGGCACAGCAGCCTCATTTCAGACACTTCCCTGCATGCCAGTGCCTGACATCCTGCCTGTGGGAGGGCAGGTGACTCTGCACCATTTCTTGTGCCACCTGCCTGGCACCGCCACGCTTTCTGGTGGTGGCTGTTTGCCTTCTCTCTTACTCATGTCCTGAGCAAAATTAAACCAGCACACCACCAGAAGCTACCACTGGACTCTACACTTCACAGCCTGCCCCATGCACGCTCCTTTTCCTTCCTCCCTCCATACTCTGCACTTGCAGTGGGTGTTTGCTGCTCCAGCCATGGTGTACTTGGAGGCAGCACATCTGCACCAGCAGCCTGCATCACTGCTGTAATGCAAGCAGAGACTAAAAGCCCATTGCAGACAAGATCTTAGAAACATGAAGAGGCTTGCAATAAGGAAAACAAAACAAAATGCTCTTAACACATCTCTGGGGTTTTTTCCTGTGAAACTGTTTTATGAGGTTGGGTTTCTTTAATTCATTGCTAGGTCTTTATGCAATATTACTACCCATTAAATAAAAAGATTTACATACCAAAACAGAAAGACATACTGTATTTACTAACAACCAAATCCCAACACCTTTATAGGTTTCCAGACCCAGCTCAGGAAACCTCTTTTTGGGCTGCAGGGCTAAGCACCAGCCAGATGCTGACAGACATTACAGATACCCCTGGGCAGTGATGGCAGCTCCAGAGTGAAGCTAGGCACTCCTTCTGCCACTGCTGCACTAAAACCAGCATGAGCAAACCCCCTGCCCCCACAAGCCAGAGCATCTCTGCTAACATCTGCTGGATGAAGACTTCACTCTATATCCAAATACCTCTGGAGCTGAGGTGGCTGCAGATCCAGGGGTGGCTCTCGTGTCCTGCTGAAATCCATGACATTGCTCCTCAGCTTCCTTGCAGCATTCCTGGCCCACATCTGAGCTCAGCTCCTCCAAGCTTCTCCTCCAGCACGCAGAGCTGCTGAGAGACCCTGCTCAGCTGCTGTGCCCTCAGCTCTGCTCACCCCTCTCAGCTCCTCCAGCTCCTCTGGCTGTGCCTGCCTTCCCAGCCAGATTTCTGGAATGATTCAGCTCAGGGAATAAACAAAATGGAGTTTCCTCCCTGGGGAGAGGCATGAGCAGCAGGTGAGCAGTGGGAATACCAGCACCCTGCTGTCACAGCCCAAGACTGTCATTACCTTACACCACATGTAATTAAAGCCACAAATCAGTCACACTGAATTCATTTGTTCAGTCCTCATTCACTTGCTTTTAGTGGAGGGGAATCATCTAAAAGCAGCTGAAATCAGGGCATCAGGTCACCTAACTACACATGGGTTTCAGCTGTGAAGTCAGATTCCCGGTATCTAGTCTTACAAACTTACAATCAGAAAACCTCTGTCAGATCCCTTTTCCAGTTCTTTGTGCCTATTTCTTCTGTTGCAAAGATTTGTTTGAAATTACTGATAAATCAGGAAATGTTTGAGGTATGTGAGCAAAACAGAAATCCAGGTGAATTCTGTGTATATTTAATTTTTTAAATGTTCCATTTAATGTCACCAATATTGTTGTACTAAGTGCACTAGTTTTGAGAATCCAGATATGCACTTCATGTAAAAAAACGGAACAAGCCTGGGACTGATGATGAGAGTGCTGAATGAACTAATGCACACTTTAAAAGAAGAACCTTGCCTTCAGTATTAATTTGATCTGAGCTATTGTGGAGCAGTCACAGCCCTCAGACTGCTCTATACTCCAGTAAATTAGACTTAAGTGCTTCAAGAGAGAGTTAAGAGAACTCAAGATATGAAAAGTATCATTCAAAATTTCTAAGAGCTATTAGGAGTGATAATCAGCTACAGAAGGTTCTGCCATTTTTTACATATATGCACACACATGCTTGTAGAACTACTTATTTACTCATTGATTAACTTTTTGTATCTCCCATCCATTGTAGCTCATTTGCTGCAATCCCCTAATCCAAAATTAGGATGGCGATACATACCTTTTCAAACATTAACTGGACCTGGGAATTATGTTCTAATTCTTTGCATTTCAAATGTTCAGAAATTATTGAAATAGGAGATGTAGCTGACTGCTGTAGAGAAATCATGTTTTAGCTAAGCTCAGACTGTTTTTAAACAATACTGTTTATTTCAATACCTGATAAATTCCAATATATTGCCAGTGAACACATAAGAGAAAGCTATTTTTTTCTGTTGAAAATTTAATTGAAAGTTATCCCAAGTAATAATGAAAGCCCATAGCAGCACTGGCATTACATCAAACAGCGTTGGGGCATTACAAAGGCACCTCTGTACTGTTCATGATCAGAGAAAAGATTAAGTGATACAAAGGGCCGGCTGGGGCTTTTTAATAAATTCTGGCAACAAGGTTACAACTCTGGACAGTGGCCAAGAGTGCAGTTTTCTTGTGCAATCAAGGGTATAGCTTAAAACAGAGAAGGAATCAAACCCAGGGCTGGAGAGGGGACAAGCCAACAGGTGGCCACAGCGGAGCCCAGGAACCACAGCTGGGGCCAGTTGTACACTATGCTGCAATTAATTTTCATACATGTTTTAATGTGAGTGATTAAAAGCACAGCTGTCCCTCTGCACTGCCCAATGACAGCTGGTTTTGCCTTCTCCCAGATTAAGTAAAGCCAATCAGGCTCCAGAGCCCACTGAGACCACTTCCCATTGATGTCAGTGCCTGGCTCAGCCCCTCTCCCACTCCACCCTCTGACTGGGAGCAGCAGGTGACTCCAGTGGGGCAGCACCATGGCAAGGGCAGTCTGCAGGCCTTTGTAAGGCAGGACAACCTGTGCCTGACTCTGAACCACCACAGGGCAGAGCAGCCCTCCCCTTGCGTAGGTGGGTCAGGAGTGGCAGCAGGCTGAACAGGAATTGTGAATGAAGCAGAAAACCCAAGATGGTACCCAAGATGGCCTTTGAGCAGTGCCTTTAATCTCTGCACACAGCTAAAAGGACATCCTCCCACAAATACCACTCTGCCCTAAGCAAAGAAGTTGTATTTCTATCAGAAAGGGTCACAGGGGTCCTGCAATATGAATCTTCATTGGAAGTAATATCAGATGTTTTTGATGAACTGTGTAAAAACTGTAATGGCATGTGATTAGCAATTTCACAGGAAAAGGATCAATTTCATGCTCTTCTCTATATTTTCTAGCTCTTACCATCCTGCACTGTGAAATCCTAGAGAGCAAACAGCAATACAGTTGAGCAATATTAAAATATCCTTCCAAAACTGAAAAGGATACATCACATATGTTAGCAAAATCTGTAATAATGCCATACAAATATCAAGCAGGTCATCATTATTATTCAGCTGCCACCACGAAGAACTTAAGACAGATAGTGTAATAAACAGTTTTAGAACTGGTAATTTCCATGCAGGTATCCAAACCAGTTAGGTTTTTTTCCCAAAGGTTGAGTGCCAGGCTATCATCAAACAAAATCAGATGAAGAGATTCTTGTAGAAACAAGACATGAGGTTTAGTATTCCAGTTATAAAACAATTAGTTGAACTTCAAAGCAATTTCATGTTATTGCTTTCATACTTTTGGTTTTGTTCTTTTAAGTGGGGATCATTTTCTTGTACTATTTTATTTTACTAATATAAATAATGTGTCCACTTAATTTTTCTATCTCTTGTAGAACAGAGCATATATGGAGTTTATACCAGATTTTAAAACAAAATTTATTGTCTAAAAGAGGAATCTAGGAGCTCTCCCTTCTATGAAAGTAAATTTCAGCACTCAGAAAAGAAGATCCAAGTATCACTTACTAGTTTTACCTCCACTGACAGCATGCTCAGACTGAGATAAGAATCAGAGCATTTCACACCCATGAGTGGTTTCCTTCAGAGGGGAATGAGCTTCTCGAGATACTCCAGGTAGGGCTGCTCATCCTACAGTGAGGATCAGGGTTTCAGCACTGGATTTTGAGAGACGAGCGAATTCAGCCTCTAAAATACGTTTTTCTCTCCTAGTTTTTACACCAGTGTTTGTACAGACTGGTTCCAGGTGCCATGCGGGAACCAGCTGTGGCACAGCCCTTCCTGCCAGTGAGTGCCAGCAGGATTTGGGATCCTTCCAGCCCTGTGCAGCTGTAGATGCCTGGGAAGCAGTAATCATGCTGTGCCATAAAATTTAACCCAGGCACAGAGGATGAGGGTCCATTCCCAATCCCAAGGCAATCAGTTAATGAACTCTTATTTGCTTCTTACAAATGGTTAGTCCTTTGTCAACCTGTTCCCCGTTTGCCAAACCACTGTCCTGACATCTAGACACTGTCTAGACTTCTGGGCCAGACCTACTGTTAGCTGGTTAAAAGGATTGAGGACAGTTTTCTTCACTATTTTTTGTATTTGCTTTCACATGCTTCAGGCAAATTCTTGCACCATCAGCACCTGTAAGCGGAATCCTCTTGAGCTGATTATTCCTTGGCAGGAACTTCTCCCGAGGTCACTACAGGTTTCCAAGACTGAATGCCTCTCTGATGTGCTTCATGCCCACAGGGTTTGTGACACTGCTCTGAGGTCCATCATACCTAAGGGTTCTGTTTACTTCAGCAGTGCACATTTCTCAATAGTTCCTAAGGCATCTGCACTGCTATGGGACTATTTGGGTGATGAGGAAATTTGCAGTGCTTTGCTCTGAAATGTCTGAAGACAACACACCCAAAAGGCAAAAAGGTCTTGAGAACACATTCCTGTGAGGTTTGCAGGAGGACCCTGAGTCTGCAAGTCAAACAAACAAGAAACCCACATGGTCTTGGAGTCAGACTGGATCAACCTTTTTTCCTCAAGGTGCAGAAATTTCAGCTGACCTGCTGGTGACTCCTCACTTTTGTCTCACGTAAAAGTAAAACAAGCTCCACACAAGACACTGTATAGTGGGAAAGTGAAATCTCTTCCTGCTGACTTTGAGACCTTTCCCCTGGCACCATATGTTTTCAAAGAAGGATAAGTTGCTACAGGCCAGTGTATTTCAGCCTTCCCTGCTGTTTCTCTGATTCAAAGCAGATCTGAATTGGCTGCATCAGATATATTTAAGAGTGAAGAGAAAAGGCACATTGCTTTGAACTTATTTCTATAGTGCTTCTTGGGATGGATGCCTTAAAGTCAACAGACATTTGGCCACTGACCAGAATCCAGCACTCAAGGACAGTGGAGATTGTGGGTGTATCTACATTTTGGTTCAGTTTAGGGTTGCACATTTGAACTGAATCTCCCGAACATAGCAGTAATAATTAGTTAAAGGTATGATTCCTGATGAGCAAAAGCTATAAAACTGAAGGAATAAATTCCTAGGTACAGCTTAACTTCTCACATAGGAATAACCCAGCACAGGACTAGAAATAGAGACATTTCTTCCATAGTTGTGTGGGCTCAGTGAGAGCTGTAGATGCCAGTGCCCATCCTGCCTTTTCAACACCTGTATGAACCTTGACTCCTGAAAAAAAGACAACAGCTATTTCATTGTCTGTGTGCTTCCTCTCTCCTGCTCACTGTTTCCAGCTGAAATTTCATCTTTCTTTGCTTCTCCCCAACTTCCCCCGTGCAGTGCCCAGCCTACAGAGGCCCTACCCCACATATACAGGACAGGCTGCAATTCAAAGGCTGAAAGTTACTAAAGCGCTTATGCAAGTTAATTACTGTGCCTGTTTAATCCCACATAATGCAGATTAGTGCTGTCAGCTACTGTTGATGTAACAGCCCTTCCACTGGGAAACCAGAGGAGATGCTGATGCTGAGGAGATGCTGACCAGTGCTGGGAAAAGAAACCTCATGTGCTGCTCCCCAGTTGCTGTCAGAATGGAGGGCACAAAAGCTGGATATGAAAATCAGGCAAGTTTAGAAATGGTATCACCCCCCTCATTTCAAGAGGAAATTGTCAGCTTTGACCCTGTGCCCCACTTCTGCACCTTGCGATGAAAAATTTTCAGTTCCAGAAGACGGATGCACAAAAAACATCCTTACATCAAGACATGAGCTGTGGTGAACTCAAGCCACTAGACCTGACTTACATATTAAACAAAAAATCCTAATACATATTTCCTTCAAAATGAACACCAAGAGGTCACAGACAAGGCCTGTTGTCCCTTCAGGCAGGAAAAGATGGAAAGGTGGAGGGGAACTTGTACCTCTCTCCACCTGAGTCCCATCTAACAGGATTAATTTACAGCCATTACTCAGGTGAAAAGCAGCAAGGTGTGTTTACACAGGGCCTGCTTATTCCCCAAAAGAGTGCAAACTCTCTGTGTTCAGATGGCTCATCCCAGCAATGAATGGCATGTTGTATTTCAGCTTTTCCTGTTCTAAAGAGTGAAACAATATGGGTTGTCTTGATTTGTAAGAGTAGCCAGGAGTACAGCATTTCACATGACACCTTTGGTAACCCAGTACACGAATAACATCCATTTTCTCAACCCATGCGTTATATGACAGTTCAGCAAATATTTTCCACCTCAGCAGGTTTTACAGTCAAATTACAGATTTTTCTCTTTCTGGTTCATGGCTGATAAAACTTTGACTGATGATAGCAATAATGACAGAATATGTGATAAGGTGGTCTGCCACTGGCTGAGAGTCAGGGCACGGGACACTGAACTTCCTTTAAAAGCCCTTTTTATTCCACATGACTTACAGATGCAGTAAAATTTAATCATTATTTTTAAAAGAGTATAATCAAGTCTAAATCACATCAATCCTTTATTCACATTAGAAATCTCAGTCATTTGTATTTTTAAAATTTAGATTTTGCAAGCAAAAAATAGGAGAGATTAAAAGATTAAACATTTCTTTCACAGATTTATTTTCCTTTTTGTTGAAGACCCGAAAGCAGTTACGTATCCCAACAGCTTCCAGAGCAGCAATGGTTGTATTACTTTTTCTGTGAGGAGGAGAAGAGGAGGAGAAGGAGAAGGAGAAGGAGAAGGAGAAGGAGAAGGAGGAGAAGAAAGAGAAGGAGAAAAGGAGAAGGAGAAAAGGAGAAAAGGAGAAGGAGGAGGAGGAGGAGGAGGAGGAGAAGGAGAAGGAGAAGGGGGAAAGGAGAAGGAGAAAAGGAGAAGGAGAAAAGGAGAAAAGGAGAAGGAGAAGGAGGAGGAGAAAAGGAGAAGGAGAAGGAGAAAAGGAGAAGGAGAAAAGGAGAAGGAGAAGAAGGAGGACGAGCTGATTTCCTCCGCTATCCCTTCTGATCCCTCCTGCCTCCCCTTCCTGCCCGGCGAGGGAGGGAAGCAGGAAAGCCCTCTGAAGCCGCGCACTGTCGGGCACGACTTCGCCCGTCCGCGTTAGCAAGTGCCTAAATCCCGACACCCAGGGACGGAGCATGGCAGCGTGTCCCGCCCCCGGAGCCGAGCACGGGCCGTTCCCAGCGCCCGGCCCCGCGCCCCGGGCCCGCGTCCCGCGGCGCCCTCAGCGCTCCCCTCACGGCGCCACCGCGCCGCCTGGCGGCCACCGAGCTCCCTGCGCCTGCGCCGCGCCCGGGCCGCGCGGCTCCGCCCGGGCACCCCGCGGAGCTCCGTCCTGACCGCGGAGCTCCGTCCTGACCGCGGAGCTCCATCCGGACCGCGCAGCTCCATCCGGACCGCACGGCTCCGTCCTGACCGCGAAGCTCCGTCCTGACCGCGGAGCTCCATCCGGACCGCACGGCTCCGTCCTGACCGCGAAGCTCCGTCCTGACCGCGGAGCTCCATCCGGACCGCGCAGCTCCGCCCCGCCCCGCGCATCTCTGTCCCGACCGGCGCACCTCCGCCCTGCGCAGCCCAGCGCTCCCTACGTTTCTGAATCTTTAAAAGCCGGTGCTGTGTCGCTTACCAGAAGCACCGCTGAAATGAGAAATAGCACAGATTTCAGCAATACATCAATCACCTGGCTTCTGTTCTAACGTGGACCTCGGTGCGTTTTCAAGCACTTACACATCCACATTGTGTAAGTCTTAGTCCTTGTGTAAGTCTTTCTCTTGGAAAACACTATAATTCACCTCTCTAGAGGACAGTCTCTGTTCTGTAAACAGGGAGAATGCCAGATTTCCAGGTAACAAGCCTGTTCCCTAGGATTAAATACTGCTGCTGACTGCAGAAGGGAAGGTGAGCTGATTCATGTCAGCCAAGGAAAGCTCACAGCCAATGTGACAGGCTCTTGGACTGTTTGTTAAATTTCATCACAGCCATTCCAAAAGCAATGTGGCTCCGTTTGTGCCAGTGGGAAATTTAACTGAAAATATATTGGACAAAGAGGTGTGAGCTGGCCAACAGTTTTAGTTGTGACTACTGTCCAGGATGGAAAAGAATCCAGGCTAGATGTCCACCAAATTAGGCAACAAGTATTTCTTGATCCCAGAATGCTTTAAGGGAGTCTCTTCCTCTTTTGCACTGGAAAAGGCTTTTCCCAAGCTTATGCTATTTGTGAAACTTAATGTTAGGGTATGAAAAGCAACCATAAAGGATATGGTTCCTCACCTATGGTTCTTAGGTACTTTTTAATATGGATATCTTTCTCAGCATATGACTACATTAAGCAAATCTATTTCCTCTCCTCACCCTTTTCTGTAGCTCTAGTCTGTCTGTTAACTGGGAAAATACAAGGCAGTTCTGGGATCTGTACTGTAGGCACTGCTCAGGCAGTTCAGCTGCCATGAATTGATACCAACCTTAGGAAAGCTCAGCTGAAACACCATCTACATCCACCCCGCTGCCTTCAGAATCCAGCACCTGGCTGAGGAGGTAACATCACTTACCTATCACAAGCAATGGTGATGGGTGTTGCTGCAGCACCTTGGGAAGCATGAATGTCCAGTTCCTCTCCATTCCTTGTTTTTCTGCATTTCTTGCTTTACAGGTATAACTTGCTTCTTTTTTTTGTATTTCAGCAAACCAGGATGTGATGTTGCTCCATTGATGAACCATGACACACCTCCAATTTACACATGTGCCCATTTACATATAATGGGGCTACTTCAAAACAATCCAAGGCCACTTTTAACCCATTTTTCCTCTTTACACTCTTCTGAGATGCAAGGTGGCATCATCCCATATTAAAAAGTATTTAGCTACTAACAGAATACAATTAGCCTTTGCCAGTCTTTGAAATTGCTAGCTGTCACTACAGCTGTTAGTGCTGCATTAAGCTGCTGTACTTTAAAAAAAACAAGCAACCAAATCCCATTAAATACATCAGTGTTGTCAGGGGGGTGCTTTTCCTCTTCCCAACAGACAAATGTAATCCATTTTTTACTCCAAGCAGCTGTTTAGCTCCCCAGTTCCCAGCATGAAGCAGAGTCTCTGTTCTAGGGTACTATTACTAAGATTTAGACTCCATGCAACTTACACTTAAAATTCAAACCTTTCTTCAAGCTGAAGTTGAATTAAACTCCAAAAGCTGTTATTTCACCAGTTCCTCAGAAGACTGCCCAGCCTCCCATGCGCCAGCAACCCTGCTGTGCCCCCTTGGCACTGACTGAGGGCTGCTGCAGCCCAGCCCTTCCCTGCTGTGGGTCACTTCTCCCTCAGACCCTTTGGAACCCCACCGGGAACCTGGCTTCAGGTTCTCCTCAGGAGAGTGCAGCAAGCAATCCAGCCAAATTTCTCAGTGTGATGAGCACAGCCTGACAGCCAGGCTAATGTGACCCCTCATTCAGCCAGCAGCAGTGAATTCCAGTACCTGGATTACAGTCAGCACAAGCCCACTTTGGTACAAACCTTTATTTTCTCACACCTCCTTGCCACAGCTATCATTGAAACAACTGACATTCATATTTTACAGGTACCATAAAAAGTTACAAAGTGTAAATTATGCTGTGTAGTTCACAAAGTAAAAATACTCGAGGATTGACTTTCAGTCAATGGAATTTGGCACAGAGGTGTTCACACGCGAGGGAACAGGCAGGAGCTTCATCCTGAGCGTGGCAGGCAGGCAGTGTTTGCACGGTTTAGAGGCAGAGCTTCTCCTCTTGATGGGTGGCTGGGATTACCTGTGGCATTGAAAGGCACAAAGAGAAACACCCCAGGAGGCACCCCCAGGCAGCGTGGCATCCCACCAGGAATCTGAGTGCTGCCCAGCTCTTCCAGCTGCAGCTGGGGCAGGGTGTGCCACCATTCCTACCAGCTCCTTGCTCGTGCTTTGTCCAGCAGGAACTGCAGCCGGGGACTCTTGCTCCAACAAACATGGGCACTTCTCTGCTGCAGCAGTGCTGGGGTTGGTGCCTGTGGTGGCCAAAATGGGTCTGTGGCTGCCAGGGCTCTGGCTCTCAGGCTCAGGGTTGCATGGCTGCTTTACAGATTCACACACTAACACAGAGGTAAATATTTCAGATGACACCATGTCTATCACGTTTAGAGACAGAATTCTATTTTAAAACAGTCCTGGGCACACCAGACAATTGGTTAATAAAAGGTAGTTTGGAAGGACCATCATAAGCAATATGCAGTGGTAACTGAGCAACAATAAATATTTGGGTTGTTTGGAGATTTTGTTGGTCTGTTATTTTTTGTTGGGTTTTTGTTTTTGGGTTTTTTACCATCTCCATTGTTACAAAGCAATGACAATGTCAGTAGTCATAGCAACACAATCCCTACTTGTTCTACCTGAGCCAGTTATGGATGGCACAGAGAGCCCACAGATAATTTCCTCATGGGATTCAGAGGAAAGCCTGTTTATAGGATACCCTTTTGACCAGATACTGTCCCAAAATCAGTATCCACATATTCCCTAGAAGTTTTGATTAATTTAATTAACAAAAAACATTGTTACTTTCCATCCTCAACCCAAAGCTAATATTTTTTAATTTACAGCGTGATCTTCTGTATCATTAAGGTAATGGAAAAAGAACTGACTGAAAATGAGAGGAAATATCTCATTAGAAGAGATGATCTAGGAGAGCACAGTCTGACAGATTCCAAATTCTTCTTTCATGAATGATCCTTACTACTCATCAGGGCAGGCAATACAAGTCAAATCCAAAGGAAATTTCACATAGCTGGCTAAGACAGAGCAACTGCTCAGGGATCATCACTTTGTACAATCCTCAGAAATGAGACTTCTTCCCTGGTAACAAACCTGGCATGCCTGACCTCCCTAGAAACATTCCCTTCCAGAGCTGGAACAGTCCTGATCTTACGCTGGCGTCAAACACACACAGCCACAGTGCTTCCTCTTCTCAAACCTGCTCCTAAACCCCATTTTTGCTGAATGATAAGACAGCACTCAGTATTTTCCATGCAGAGACCAGAGATCTCAGCCCAAGGAAAGGTGGGCAGAAAGTGAGGAAGCAAGATGCCTGCACCACAGTGATCATCAGTGACCAGCAAAGGCCTGGGAAGGGAGGGCAAGCACACATGGCACCAAGAAAGCTCAGGGAGAGATGAACTGGGCACATTGACAGAGTCTGCCAGGGAAGAGGGGCTTCTTCAGCCTGCAAATTCCAGCCCTGGTTCCCAGTTTGTTTGTGTCATTGCAGAGAAAATGAGAGCACGACTCAGTGCTGTTTACATCCGGATGACAAACAGGCATTAGAAGGAAGAGCCCTCTTAAAGAAACCAACTTGTTGCTGGAGGGCATTTTGGAGCAACAAGTACACCATGCATCTGCTCTGTCTGGCAAACACTTGTTTGGCTTTGGGGCGTTGGTTCAGCCGGAGTTCACTCCATTCTCGTCTTTTACCACCTTCATCTGGCTAAGATACTTTGTCTCCAGGGTTCCACCTTGTTCTAAAAGCCCCAGCTGTTTCTCCTAAGAGCCTCCAGCCCATGGAATACACAATGTGTCCAGCACTGCTATTCCTGGAGCACCTCCTGCTCAGCTGGGGCAACTGAAGATGCCCAGCTGCCTCACAAGCCCATGCATGACCTGCCAGAGCACCTCACTGATGTAACATTTGGGTGCCAAAACTGCTAAAAGCAGAGCAAAGTCTTCACTAACATCAGACTGCAAAGTCTGAAGGCAGTCAGAAAGTATGTACAAATACAAGAATTTATCTCATAAAAATTCAGTAATATATTACAATTCTTTCCATACACAATAATCTCCAAGACCTAGGCATTTTCGCTGAAAAAAAAAGTTTGGCTAGGATTTTTTTTTTTTTATTATTTTCTGAAGTGGATATCCACATTTAGGATAAACCTTTTCTCAAATTCAGGCACCTGTTTTATGTACAATGCATCCTCTTAACCTGCTGCACCCAAGCTATGCTCACATTGCCTTGGCACTGCAGCTGTGTCACCAGGCATTATCAAGTATATTTTCCTTGGTGAAATTTCAGAACTGACTGAACAAACTGGGCTCCCCTTCCTTCTGTGCAAGTGCTTGACATAGGATTATTTTTAATTTGCACAGGATGAGAGTTCACATGATTCCCTCCTTCTCCTGTCCTGTCCCTGCCATCTCTTCTCAGGTTGAAACTACCAAATCTGCTTCACGTTCCAAACTTATGATCCAAAGCACAGATTGTCCAGAAAAGTCACATCATTCAGTGCTTCCCACCCCCAGCACACACATGCACACAAAAATCTCAACACACTATTCTCCAAACAGGTTTGCTCTGCTCCATGACTTGGACAAGCCATTTTTGCCAGTATCCAATTCAGGGCTGGCTGAAGGATCCTATTTATTCTTGAATTCTCATGTGATTGGTTTACAGTAGCCATCTGCTGAAAACACACACTTTCATTCCTGTGGAAGAGCAGCAGGGGTGTCTGACATTCAGAGAAGAACCTGATGTCATGTTTGATAAATGCTGGTAAAGCTCTCAACCTCTAATCAAAGGCTTGTTGGATTTATGCTTCTGCTACTGATCTCATGCTGGGGCAATTTCCTGTGCTCAAGCTGTGGTAAGGACATCTGTGTGGAGTCTCTCACTCACATTTCTGGCACACATGAACCTAAAAGGACAACTCAAAACAGCACTGGCTTCAAGGCTTACATCCCAATGATCCCTCCCCCCACCACCCAAGAATAAGATAAAAATCAATAAATCATCTAATAATCCCTTCTTGAAAATATTCCTTACATTAGGATAATTACAGATTGCAAAATATGGATTGCAAGAAAGACATCTTTGAGCAGACACTGCTTCTTTGCATGAGATTTGGAATTACAAATTGTAATTTGCTACTCGAAGATGAGAGATTTATGTGCAGGGATGCCATAATTGCTTTTGTGTTCTTCGAATAATTTCTTTAGTTTCTGTAGATACAATGCATGTAGCTGATCAATCTCTTCAGTGGTGGGGTTCAAGTTCTGTTTTACAGGGATGGGGCTTCCCACTGTAAATCAAACACAACAGCATTAGCTTCACTGACATCTCAAGGAATTGCTGTTCCTTCTGTGAGAGATCCACCACAGCTCCCATCCAGATTGCAGAATCACAGCACAATTTTCTTACCCTGGGGCCTGATCCTGCCTTTCACAAGCCTGAGTCCTGGGTCTGGTTTTTCACTTCTTTTTGCTCCACTTCAGGTAAAAGGAATTAACACCCCCGCCCCCCAACATTTCAGTTTGGCAGCAGAAGAGCAAATGAGAAGGGTGATAAGCTCTAATTTGAAGGAGCAGTTGACACTTCAAGATACAATCCTATGGGTTATGTGCTATCTACAAGTTCAACACAGTATTTTAAAAAATGTACTTTCTCAGGGTCTTCTGATCTGAATAGTAAAACCTCTCAGTGTGAGGTGTGCTTAAGAGGACAGTGGTGCCTTCAATCACACTGTCACATGAACAGGACTGAAGGAAATATTTATCTTCCAATTTATTCAAAATGGACATCACTGCACCAGAAATGTGACCTCAGCCTAGGGAGGGGTAGCATGTAAATTCCCTAAACCCTGTGAGGGGTGTCTGAACCATCCATTGCCCACAAATGTCACTGGAACCAAAATGTTCTCCAGGCACTGTGCAAAGCCTGCTACCTGCTCCATGGGAGGTGACTCCATGGAAATCCAGAGGGCAACCTTCTCTTCCACAAAAGGCTATGGCTAAAAAGTGGATTGCTAAGAGAAGCTTCCCATGATCTCAGTCTCTCCTGTGTTGTTCAGTCACCAGATTTTGACAGCTATTCTTGCATTGGAAGCACCAACACCTTAATAGACCCAACTGGGATTACAGAGAAAACCTAGAAAAACAGAGACCTAAAAGCACCCTCAGGACTTTTCCAAATGCACCAGAAAATTCCTGTTAAGAGATGTTGCCACTTCAGATTGGATGGTGATGACTAAAGGGAAGCCTAGCCAGAACCACAAAGAGCTGGGCCTGCATTTTCCTGCTGCAGCTCCAGCTGCCACCATCTCTCAGGCCTGTGTGGTGCTGAAACTCAGACTTTACACAGATGGGGTGGGAACCCATGCCTGGATTGAGCAATACCTTAGAGGTGTGAAATCAATACACATACAATACAGGATTTCCAGAGGTAGGACTGGAAACAGCAAACAGCCCCCAAGCCCTTCTGCAACAGTCTCTTCTCCCAAGAGTGAAGATTTCTTGTGGGATAGAAAACTACACTCATCTCTCTAATGTTATGTGCAGCTTTAAGGAACTTGCTAAATTTGATATTTTAGAGTTGTTTCTATTTCTGTAAAGCAGCAATAAAATAAAAAAAAAAAAGTAAAGGAAAAACAAAAGTACTCATAAAGCCCAAAACACTCAAACTTCACAGATCTTGGCTTAGCTGAATGGCTCTTGAATCCCTGGCTTCTGAACTACCATTGGAATCACCCATACTTGGCCACGTTGGCAGCACAGCTCATCACCTCAGGTGAGCTCCCTGCAGCTCTCAGGAGCTGAGCCATGCTTTCAGAGCCAGGCTGAGGCATACCAAGAACACCCCACACACTTCCAAGGACACAGGGACATTGTGGTAGCTCTCAAACATGCAGAAAGAGACAAAAAAGGCAAAGGATCTCTTGAAATCTTACAAGTTCTGTTGCAAGACTCTGGTCTTGCTGAATTGTAGCACTTCTGTGCTTTTGTCATCATGACAAAATGCCTCATAGAATAAGACATTTTAAGCTTCAGAACAGCCCTGGTGTCATCAGCCCCCCCCCCCCCCCCCCAAAAAAAAAAAAAAAAATTAAAAAAAAAAAAAAAAAAAGAAAAGCAGATTATAGATCTCATCCAATACATCTCATTTCAAAGCTTTGATAACTTTTCTGCTTTAAAATAAGTGGCATTTTTAGCCTGCCTGTGTACAATGCAGGCATTAAACATTTTCAAAATATTCAACTGCATGAAATGATAAAACACAGATCTGCTTGAAATTTAACAGAAAAAGAGCTATGTTTTTGTCTTAAACATTTTTATTTGTTTAATACTATAATCACATCAACCCCATAAAAAGGGAGGGCCACTTTCAAAGTCCCTTGTGGAACACCAGAAAAGCTCAATTTTCTTTAGTTCACTCAGGTAGAATCTGACTAAAACTGATTTATCAAAAAATTTACAGACAACTGTTGCCTTTGCATGAGACCCAGCATCACCTATTTTCTAAAGATGTGCTTGTCAATAGCACTAGTAAAACCATGAAAAACATGTTCAGTTCCACACTCCAGTGAGAGCAGATGAGCAGCAATGAAAGCTTTTGGGGAAAAACACTCTCCCAAACTGCCTGTTGACGTGACACGCACACTCACAATTACACATGACAGGATCTTTCCAAGGGAAAAAGCCAAGAGGGAAGGAAACACCCTAAAGACCTGCAAGGGCATCTAAGTGGCAGCGTGCCCAAGGGCTGTGGCACCACGAGGTGTCCTCTCCCTTTCCTCCTGCATCTCTCCCTCTGGCCTGATGAGCACCAGCTCAGGACCACACAAGCTCCTTCCAGCAGCCCTGCTCCAGAGCTCTGCTGGGCTGGCTGTACCTCAGCTGGAACATCCAACTGTTACTTCTCTGCAGAGCTAAGAAATGAAGGTTCTGGGCTTCACACAAAACATCAGAAGCATCCAGAACCCACAGCAACAGCTGCAGAGCTGTGGCAGCCCTCTGGACAAAACTGGACAACTCTTGGATTTCTTTATGGATTGCCAAGGAGAGGAGCCTATGGGTAACTGAGAATGAAGAGTAAGATTTGGCCTGGGACAGAAAGGGGAAAGGGAGAAAAGAACAGCCCCCTTTAACAGGGAAGGACACTAAACCTCACATACCTGTTTTAGATGCACAGTAATTAATTCTGTTAGAACAGATTTATAAATTTACAGATATTAGCAGCACATTGATGATTTTTTAAACATTTGCAAACACATTAGAAAAGGTGCAGGGAACTTACCAACAGTATGAATAGGCTGCCTGTAAGGTATTAAGCCAAAACTGTATTGGAATACTCCTCTAGCATGAAATAGTGGTAAAGCAAAGCCCATTATCTTTTGCAACTTCTCCTGTACATTCCTAAGCCATGAACCTTTGGGGTTTGCAACTTGCTTGAATAGTTCATTTTCACCAAAGGAAAACACTGGGACCAGATGAGCCCTGTGAAACAAAGAGGACACTGAGAATTCTCCATCAGCCTGCACTTGCACTGCAGTTCACATCAGCAGCATGGAAACAGTTTCACAATAACCAGCACAGAGAGTTTCAGCAGCTTTGGATTTCATCAGCAACAGGCATTCAACTCTTCTCATGTGCAGCAGCTTTTTGGATGCCTTGGCTGGTTGGTGTTTAAAAAAAAAAGTGATTGGCACACAACTAGCAACTTGCTTTTGGCAGTATTTGGTTGGTTGGTACCTATTGCAATTTGTGACTGTTCGGAATTATGAAAATGAGTTATTGCATATATCATAAGTATGTTATTATCCACCACTATTTCAGCAAGTCCACCCTTGTTCCACTGCATTTTTTCCCTTGGCAAGCAAAGAAGCCTCACTGCTAACTTTATAATGCTCCCAGCTGGGTGGCATCAAAACCAGATCTTGGCTTTCCCTTGTCTTTTGACCAGAGTAATGCGTGCCCTTGATTTCAGCACAAAAACCTTGATATAAACCAGACACCCTCACAGACATGAGGGCAATGCCAAATTCCTTCTGTGCTGTCCAATTTCCAGCCAAACCCTGCTTCCTCTGGACTTCTTTGAAAACAGAAGCCGTAATCCATTATTCCCAGAGGTCACATCTTACCCACAGAAATTACATGAACCCACTTTGGCACTTGCACAGCCTAATGAATTCTCATCCAGTTCATGAATTGGCCTGGGAGGAAAGGCACTGACTATCTCCTGGACAAACAACCTGAGTGGATAGAATCAGTGCAGGTAAACCCACCATTGTATTTAAAACCTTGGCTGCAGCACGGTTTTTGATTAATGCTTAGTTTCATTAAATATTCTACAGAGTTTAGAGGAAAAAAAGCAGGGTAATCCTAAGCAGTCTCTGAAGGATTCAGGGACATTTTCTTTACTTAAATCCTAGTTTCTGTATCTTAGCTCTATTCTGTCCCCAAGGTTTTGAGAAAAACCTTACTGTAAAATAGCAGTATTGATAGAACATTGTCAGAATGAATATCTGCAGAGCTGTGAATGCTTGGGGAGGGTGCACTGAGGACAGAGCTGGCTGTGGACTGTCAATATCCACCTGTACAGTAAAAAACAACTGCTTCAACAGCTTCTTTAGCCTGAGGACTCACACAGACTATCATTCCCACATGCTGTTCTGAGTAGTGTCTGCTCAAAGTTTCTTTCTCCAGTGGATTTATCACCCTGCCACCTGTAAAAGAAATATCATAAAGCCTGGTACTTACTGTGGCTGTGTAAACACTCAACTTTTTACAACACTAAGACAAACAGGAACATCTTGTGGTGCAATAGCTGTGGTGCCCTAACACTGTGGGATTTGTTTTAATCTAGTGAAGAATTTTGCAAGATACTATGTAGGAGGCTGAGACAGAGAAATAAGTAACTTATGATTGTGAAATTAAAGATAAGTTATCTGATTCATCATTTGTTTTG
Source organism: Passer montanus (assembly GCF_014805655.1). Lineage (NCBI taxonomy): Eukaryota > Metazoa > Chordata > Aves > Passeriformes > Passeridae > Passer > Passer montanus. The sequence continues at coordinate 5,427,721 of NW_024369707.1, forward strand.
TGTCTTTAGGATTTCTTCACATTGTATCAGATATTTGAACTACCTTGGACCAAAATGTCTTTTGCAAAAGTGCAGAGGACTTTTGCTGACATATTCAGGCCACATTTGACAAGCTCCTAGCTGAGGAACACAGCTTCTCTGTGCTGGCAGCACAGGAGTCAGGGCCAGAGAGCACAACCCTCTGCATTGCCCCTTCCTTTCTGAGCTGGTGTTTGCTGCTGCAGATCATGAGCATCAGGAATGTGTGCAGGCACTGGTGGAAGATGGGTCTTCTCATCTTGTCCCACAAGCCTCCCCGGTCTTTTCACTTCCAGTTGAGCTGGAAATTTTCTTCCCATTTTGTTAATTATTAAAAAAAAAAAAGACTTCAAAAGCAGAAGCAATTACGGGATGCTGAGTCTTTGGGCAAGAGCTCTGTTAGACTCACACTGTCCCACAGCCCTGCTGGACAGATGAGAAGTCAGAATTCCTGTGCTTCCCACAGAAGCAGGTTTTTGTGCTGGTGTTTGCAGGAATGACTTGGAGCCTGCTGGTTACATGACCATGTGAGTTGTAGCCCTTTGCCACTGGGGCAGAGACAGGCACTGCCACCCAGAGGAGGGCTCTAGACAGCCATGGCCCTTTCAGAAAGATGAGGACCATCACTGGAATCTAAGGAAGTGAAGGGGTAAAGGGGGAATTCCTGTGTTTTGTAAGTGTCCCACTCTTGTTGTTGTGTTGGAGATGCTTTTGAAATCAATGTCCTGAGAGGCACAGGTGTATCTGATTTCTCAATCCAGATCAATTTAGATGAGTGATAGCCTCCACCAACCTCTGTGATACGACAGACCAGACATCTATCAACACACTTGTTAAAAAAAAGTATCTGAATATTCTTCTAATCTTTATGGTTAAAACAAATAAAAGCTAGTGAGTGCTGAGGATCCCACTGAATTAATTAACAGTTGAGCAAAAACTGTGTAAGGACACATTTAGGCAGTAAACTCCTAGTTCAAATACATAAGTGCTTTTTCTGGGTACAAATTAGACTAGAATGCTACATTCTGTTGGCAAAAAAAAAATATTTATGAGAATCCTAATGATATGTATAAGAAACACCCTTGGAATTTTGGCACAGAACAATTTCTTTACATTCTGTTGGCAAAAAAAATATTTATGAGAATCCTTATGATATGTATAAGAAACACCCTTGGAATTTTGGCACAGAACAATTTCTAGAACAGTTTCTAGTTTTTTGCACTCTGTGTAAAAGCATAGCCCCTCTTCTCAGAGACCACCTTTTCTCCAGTTAATAGCTTAAATAGCTTAAAGCTCTGACAGATTTCTCAAGACTAGTCTTTTTTTCTCATTGCTCCACATGTCAATGTATAATCCTGAGAGCTGTTCAGAAAGTGTAGCTGGAACACATCACTGGTTGCAATATTTCTAATATACAAACCATCTATACCAGTCCAGAACAAACACAATATCTTATACTCTATAAATGACTCAAAATACATTGATATCATCTCTGTTTAATAACACACTGATGGCTGCTTCATAGTAAAAATTTATCTAGTTTTTCTTGAGATTTTCACCCAAAATTCCCAGGAATTTACTTTTGCAAATGGCAGTCTTCAAAAGAAAGTCTTTAGAACCATAGTGAAAACAAATCCTCCTAGACCATCATTCTCAGTGATTTAATGGAACATGGCCTGGCTATACAATCGTTTGTTTGTTTGCTTAAAATGATAAGAAAATTCTACCTTAATGTATCTTCAATTTACAGAATGGAAAGCAGAATGTTTGCTCTACTCAGCAAAGCCAGCCAAGATTTACTAATATTGTTTCATAATTCTTACTCTTTGCTAGTGCAAGAAACAATGGAAATAAAACAAGATACACTAATAACAGCTACTGTCACAAATTATGAAAGTCAAAGGGAGTTTTCAACACTCCCAGACTGGATCTAGGTGGACAGATTGGCTCCTGTGCCAGATATCTGCATGTTCTTCCACACTTAGACTCTTTCAAATTCTCTAATTCTATATAATATGAACTATATTTAAGAATCAATCTGCATTCAAAGCATGCTTCATGGAAGACCTACCCATGTTTCAGGGCCATTTTAATAAAGCCCTTCCTCTTGAGGATGTTCAAGGTCAGGCTTCCAGGATGTGCATTCAGAGATTCCTCTGCTCCTCCAATCACAATGACAGATGCATGGCCACCTCCTTTATTGCTCAGCACATGGGAGACACTTTGCTTGGATGCAGAAACCATTCCTTCAGGAGGAAACATTTTAAAGGTGACCACTGGATCTTCATGTACAAGTACAGTGAAATTTAAGAATATTTTAAAAATATATAAATTATTTTTCAAAATTATAACAGCACAGAGCAGATTTCAAAAGTTTGGATTCAAGCTCCTTACTCTGCAACAGATTTGATTTTGGGCATGTGCTTTGATTTCACACTGATGAGTTAAATGTTTTTGCCTATTCCAAGAGTTTTGAGTTCTTCAGAGTGTGCTCTTCTGGCAACTTAACTCCCCCTCAGAGAGACTCTGTGCCCAAGAACAGAGGAGGTGAATGGCAGCAGATACTGCTGAGAGGCAGCAGCTGAAGCTGTACAGCAGGTACAAACACAGGCACAGAGGGGTTAGCAGAATGTATAGAGGACTTGTTAACTCAAACATGGAGCTACAGTGCCAAGAAGATCCCTCCACTCTTTTCACAGCTATAAAGCAGCAGCATCTAAGGCAATGGCATGACAGCATCAGAAGATGCAGAAAAGACTCACTTCTACAATTTCTAATAACTGCATCAGCTCATTCTCTAGTAAACAGGCCCAGGCACTTACCAATATTTAGGCTAAACCAGCAGATTACATTAAGATTTTCTGGTACTTCTGCTGATGCAGATACTTCTAATTGAAGGCACACTGCTGTACAAGACTTTATCATCTCCTTAGGTCATTCTCTGGACTTGGTGCTTTGAAAAATCCATTTTCCAACAGATATGCACCTAATCTTTCAAAGGTTCCTCTTCATTCTTGCCCTATGTTTTATTTCAAAGGCTTGTAGTAGTCCCATTTATCCAGAAGCTATGTTTTATTATACTGTGTTGAATTCATATAATAGAACTGACAATTTAGAGATCAAGTCTAGTTTACATTGTTGGTTTTACAGAGTTGGTATCAAAATGCACTTTTGGATGTTCTGCTCCCTGCTTGGTCTTTTTACCAATAGAGACATTACAATGTGGATTATAAAAATTTTGGATGAGAGGGAAGATGACTGTGATCTACTTTTGAGAGCTGCCTACCAAGAGGAATAGCTTCCAACTGGAGCAAGTCCAGACCTCAGCAAAAAGCTACGTCCATTTGCCATATCTGCCTTCACAGACACTGTTACTCTGAAAATGCAGCTGACCTGGGACTCACAAATAATTCAAGTGGTGCTCATTCAAGACAGCATGAATTTTCCCTTGAAAGGAAAGCAGAAATCACTGCCTTTCCCCAGGACAAATGTGTCTCCTGCTGAAGCAGAGCTGCCCTGCATGCAGGGCACTGCTTCGTGCCCACACCACAGCCCGAGGGTGCCACAGCTGCACTGCCAGAGGCAACAACTGCACGTGCTAGAGCCAGGCAGAAAGACTGGGAAATGAAACATGGTGCCAGGAGCATGGCTTTCAGGACATGGAAGATTTTGCAAGTGTTTTATGATTGGACTGGTGACCTGTATTACACCAAAGGTCCCCTCTCGTTTATCAGCTGCATACCTGTGAAAACAGAGCTCCAATGCTGGCTCTTCTTTAGTGTGCTTTTTACTGCAGCTCTTTCTCATTCTGCAGGTAAATATTTGTTCCCATGGGTCAAGTTGCCAAAAACATGTAAATCTGACTTCCAGACAATGATTAAACAACAGTGTTTAAAATTGCAATGTTCTACCACTGCCAATCCCTCACTTAGCAAGGCTCAAAGAACGCCCTCAGAAAATACATTTGCATGGAAAGGCATTCTCTGATATGTTGGAGTATACATAGATAAGTAATTCTGATATTAATCTGGGAAACATCCTAGGCATGTTTCTGTGCATGGAGCAGTGGAACAGCTTCTCTGAGATTGCAGTGTCTGTGTTGCAGTCGTGAATAAAGTTAGATCTTTGTCTCCCAAACTTGTGCATCAGAACATGCTTAAATGTTGTACTTGACTGAATTTAAGTAAAATAACTCATTTATTAAACCACTGAGAGGGAGCACTAGTTCTTATGTCATTCTTCTCTTTTTCAGTTTCCCCTACTCAATTGCTTGTTATTTTTATCTCTTATTACTGTAGTACCAGTCATGAATGTCACCTCTTTATGACAAATGCTTCTCAGAACAGAGAAAAAAGATCCCTCTCTTTAGAGTTTACATGTCAATTAAAATTACACAAATTTGCAACATAGTACTTGAATCAGAAGAAAGCAATTAATTTCAGAGTATAAAGATATTTGTAATGTATAACACAAAGCCCTTCAGGTAAAAGATTAGCCTGAATTTGTTTACAAGTGCCTGCTAACGACTAAATAAAATTACAAATTGTTATGCCCTTCTCTTGTATATAAGGGGTACTCAGGACTGCTGTTTGATAGTTCAAAGGAAAACCAGCAATTTCTTTTCAGAAAGAAAAAACAACTCAGTGATATAGTTTACAAAACTATTAATAAAACCTTTCAAATTTTTTTTGCCACAACAGTTCATCATAAAATAGAGGTTAAATTTAGCACCAGCAGTGATCCTTCTGAAATTACTCACCATATATAAGTAGAGGAATAGACTCTACATTTGTAACAGAAGCTAAAATATGGAGCAACAGTTGAGACATTCTGCTTTTACCTACCAGCACTCATTATGTATTCTCTGAAGAAGGGACAGCCAAACCAGATGGGCATGATATGGAGATATGGAGTAAGCCCAGGAAATAAATTTTTGAAAGGAGGATCGGTGCAAAAGTTTCCAAAGGCTCCAGCAACCAGGACCCCATGAGGGTGAAAGCCAAGTAAGTAGTTGTGATTCGGGTTCAGTTCTGACGTTTTTATAAGCTGAAAAATAGAGTCAGTGGTGGGCATTATAATATTTACCTCAAAAACAACAGCTATGGAGATTGCACATTGACAGGACATAGAAGCAATGACAATGAGTTTCCTTCTGAGCACTTAAAATACTGTTCTGCTTTACAGATAAACAAAGCTTAAATAGATGTGTCAGGATACCATGTCTAGATTTACTGTGCTTAATTGCTATCTTGTCACCCAACAGCCCAACTAGAAAACCAGGCCCTACCCCTTTTTGTCACTAAATGTCAGATTTCGCATGTTTTAAAAAGAAGTTCACGCTGCAGTGAGTATTAGAATTTTAGCAAAGATGAATCTTAGGTGTTTGTTCATGGTTATGGCTATTGAAGCTGTTTGTGAGAAACCTTTTACTCACATGAATGGGAAAGTATTCCCTGAAGTACTTCCAGACAGTCCAGCTTCTGACCCAGTGGGACCGTCTGCCCCCGGCACACGGTGTTCCCCAGTCGAGGTACAGCCACAGCAGGTACAGAACAGCAAGGAACCAGAAGTTGCCCAGGATCAGGATCACGAAGAATCCACAGCAAAACTCTGCTACAAGAGACAAAAAGTGAAAGCATAGCAAGCATTAATCACATCTGTGTCCTTTTAAGAATGCCTGACCTTCATATGTTTTTAGAGATTTACTGAAAATGCAAACAAATTCAACTCAGCTTATTCCAATGGTGTTGTTACAGTGAGGGTGAAACATCACAAGGGTGTACCATCTCAGTCTATTATTTCACCCTCCACTGCACAACTGGATGTTTGGTTGAGAGGATCTGGTTTACCTAAGGCAAAATAAAAGGAGACAGCAAGAGCTAACAAGGATGTAATGCTTTAGGGATAAGAAAGGAAAGCTGGGGAAGGAAAGAAGGAAAGGGAGCCATAGCAACATCTCTTTTCTAATTACAGGGATGTTGGGCAATCATTTTCTTTTCTCTTTCTCAGATCTCTACCTATAACATGGGGTGGTAGTTCTACTCCCAGCCAAAAGTGCTGCCACTGGCCAAGGAGATGCACTAGACAAGACCAAAACACAAACAAGTTCCACTTCAGCCACTAAACCCATCAGTCAAAGGGGAAGTTCAGCGCTGCTATGGGAATGCAGCAGAAGGTTAAGTCCTGATACTTTCAAACTCAATTAAGTAAGAATTGTAACATCCTGCTACAATAGTGATACACAAGAATTGTATTATACACAATTCAAAGAGCAGGAAAAAGTTGTTTGGTTAAATATAATGTGTTACTTGGAGCTCAGCCTTGTAATAATTACTCAGGGAAATCCTATGGAAACTTTACCTTTGTAGAACTTGCAAAATTTTAGTCTTGCAGTGTGTTGAGCAGCCCTGGTCTGAGATGTGTGAGGAGTAGGAGCTGCTGCTCTCTGCCCTGTGGTACCCCTGCAGCAGCCTGCTTGCTCTGCCACCTCCTGAACAAACCCCTCAGGCTCATGGAGCAGATGCTGAAGTCCAGGTTGCAAGGGAGCCAAGGCTTTAACATCATAAATTTATACAATGGCAAACAAAACAGGACCTAGTTCTCACTGAAGACTCAATGGGCAGAGTTGCAGGAACACAACGTTTTTCAGAGATATTTTACAATGCAGAAGCAGTACTTTATGTCTCAAAATTGACTGGCTTTCATGACAGCAATATCCTGTGGACTACACCAGTGAAACATACTGAGCTAAACACACCACTAAATAGAGGAGATTTAAAAACAAACAACAGAAGTATTTCAGGCAATAATTTGGCTCACACAATGTAAAACATCACCAGAACTGAAAACTTTAGAATAAGTAGATGAACCAAGAGTAAAATCCACTCATCCTAGTTGAGATCACCTTCATTCAGGAGAGACATTACTTGGGTGTTGAAAAGTCAGCAGATTCCCTGGACTGTGCAGGTTTTGAGCTGAGATCTCAGCTTAGTCTACAGGCAGACTAGCATTTCTTCCAACCTGAATATTTACTTTTTCTGAACTTCAACCAGCTTGTTCCTGTGCCTAGTCTGACTGTGCCTTCAGAATAGAATTGGATCTCTTGTCTAGAAGGGGATGAACATTCACATTTCCAGCAGGATTATGAGCAGAAAAATAAGGAATTGCATTTGCTCGGAGGAAGGGAGAAGGAAATGACCATAAACAAAAGCAGGAGCAGGACAAACCTACCATTTTCATACCCCATTCTTCAGTACAGAAGCTCACTGCTTCCTCCTCAAGCAAACAACCGTGGTCTTGCACAGAAAAGCACTTGAGCAAGAACTCTTGGAAAACACCACAGCTAACTGAGGCCCACAGACCCCCAAAGTCAACACAGAAAACTCACAAGAACTGAAACCACTTCTAATGAACATTATTAATGCAGGACAAGTAACACGAGTGAAATACAACACTCCAATTCCACAGGGAATTTCACAGGGAATCCCACAACAGCATCACTCCAAAAGAGGGCACAGAAGTCTGTTGAGGAAAAGTCATTACCTGTTCCTTGAAGAATACATCCTGACACTATAGAAATTTCTAGGAATGCTAATCTGGACAGCTGGACAGGATAACAAGGTTCTCGGTTTAAGTTTGAACAAGTATGAGTTTTTTTTCTAGCAGCTATAAATCAATGAATTTGTTATGCAAAATGTAGTAAGTATTTCTATCTCCTACCCTTCCTTTCAGAAGCACTTCCCACTTAACACAGAATTAATCACATGGCTTTTTTAACACAGAATCACATGGCTTTTTACTATGAGTTTGCTAGCAAACAGCTGAAAAGTGCTTTGCAGCCAAGCATCCTTGCTGTGAGAGCTGATTACATCAGCAGTGAGAAGGCTCAGATAGCAGCAGTTAATCCTCTGCAGACAAACATCCACCACATCAACAAGCTGGCTGCTTTGCTTTAGCTGGGACACCTTCCCCAGTGCAGGCAAGGTATAGGGAGATAAGTATGGTGTTAGCACTTCCTCAGGGGAGCTCAGCATCTTGTAGGACAAAGTTGATTACTGCATTCCCAAGGAGACATGTGAGGCAAATTCCTTTTACCATACCTCCTCATTATTTCAACGAATTAGCAGCCTGCAAGATGAGCTAAACGCTGATGACTCAAAACCAATGAGCCTGTAAACACAAACCTGATGTTTTTTCCTTCAGACAAGACAGTGAGTAAATAAATAACAACCAATTTAACTAAATTCATAAACAAATTCCAGGCAAAAGGTGAATAACTTGGGATTTGTCTGTCTACTGCATCATGTCCTTGGATGTAGTTCCAGTGTACATTCTAAGTGTAATTTTTTGGTTGAACTTCAATTAGAGCTTTGAAAAGTATCTCCGTGATATATGGGATTGTGGGATAGGTGAGGGGACATGAGGAAATATAGATTAAAAGACAAATCACTGACATGAAACTCTGAACATTGGGTTTTGAACCAATGTTGGTGTGTCACTTCTCCTACATTTCCCATTTACAACACATGGATACTCATATTTTGCAACAAATGGTGAAAACCACTCTATGTAGTGTGAACAACCAGCACTGGCAGCCATCCTGCCCAGTGATTGCACACCTGGTACTTCAGTCATCAATCAGGCTCTGAGTTTGCAGCTGGGGGCACCAAATTTATGAAATAGTTGAATACCAGAGATAGGAAGCACAGGTTAAATCTGGAAATTGGAAGCTTCAAATGCATTTGGAGTTACTAAGGCATCAAAAATGTTTGAATAATATCTGTTGTGAAAGCCAGCAAAAGCAAGATTGTCCCTAGAAGAGAAAGCTCCCATTATGCTCAGAGCAGTCCTGGACAGCATGGGCAGAGCAGGTGTGTCCCTGGTGCCAGGTGCTGGTGTCACCCCAGCAGCACTACAGGCTCTCTGCAGTGCTCCAAAAACCGAAGGAGCTCACTCAGAAACTGGCTGGGCAGCCAGCATTTGTTGGGTATGGATCAGTCTCCTGTGAGGGCCTTTGTCAGGTTATTGGTGACAGCTGGGAGCCACAAAGATATCTGAGCACTCCTACAAGGAAGCTGCATCTCAGCAGTGCTGTGACAGCAAACACAAACACTCAGATGCCAAGCTTTAGAGGCCTCTTGATGCTGAAATTTGGTTCCAAGTTCCCAAGACCTTCCACTGGCAAATACTGATAAACTAGAGATACAGAGCATTACACAAAACTGACTTGGAGATAGAGTGGCCTGGATACCATAAATCCCCAAGTTACTAATTGCCAAAGCCCAAGACAGCATGCCAAATTTAGTCTATATGTTTCCCATTTCTTTTCTTTCTCCTTAGGCATTCACTGTCACTTATGTTCATATAGGGGTTGTCAGGCTAGGGTCTCTGACCTGACACAGCAGAGCCATTTTTTCTTAGTATTTTTGAGAGATATAAACAAATACACCCAGAGACCTGGTTAAATTCCCTCCCTAAGAGGTAGCTAACAGAGGCAGCAATCCTAGAAACACTAGTCAGTAAGAACCCAGTTATTCTCTGCGATCACACTTCAGACCCTACCCATAGGCCACCAATAAACTTCATGGATACATGAGTACAGAGTGACAAAAACAAGTAGCAATACCAGCCAGGTTGCTAGGAAAGGCTCGTGGAGCTTAGCTGAGTTTTCTTAAACATCTAAAGGGTTTTTTTTAAAAAGACTTTGAGGAAGAACAAAACTATATTAGTTATCCAACTACAGCTGATGAATTAAATCAGCACCAGATAACAAACCATTGTGGCATGTTTGCAGGAAAGGTTAGTATTTGCTTTAGCACATTACACTGACACCTTCTTTCTCAACACAGAAACCACTTATTATTCCAGCAGCAATCTCTCACTCTGTGGCAAACGTTTCATCATTTCTATTCTTTTGGGGAAGCCAGATCCACAACTCAAAACTGTCTCCAGCAAGTTCAATTAACAGACTGCTTCATCCTACATGCACGGAAGTTTAATCACCAGAGTACAGGATGTAGTTTAATATATACCAATGTCTTCAGCATGTTATTTTGTGGCTTTGTGCATATTAAAGTATAGCTTATATTATAAACTGATTTGGCATTATTAAGGGTTTTGCAAATAAATACAGGGGTGCCTGCACAACAGTCACTTCCTAAATCCCCAGTGAGGAGACCAGGGACACTGCTGGGCCCCAAAAGTGGGCCTTAGAAGATGTACTATTCTCCCCTACCATCACCTTTTCTCAGAGAAAAACACTGGTATCCCTTCTGCAGGGCTAAACTCTCATTTCCCTCTCTCATCGTCTGGCCCAAGACACCACCACTCCACCCAGGCTGCTCAGTTTTGCATTTGATTTTATACATGTTCCAAGTCCACTGTCCATTTTCACATCAGGAGCACAGAAGTTAGCAGGAGCACATAGCTCACCAACTCACCTTCTAATTTTACTTTCTTCAAAAACGCTGTCATTTGATTTGTGTACATTAGAGAGAAAACAAAAGGTAAAGCACTGGGAAAGCAGCACTTCGACCAGATCTGACTGATTTTTGTTTTATTGGTTTTGCCTTTAAATGAGCCCTTTGATCTACCTCCTGATCTACCTCACTGACAGATGTGCAGTACTGAGGCACACAGCTCACACCAAGGATAAATGCCACACTGCTGTGTGAGAAACAGAAAATCTACACCTGTTCCCAATAAGAGGATATCAAGCATACTGGTAAATGCAGCAAAATTCATTCAAAGTTCTTTAGAAAAACATTTCCAAGCTTAAAAACAACGATTTCCTGCAAACACCAGGCACATCCATTGCATCTAGTGACAATTCCTTCAGTGCATAGGCACAATGAACCTAGATAGAAAAATGGGGGTTATGTAACCTCTTTGTCAGTCCTGCAGCACTTACAGGCTTGGAGATTTTATTTCTCCAGGTGACTTTCTGCCTGGGGTTGGGTTGGACAATGGCACAGAGTGATCAAGAGCAGCCAGCACAGGCTCACAGGCAGACATGCTGTGGGTGTTGCACGAGCTCAGAACAGGGCCAGACCTGCCCCAGGACTGTCAGCCCCCAGCCAAGCGAACAAATCTCAAATAACCATAACTACAGACTTAAAACTACCATCTGTAAAAATTGTCTGGTTTGGCCTTTTATCCAAAGTAGATACTATGAGATTGTGAAACTTCATCTATCTGCTGTTTCAGCAGTAAAACACTAATGGCTTGACACTAGGCTTCAGCCTGAAGCTGTTTTGGATTTGTGCTTAATACAGTGAGAAATAGCATTTGCCAGTTTTCAGTTTTAACAGCTTTAGTTTTCTGGATTCAGGACCGGTAACACTTGTCTTACAAAAGACAGAAGCCCAATCATAACACTTCTCTCTTTCACGGAACTTATAGCCAAACTTTTCTGGTCTGCTGACTCGGAGAACATAAGATAGAAAACCACATGGCATTTTCAGCCAACACACGGTGGGAATCTGTTAATGGGCATTTCTCTCATCTAATCCAGAAACTCTTACATTCACCTCCCAGTATTTCAGAACTTCTTTTTGCTTCTGGTGTCATGCCCCTGGATAACGAACAGGCAAATCACTGTTACAATGAAAACTTGTGTTTTCCCTTTGAGAGTGAACTTTGGCAGCTTGCAGCACAGAACAAGGAAGCACAGGAACTTACAGCCAGAATGTTAAAGAGGTTCCTTTTGTATATAATGAAATTCTGTGCACATCTGTACAGCTTTTTTGAGACAGAGGCATGTTTACTCTGCCTGTGCTGTAAAGCAGAAGCAATGGACCTCTAGTGCAGATCCAGCCCAAGCTGGTACATTGCACGAAGAAGCAGAACTTTGCTTGTACCAGGCTGCTACTGTTATTTTTTCAGTATTTGGAGATCTGATTCAGTCTTTCTACAGTGGGGATGAGATTTAGGCTTCAACAACTACTGCATGTCTGTATTTCAGGCCAGCTTGTAAGCAGCACTAGTAAGAGGGCATTTTCAGTCATCAATTCCAGAGTCTCAGAAAACCACGCAGCATTACAACAAAGCAAGCCTGGAGAGCAAGGGCTTTTTACATTTTTCAGCCAGGAAGATAAAACCAAGAGTCTTTTATCCAAGTCACATTGTGAATTCTAAGTTGTAATAGGCTCACATTCCCCTTACAGCTTACTCAGTGTGCAAAATCACTTTTTCATATGTCACTCCCCAGATTTAAAGCATATCATTTACCAATTCAGTTTTTGTGATTCAGGGCACTAATTTTCAGTTATCTTGCTTCATCTGTAAGTCCCACAGTTCATTTAACTAAGCCATGCCACGTTACAACATACCTAGATGGACAACTTCAGCAGCTAAGCCAGTAGTACCCCATTTATTCACTGCTCTGAACAGAATCCCTCTATCTATATCATGAATCATTAGTTGTCATAGGGCATTATCTGTTCAAGTTTTCACATGCAGCTATGTAACACAAGACAGACAATCAAGATCATGCTTGGCATAAACTAGTTCCAGCCACACATAAACCCCCAAAGAACACCTAAACCTCCAACCTATTCTGTGATGAACTCACACAGTAAATCCCCTCCCTGATTTGAAAAGTGTCGCTACTGAATCCAAAGCTTACAAATAAACATCTGTTCAGAAAAAAAAAAAAAAAAGCTGAAAAATCCAGACATAGGGGCATTCCAGAACATCAGAAACCAGCCCATTTCTCACTGCTTTAAGTCATTTAGGATTCATCCACCTGAATTTTCCTGCAGCTAAGTGAAACTTTTTGGCCAGATCACTGGCTGACCTTTCACTTGAAAGCATCCGCCTACGAAATGACAAGGTCACATTGGTCAGCTCTAAAGATAAACACCCCCATAGTGCACAAGCAGATAAGTATTATTAGAATCAAGTTGTTAACCATTCTTGCAAACCCATTTTTTCATGACCACATGAACTCACGATACTCAACATAACCAGCCATAAGACCATTTCTGAGTTGATTTTCCTTGACATTCCCAGGCAGTGCCAGCTGCAGATGACAGCTCCCTACTTTGCCTGCTAAACTACAAAGAGGGGATTTTCTGCATCTCCATCACTTCTAGTAAGCGCAGGAAGATGTGGTTTGCTGCAGCAGTATTGCTACATTAAGGAGAAAAAAAATGTTTTCTTCCACTGTTCCTGAACTTCCATTGCTTTATAAGACTTAAATAATGGCTCATGCCAAGACCTAATTCAATAACAGAAAACTAAAAGTACAGACTACTTATAATGTAGTCACAAACAGAAACTGTTTATCATTTAACTACATATAATTTCGAGGTAACAGAACATCTGCTGATTAATCTGTGAAGATGCTTCAATACCCTCCATACTTCCCCCAAATCTTTCATGTGTGGATTAATAGCCTTAAGAAACCCCTGAAAGACATCAGACCATCTGTAGGATAATATATTTGTAAGAGATACAAGGAAGATAAGTGCACACTACATTTCTCCTTGTAAATCCTAGAGCATAGATGAGCTTGAAGTGTTCCAGCATTTCCAGTAATACACAGGTAGCTCTGTACCTCAGAAGACTATTCAATAACCACTTCCCAATTTATACAATCCATGGATTTAGCCTCATAGAGTTCAGGCTTATCTTACCTTATCAAGCGATTAATTTCATCAAATTCAAGATACCAACCCATGTGAATACAATTTGCTGCTGTGAATAGGTGCTTAACGATAGGTGTCTATTAAGATGTTAGGAAAATTAATTCTAGAGGAACAATCAGTAGAAAAAGAGTACCAAGTAGAATTAGCAACACTTTCTTAAAGCCAGTGAGGATATTTTTCATACATTTACAGAACTGTCTGCATTTGAATTAGTTCACTGACAATGCCCATTATTTTTCATTAGCTTGTTAAATGAGAATTTTATTGAATTACAGCATATAAAGTAATTTAACGAAATTATGAAAACAGCATTAGTCATGTACCAGGCTTTATGCCTATCTTCGATTAAAAAGTTGCTGTCAGAAACCAACTGGGAGTCTCAATGAGGAACCACGGACACTAGTTTTTTAGGCTCGTATTTGAAGCAGAACCCATAGAAAGAAACAAACCCCCATAAAAGAGGAAAAGTCATCCAAAACTTTCAGGGAAGAAAGAAGTGCGATGCTCCTGCCCGCCCAGGGATCGCTGCTCGCCCCCGGCCGCTTCTGCACCCACGGCTGGCACCGAGCGATGCCCACGGTAACGCCGGACACGGGAAAAGCCGCTTCTCGCCCTTTTCTCTCTGGGGCAGGGGCAGGAAGGAGGAAGGCTGTTACCCAGCAGGAGGAAGGAGAAGATCCACTGCAGAACGGCGACTGTCTGGATCCTCCTCTTTAGGGGGATGTTGATGGGGGCAAACTCGACCTTCATGCTGACGGAGAGCAGCGCGGGAGGCGCGGACCCGCCGGCTCCGGCCCCAGCCGGGTCCGGCAGGCGGGGACGGGGAGGCGGTGCCGCCCGCCCCGGCCGCGGGAAGCCCGATCCTGGAGCGGGCAGAGCCCGGGCACGGCTGCGGAGCCTGGCGGCGGCTACATCCCCTCCGCCCACAGGCGGCTGGCGCGGCTCCCCCCGCCCGCTAGCGCTCCGCACCAGCGGCACCGGGCGGAGGCAGCGCGGCTCTGTGGGAGCGAGCCCCGCGCCTGCCCTGCCCTGGCGGGCTTTTCCCCTCGGAGCGCCCGCAGACCCGGCGTGCTTAAGGGCCCCAGCCGCCGCACCTGCCCGCTGCGCGCCGCTCTGCCGCGGCCCCGGCCGTGCAGGACGCGCCCCTCCGGCGGGCTTTTCCCCTCGGAGCGCCCGCAGACCCGGCGTGCTTAAGGCTCTTAGCATTAAAGAGCTTATGGAGCTGACCCAGAACTTAGAGTTCCTACAGAGTTTGGCGTCAAGCGTTTCGTTTTTAATTACACCAGCACACGCACAGCCTCCTGCCGCCCGCGGCGCTTCACCCGGCGCGTCCGTGACAGGGATCGACAAAATAAAACTGCGGCGTGAAAAAGAAACCACCCCCGAAACTTGCACGGCGTTGCTCCAGCTGACCCCCCTTCTCCACGAGGACAGCGGCAGCGCCGGGATTCGCCGTTCACCGCGGGCACAGGGACAGCGCCGGGCTTGCTGTCCCCACGCGGGGACGGGAACGCCGGGACTCGCGGTCCCACACGGGCCGCCCCTCCCGCCCAGCGGGGCCCCGGCGCGGGCTGATGTCACCGCCGTAGCTGCCCGCCGCGCTGCCGGGGCTCGGCGCGCCNGGCGCAGGCGCAGCGCGGGCCCGGGCCGCCATGCCGACCGTCAGCGTGAAGCGGGATCTGCTGTTCCAGGCGCTGGGCAGGAGCTACAGTGAGTGCCCGCCGTGCCGCGGGACGCACCCGCCCGGCTGATATCTGCGGCCCCTCCGCCGCTGCCCGCCCCGTGCGCGCACGGTGCCGCCGGCCGCGCCCCGCGTGTCCCGTGTCCCGGGTGCGCTGGGGCTCTCGGGGGAGCTCAGGCCTCAGAGCGCCGGTGGCTCCCTGCCCACTGCTCCTCGCCTGCCCACGGCACGCCAGGCACAGCCGTGTGTCATCCCGGCCCCTTCAGTGCCCCGACACGCACTGCCAGAGCCCACGTCTCTCGGGAGAGCGCAACCACGCGTCTCGCGTGGCGATTTCTGGTTGGAGTTTCACTGTCGGCTTTAGGATCTGGTTAAACGAAGAAGGAGGGAGAATACGGGGGAGCGGGCAAAGCGAGCGGAGAATAGCGTGGGTTTATTCAGTCCTTCCTTCCTGGCTCACGAAGTAGATTTGAGACCTGCTCGGCTGAAGGAGCGTTCAGGACATGCAGTGGTTTGTCAGACCGGCATTGTCAGAACCGGGCTCTGTTACTCACGTGTGACAGCGCAGTTGATGCAACCTCTGCAGAACGGCCTGTCTGATCAGAACAGGAGCACTTGGCAGAAGCTGCCCAGCTATTCCCTTCTGGTTTCATTATCTGTTCAGGCCAGAGTTGCTCTGACAGACCTGAGCTCCAAAGATCAGAAGCTCTCTTTTGTGACTGTCAGAACACCACGTCAATAAATCAAATATGTACTAAAGGAGCTGCTACTCAGATACATATATAAGGAAAAGTCTTTAAATTACTTTTACCATATTTTTTTTTTCCAAAATAGCATTTGTTATCTTCGTTATATTCCAAATATACACACACAAATTAGGTCTGAGGTCTGCTTATTAACCAAAATTCAACCTCTTCCTTCACAGCGGATGAAGAATTTGATGAGCTTTGCTTCGAGTTTGGTTTGGAGCTTGATGAAATAGTAAGTTATGTTTTTACTTGTTGCTTTTTTGAGTAGATGTAGCATATTGACAGCATTGCTTTTTGGTAAGAGTTTGTATGGCAGTGTTTCCAGCATATCCCCCATTACAATGTTCTAATGGACTGTATTAACACAGGTGTTTTGAATCTGGAAAAATCCCCTCAGACTTACAAAGTAACTGCTTTGGAAGCAAGAGACTCGGAGATGGCATAGTGCAATACTTTCTGGAGGTCAGCACTCTGTGCCTCTTGATCTTCGGTCTCAGGCAACATTTTATTTAGCAGCATAAATATGACCACAGAACACGTATTGATCATATTTTACAAGATCTGCTTGGCTTTGTTTGATATGAAGTCGTCTGTGCAATATCCACAAAAAATGTATTTGTCCTGGACATTGTTACCCAATTTATATTTAATGTTTTGATTTAGGTTCTGTACTTGTGGAGATTTGCTAGCCCTTATAACTCTATCCATGCAAATCTTGTTCAAGTATACCCGTTTTGTTTTTGCCATTTAATTTTAATTCATTGGCTTTTTAATGACGTTTATCAAAAGACATCTGAATGTCATATGTTATACTTTATTTCAGAATAAATTTGATTGTGAGAAGTCATTTGCCAAAAATAAGGTCTCAGATCTCTACTGGGATCTGACAGCCTGGAGGTTCTTGCTTCTATAATATTTTTTCTTAAAATTAAAATTTTGATAATGAAATTTTTTTTGTGTACTGCCTTACAGTTTCTGAATTTAAGGTTTTGTGTAATTTCTTGTATTTGGTGTGTCCATTTGCTGTGTAAATGCAAATTACAGTGTTAAACTTCTAATTAACACAGTTTCTCCTATCACATCACTATCATACTGCTATCAATGTTAAGATATATCAGGTTAAAACTGCATTTTTGCTTGATTTCAGACATCTGAGAAGGACATTATAAGTAAAGAGAAGGGTGAAGAGAAGGCCAAGGGTGCGTCCGATGTCGTTCTCTATAAAATCGATGTTCCTGCCAACCGCTATGATCTGCTGTGCCTGGAAGGGCTGGTCCGAGGACTGCAGGTCTTTAAGGAAAGGTAAGGCAGAGCTGTGACATCTCTGTGTGGTTTGTTATTTGTTGAAATATTCTGGTCAGTAAACAGAACTTCCTACTTGCTTGCATTTGGAGCATGATTATGTGTGTAGATGAGATTCATCAGGCGTTCCTCTGGAGAGGTTCTATTGCATAATTTAAAGACTAGACTAGAATGTTTCTGGGTTTTGTATCTGTTCTAAAAAGTTTTCAATTGCTGTTCCATTTGTGACTTATCCTCTGTAAAGAACTCCTGTAAAGAAACTTGTGATCCTTTCTAATAAATACCAAAACAAATAATTTATTTCCCTTTTCTGCACTTTTATCTTGCTGTGTTCTTCCTTTCTTGTGAGAACTCCTTTCTAATAAATACCAAAACAAATAATTTATTTCCCTTTTCTGCACTTTTATCTTGCTGTGTTCTTCCTTTCTTGTTCAGTAATCTGTTGATTATCCCATAAAAAATAAGTTTTGTGCAGTTAGCCAATTACATTCCAAGAAATATTACCAAGAAAGTTTTCTACGTATAATTCCTGCTACATTTCTAGAGTTTGCTGCATTTCAGCTACAGACTTACTTCTGGTTCTGTTTCAGGATAAATCTCCCTAGGTTTGAAAAGATAATACCAGCTGAGGGTGAAGGTCAGAGGCTGATTATCACTGAACAGGTAAAAGTATTTACTGTACCTTTGTAAATGCATTGAGAGTTGCTGAAGCAGCAAGATCCGTATCATGAAGATTTTGTAAGAGCAGTGAGACTGGAAATCTTATTTGCAGAACAGGAGCTAAAGACATTTAAATATCTCTACTAGTTGTGATCTATTCTTATGAATGAGGAGTGGGAGGAGCAATAGACGAATTGTTTTGGGTGAACCTAGTAGCAGATCAGATCAAAGTTGCAGATGCAGCTCGAATCAAATCTCTTGAAGTGCTGCTGTTGTGAATTGCAGACTGCCCAGATCCGGCCTCACGCTGTAGCTGCCATCCTGAGGAACATAACTTTTACCAAGGACCGCTATGACAGCTTCATCGACCTCCAAGAGAAACTGCACCAGAATATTTGCAGGTTAGTGCCTGAATTTAGAGTAGTGTCTGTGTGTATGATTTTATCACATGTTAAAACTGCACATCCCTATTGCAGAGAGGTGTTGTGGTTATGCCAAGGAAAATCTTCTACAGGAGCTCTCTTGATCCTTCTCATTTCCTTGCCTCTTCTTGTCTGCTGCCAATACTGTTCAACATAAATAGCTGTTACAGTTCATTCAGCAGTTGAGACAGAAGTGTTCAGCAACATTCCCATTGGATTTGCCTTGACAGTTGTGTTACTATTCATAATAATATTTATTAAAATGTTATTAATCAAATAACTTTCTAGGCTTCTCAAAATTATCCTTCTGCTTTTTTGGTAAGCTCTGCAAATGCATAGAAGTATAGAGCATCATACTCTATGAAACTCCAAGTATTACTAGTAAAAACATTATTTTGCCTTCTTTATTTCTAGGAAAAGATCGCTAGTAGCAATAGGTACCCATGACTTGGACACCATCACTGGTCCATTTACTTTTACAGCCAAAGCACCTTCTGAAATTAAATTTAAGCCCTTGAATCAATCCCAGGAGTACACAGCCTCACAAATTATGGATCTGTATAGGGTAAGTGGAATTTTTCAGACTTGTTGCACTAAATGAGGAAGATAAATTTTCAAGGCCAAATATCTTTCATATCCTTGTTATTAGAAGTTGTTCTTACAAATAAAACACAGTAGTCTTCTGTGGCTTAACAACCATTGAACATTCCATATTTTGCTTGTCCTATTGGAAAACACATACTGGCCCTGGAGACAAATCCTCAAGTGTCTCTTATTAAAGAGTAAGAGAGCTCAGAAACAAGAGAGACTAAAAGGAAATTAGGTTTTTGGTACAGCACATACTTATGTCATTAGAACAACTGTAATTTTTTAATCAAATTTAGGTATGTGTTAGTATCTAGCAATTTATAACTAAAAGTATTCCAGGGCTATTTTTTATTACTTTTAAGAACAATTCCTACAGACTAAGGATATTTGGCAGTGTTTATGTGCTGTGGTGAACAAGACTATCATTTGGACCAAATGGTCTACACATGTTTGAGACAATCCTTCAATAACCTGCAGCACTTCTGAAGAAAACCAAAAATCCAGTTCTTTCATTTCAGACTT
The DNA here is from genome assembly GCF_014805655.1 of Passer montanus. NCBI lineage: Eukaryota > Metazoa > Chordata > Aves > Passeriformes > Passeridae > Passer > Passer montanus. The sequence continues at coordinate 5,447,312 of NW_024369707.1, forward strand.
TTCCTGCTGCTGGGAGCAAACACTCTTTGCTAGTAAAGTACCTAACTCTAACCCAATCCTTCCCACCTTCAAAGTTCCCCTTACTCACTCACCAAAGGATTGTGGCTCTGTGGAAGTTCACCTGTGGGCAGAAATGAAATTCAGTTTGTGCTTTGTTTCTCCAGACTGACAGCCACCTTCGGCACTATTTGCACCTGATTGAAAACAAGCCACGTTATCCTGTCATTTATGACAGCAATGGGGTTGTTCTGTCCATGCCACCAATCATCAATGGTAAGATTAATTTGTGACTGCTGTGTACTGTTACTGCTGTTTTGTGTGTGAATTCCTGTCTGACAAACACTGATGTGTCATGGGATTATTATGTTTCCTTAAAATTGTTTCATTTACAATTTCATGAAGTCTTCTTTCCTTCTTTCAGTTTAAAGGTAGTCAGTTTTTTTTGCTCCTTCCCTAGGCTGCTAGTGTTCATTTTCTACATCTTCATCAGAAGGGTGTAAAAATCCTCCTGCAAATCTCTGCATTGAGCTTCTCATGTTCTTCCCCGGCTCAATAAAGTCCCTTGTGACAGAAACTCTTGTTGTGAAAGCATTTTGTTTAGCTAAAAGTAACCAGAATGAGTTATTTTGTAAACTGGTAACAGTAACGGGTAGCTGCAACTTTGTACTCCATTTTATGAGGTCACAGCAGGGAACTTACCAGCCGTGGGAACTATTTTTTAATGAATGCTATTGCTATCACACTAAGTGATTTCAGAAGACTTTAATTGCTTAAAAAGAAAAAATTGGACTAGACTTTTTTTTGCATTGTTTCTAAATATGGGTTTCCTCTGAATGCAAAAGAAACCACAGGTGATTTTTGAGAACCAGGTTTACTGAAGCCATTTAATGGCATATCAAGAATTACTTGTTAAAGAAAGATAATTCAGTATACCTATATACTGAAATATAGGTTAGTAAATTTCAGGTAATTTGCAAATTTCAGCAAATATAGGTCAGTAAATTTCCCTACACTGACCATAAAGTCTGCAGTGATAATCTCTTTGGATGTATGCTTCCTAATAGACCTTATACACCTAACCCAAATCTTAAAAGGCAGCTCAAACTCTCTGGCAGGGACTGGTAACAGTAACTGAACTGAAGATGCAGTCAACCACTATGCCTGATCCTTCTTTGTTAGGCTTATTCCAACTTGGGGGTGTTCCACGTATGAGCACTGCATATCGTTTATAATTTATCAATTAAAAAGGTTGAGCTAAATTTAATACCTGCCTCTGCTTTAGAGAACAGTAATCTAAGAGAGGCTTCCAGGTCAGAGGTGCTTTTTAAACAGATACTGCAATGTAAACATCTGTATTGGTTGTTTGGATTATCTACAAGCTCTGAAGTGAAGGCTTGTATTTGCTTTGAAGTGAGTCCAGAGATGCTGACTCCTTTCCATCTGCAAAGAGATACAGCACAGCTGTAAGGGAGTACAAGATCCCTGAGTGCTGAGATCTCTGCTGCACCTACCTTCCAGTCTGGCTGTGACCTCATTTCTCAGATAGGAAACTAAAACAGAGAAGCTAAGTCAGGGTCAAACAAAGCAAGCAGGAGTTCCCATCTATATCCTAATGCATTCTTTGGCTCTGGTATCTGCACTAATGAATGGTGCAAGGAAAGGCAAGAAGGACAAAGAGGCTGGATTTGGCATGATCCCACACGGTTCCAGGACTGTGTGTGCCCATTCCTGCATGGTTCCCAGCCATGGAATTCATTCCAGGTGTGCATTGCCCATCTATACCTAACAGGCAGAATGAGATCTCTGTACAGCTGCTCCAGATTGCTTGTGCCTTACTAACAGACCCCACTTTTCTAGGGAACCATCTACTGGGGGCCTTCACATCCAGTTTGCAGAAGAGACACTTCAGGTGCTTCTTCCAGACAAGAAAATTTTTGAGTGCAACAGGGATGTGCTTCAGTGCACACATCATAACTCCCAGTATAGACAAAGCAAATTCATGCCTAGAAGGGACCCATACTAGGACCTAAATCTCTACTGTAGAGCAACCTATAGGGTATCAGCAGTGTCAGGAGACCACAGAATGACTATTGATAGTCATTAGTTTAAATAATTTTTTAAAAACCATTTCATTTGTTCCTGCCCAAGGAAATGACATATATCACACATGTGATGGGAATGTGAGACTAAACCCAGGGAAGATGAGATGCTGTGGCAGTGCAGAGCCCTTTGCTAACAGCAGATGGCCACTGTTCTGTTAGCTGGCTTTTCCAGCTGGCTGCCAGGATCCCTGTGTCTTGCAGTGTAAAGCATAACCCAGTCAGTGTGGCTGACCTGTCTTTTTCCTTTTCTTGCATTCATAAATTCAAATACAAAAAGAGCTGCTATTCTGCCAACAACTGTGAATGTTGGTGCAGTAGATAGTGGCTTTTTTAAGCTGTGGAAAATGACAGTGATCTTTCTGACACAAAATCAGTATCAGTGCTAATGCAATAAAACTAATATTTCTCAACATGTTTTTGTTTTCACATGTTTCAGGAGATCATACAAAAATAACGCTAAATACCAGAAATGTGTTTATTGAATGTACAGGCACAGATATTACAAAGGTAAATTAATCTTTCCTACTTTTGATATGCATTAAAATAATTGTTTTCCCTTTGGATAATAGAGCTCCAATACAAAGACCTACAACAACAAGGCATTTATTGTATGGAGCCAACCTTCCAGTGCAAAAGTTGTAGGACTGTGGAATTCCCTGGAAACAGTTTCAGGCTTGGTCTATAGATAGCATTGTGTTTTCACTAAATTTTGATTTTACTGTATCTTTATGTTGACACTAAGTGTTCAGCTTGTATGAGAAAATAATTCAAGTAAATTAGAGACTGTTTGTTCTTTTTGAGCACTTTTTCTAAATCTGAAAGACTTAGAAAGGAGTAAAATTTAATAAGACTTCCTGTTTTGGCAGAATACTATTTGTAAAGATTCATTTTGTCTCCTACTGAAAATTTGGGCTGAGAGAAGAAAAACAAGGATTTTCTTCTTAGTTATCTTTATCAAGCAGGGATGCTGTGTAAATAATTGCGAAATTCAAGTCCTTCCATATGCAAATTCTGTAACTCAAAGCTGAAGCATGAAAGCCAAGGAGCTCTAATTGCCTGTTCTTGAATATAGGTTGTGCATTCATTGATAGTTTACTGAAGTGTGTAACTTGATGCTTAAGAGCAAAACTGCTTTTAGCTTACTCTACTACAAAATGGTATGTTAACAACACAAATAAATTTGCATGTTGGGGAGTGACTTCTAAGCAAACTAATAAATAAGTATTTCTTGTTACTGCTTGTCTTGATAGTAAAAATTAATATAATGTTGTTCTTTTGCATAAAGGAAATTACACTGTCAGGCATCAAAGAACCCCTTTGTGGATTGAGTTCATCTGAATCTCATTATTACATTTCATTATACTAATCTCTTAAAATATTAACTGTAAAACAAAAAGATTTGCAAACAAGGTTATTTGATAATGTATTGCTAAACAATGCAGTCCTTCAGCCTCTCCATTCTCGCTTGAACTTCAGTAAAATTACTAATTAGACAGCTTAGGAAGACCCAGTTCCAAATGATAATAAAATCCCTGTGTTTCTAGATAATAGAGTTTTAAAAAGATACACAAAGACTTTAGAACCTTGAAAAACCAAAGATTTTCAAGCTTTTGCACAAATGTCTGCATCAGAAGGAAAATTTTTTTTAATTCACTCTAATATTCTAGACTGCTAGGAAATTAGAATAGAATGAAGAGGATGTAAGATGAGCTATTTTCCCTGTTTCTTGTTAAGATATTTTGTCTACTTCAACACAAGTAGATGACAGATTTCAATGTGATTATTGTGTTTGTTTTGTAGGCAAAAATTGTTCTTGATATTATAGTCACGATGTTCAGTGAATATTGTGAGAAGCCATTCACGTGAGTATAAATCTCCAGGCAGAGAGACGTTATATTTGGGCCATGTGTGAAAACCAGTTTTATTTACATTTTTCTGTCTCTCTCAGAGTTGAAGCAGTAGAAGTGGTTTGTCCCAATGGGAAGACCCACATGTATCCGGTAAGCACAGCATTAGGATATCTCTGTGTCCTCAGGGAGAGGGCTTGATTTACACAAAGTCTGCTAAGAGTGACATTGTTTTCTCTTCCTGCAGTGGCAGCATCTGCTGGTCTGAGCTGTAGTGTAAAAGCTCAGCTTGGCACTTTCTCTATATTAGTGAGTCAGAGCATCCTCTAACCCCATGAAAAATAACTCCAGCTCCAGCTTCTCCTTGTCAAGGAAAGTCATTCTGAAGCTCCACTGAATTATGATGAGATTAAAACTACACTATTATTGTGTAGAGTGCCTGTGATAGGAACCTTTTCAGGAACAAGTAAAGATTGCAATCAAAGGTCATTATCTGTGTCTAAAGCTTTTAAAATCTACGTGTTCCAAATCAGGAAAAATGAATGCAGGAAGAGATCCTTAAGCCTATGGACAACTGAAATCAGCCTCAGCATAATGTACTTATCAGATCTGGAAGCTTTAATGCCCTTCAGTTAAAATAACCTTGTAACACTGCATTTTTCAGTCTCTCACTTTACAGACACCAACTATGTAAAAGGCAGAATGTTGACTTCAAGTTCAGTTCAGAGCCCCAGACAGATCTGTTCACAGTAATGGAGTCTTACATTTTTATTCTCTTAATAAGTATAAAGAAAGCAATTCCTCCTGTTTCCTGAAAGTAACTGAAGACAGGGTTAAACTCTGGTTATGAACTGTGAGCTCTGAGTTATGAACTCTGCTTGAGTTCATATAATCAGATACACAAATGGAGTACAAACTGTTTAGAGGGAAGGAAACTTAATTTTGCTGAGAGGTTTTCTAGTGTCATTTTGGCTTTTTATTTTCACAATGTCAGTTTTAATCACCAGAGGAAAGATGTAGAATCTTGTGAAAAGATATCCAACAAAATAGAAATCTGCAGTAACCAAAGCAACTTCCCTAGATAAGATAGAGAAAAAAAAAACCCCAAGATTCAGATGCTATATTTGTATATCAAGAAGTTTAGAATCAAGAAGTTTAGAAACACATGAAATACATAAATACATATAAAATGACTTCCTTAAATACGTTGCACACTTGCTAAGTAAAATATTGGTAGGTATTTGTGTGCTAATAAAGAAGGTTTTCCTTCCTTTTCCTCTTAAAAGTCATTTGATCTGTACAAGACCATGAGATCTCATGCATGACCATTGTGTGCTTTAGGGCTTTGACTTAAGATGAACTGCTCACCAGAAACTCTCAGTGATTCTGTTACTTGCATATATCAGAAATTATCGGAACTTTCAATAACGGGGATTTCATGCTGCATTCACCCTTCCAGCTTAACCAAGAACAGCTTCTGCATCACATACTAGAGTATATTTTCAACAATCCTTCTCACTTTAGAATGCTAAATATAGCTTAATATTCCACATTTATTTTCTGTGGGTGTCATTTTAGTGTGGCAATTAGAAGCTAGATTACTGAGATTGAATCTTCTTAGGTAGAAATGACAGGCACTGTATGTGCTTAAAATCTTTGTCTTTCATTTTAGGAGCTGGCTTATCGAACAGAGAAGGTGAAACCTGAATACATTAACAAGAAAGTAGGAATCAGGTGTGGTACTGCAAATTAAAACAGTTTTTATTAACCATGACAAAGGTACTAGAAGACATTGATTATTGCATTGTTTTAAAAATGTTTAGACTTTTTGATGTTTTTTAATTTATCAAAAATTCAGGGGATATCTTGGGTAATTAGATCGACTCTGTAACAGAGTCCCCTGCTTTCAGAGAAAGTGAATTATTCTTTATGGATTCACACAACTATTATGAAGTAAATGAAAAATCTCATGAGTGAGAATCTGAGCTGGTTCTGTTTGAATGCTAAGTCTGTGTACAGTCCATAAAGCACTTAGAGATTGTTCAGGATATGAGGCAATGCAGAAAAAACATTGACTATTTTACAAAGCCAGTCACTACATTGCAAAATCCATAAATGAGCACTCTCTTGTTTTGTTTCAGTGAAACTCCATCAAGCCTGGCAAAGCTGCTGACTAGGATGTGTTTGAAGTCACACGTCACAGGGAATGGGAACCATATAGAGATTGAAATCCCTCCTACCAGAGCAGACATTATCCATGCCTGTGATATCGTAGAAGATGCAGCAATAGCTTATGGTTATAACAACATTCAGATGGTGATTCCGAAAACGTACACCATAGCTAATCAAGTAAGATTGCCCCTTCAAATGAATGCTCTGTTGTCAGTAAATGACTGCTGCATGCCAGAAGGGCTTTGGGGAAAACAGAACCTAGGAATTAAATATTTTGACATGCTTTGCCTTGAGAAGTATTTACCATGGATGGGATACAAAACAGATGCCCCACTGATTTGAATAAGTCTAAGACCAGTGGTTGCTGGTACTTGAAAAAAGACAGGGTTTAAGTAGGGAACCCGTATTAAATCTCTAATTGGGAGATTCATTTCCTCAGGCAAGCCTAAAGGCAGCTGGCTAATGCTTTCAAAAATTTTAAGCACACAAGCATAGTCCCTCCCTAGTGAATTCACCATCATGTAACAGGCAGAATCACCTCGGGAAAGAATAGCAAAATGCTTTTAGATGGAAGCTGAAAACTGTTTTGTTTCATTTTAGCTCCCCATCAATAAGTTCTCAGAACTTCTGAGAGTGGACTTGGCAGCTGCTGGATTCACTGAAGCACTCACTTTTGCCCTGGTATTGATTGATTTCATATTTTTCTTAATTGCATGTTTGAACAGTGATGCAATCAAAACTGCAGAGGGTGGTCTGAGGATATGTTATTGTATAAATGTATCTGTATCATCCAGTACTGTTTTGGCAGCTGATTGTTTACTAGGGCTTTGGAATCACAGTGTAATATTTGGTGAGTTTGTAGGTCAGAGAAATTAAATGAGTCACTGTTAATGTGGTATGCAGTTCTAAGTATAGAGAGGGAAATAGCTGCTGAAGGACTGGTTTTAGTTTAACTTGATGAAGTTGTAAGACAGCAAATCTCTCTAAAGACCTTGGTCACCAGATGTGAAATTCATCATAATTCAATAATCTGGAAAAACAGCATGAAAATTTAGTACTTTCTGGCGGGTATTCCTACAGTGTATTGAGATTTACCTGTTTCTGTATTTTTCTTTAGTATTGTCACTTGCCCACGATTCCTTGCATTAGATAATTCAGTCTGCAAAGAGCTTATTTTAAGAATACCCATAAAAAAGTTACAATACACAGACACTAGGGGGACATCCTTTGTAAATTTCACCAGAGATAGGGTTTTGAATAAAGATAACAAATAGATATATAGTATATAGATAACAACTACAGATAAAAAAGACAGCATTGTTATCACTGGTTTTAGGTAGTCTTTGACCAAGAATTAGTATTCACAACAGCAAGTGCCACTCTGGTACTGATGCCATTAGATAAAAAATACAGCATTGTTATCACTGGTTTTAGGTATTCTGTGTTACAGCCATGCCCATAGTCTTTGACCAAGAATTAGTATTCACAACAGCAAGTGCCACTCTGGTACTGATGCCATAATTTGTGCTATGGAAATTAGACAGCAGGATCATTGTGCTAAAACAGAACATACAGTAGGAAACAACATCTTTGTCATGGCCACTTGCTCAAACCCCTTAGCTGTGAACTGGATCAGAGAATGTGATCTGCTATTAAAAACAAAGAAGTTAAATATGCTCCTATGCCCTCCAAATGTGTGTCATAACTGTCCCTATATGGAGACTGGCATAGGCAGGTATTGAAAATATACTATGTATTTTAAAAAATCCTTTCTGTTGCAAGATCAAAGCCTTTGCCTAAATGTCCATTTTGTGCACATTTTAGCATATGGGGAGCTACCATCACATATTCTGTTAAAATCTCCGCGGAGCTTCTCAACTTCTTCCTGAACCTAAAACTTACTAGATGGCCAGAGGGCTAAATCCTTGAAAGTATACAACCTCTTAAGATAGGAGAGAGTGATCTGCTCACAGATTATTTTTTACTAATTTACTCATATATTTTAAGATGCAGCATGTCAGGCTCCTAAAACACTTCTGATAGTTGAAAAGTTCAGGTACTGCAACCAGATTTGGTAATTTGAATGGACTGAATAAAATTTTAACATTTAACATTTTTAAGATTTCACAGAGCTTCAAGAGAAAAATTTGGTCTTATTCTGAAAAATATATTCCAGTTTTAATATTTGGTTATTAACTAATTTAAGTAACCAGGACAATAAGTAGTATTGTGCTGCAATATCTGACAGAGGTGTTCAGGCCTGTGGTTACTACCATGTTGAGGGAACAGTACATATAGTTAAGCTTTTAAAGGTTTTCTTTATTCTTTACTATCATTATCCAAAATTAATATTTCCTAATTCATTATTCATTTTTGAGTGCTGCACTCTGATTCTTTGAACACATAGTTCATTTTTTTTCAGCACCAAGTAGGTAATATGTCTATATGTCTATTCCTATAAATAGGAAAATTTAATATATTACATTGCTACAACTGAGAACCTTTATGAACTGCAACAGCAGAATTTTTGAAGGTCATGGAGTGTGTCATGGTATCACATTTCATATTTGTATTTCTGCTGTGGCAGGATGAAACTCAGTCTGCTGCATCCCCAACACTTTATTAAGTGAGACTTATGACTTTGATAACTTTGATATAATTTATGCTACAACATTCTGTACCCCAGTGTTACATGACAATACATAACACTGCTTATGTATTTGTGCACTCACAAATACACTGCTTGTGTATTTGTGTTTCTTGGGTAAAGCCCCAAATTACACTTTTACACAATAATGTTGCCTTCTATGAGGAGCTCTGGTTTAGCCAGAATGCATTTAGTTAAATCACAGTAACATGCTGAAGTTTAGATAGACATATGAAAACTGTTTAACACAGTTCTCTCCTCCTATATTCAGCATTCCTTGTTTAGTTTGGGATTTTCTGAAATGATTATTCGATAATCCACTTTTTCAGATGGTATCATGTGCTCATTTTTCTCACAGTTGGTCTATCAACACACTTTGTGAGTGCTGCCAGTGCAAAGGGAACACTTCTGGGAGCCTGCAGTACACAAGCAAATCCTCAATTACATGCCTAGTCTGCTACTGGTTTCTTTATTACTCTAATAAAGCTATAAATTCTGGAAATCTGAAGTGTGGATCTTAGAAGTAGCATCTATTGCAGTATGTGCACAGACATGGGCTGAGCCTGATCAAGTGAATGCATATTGTTTTACTGACCAGCTTAAAAATACACAGGCTTTAGAAATACAGTTTTTAGAAACACTTCAACCCCAAAAATTGAACAAACTACAAGAATCTTATGCAGCTCTTAAAACGGAAGGCTTGGCCATGGGAGCTGTTTTTCATAGACAGTACTGTACTTTATGTAAGTGTCCCTCAATGGATTGTTTTACTTTGTGTGAAAGAACAGATACCAGTCCTTCTACAAGTGCTATTTTCAGAATAAAATACTTCACCCACTGCAAGTCAGGGTGCAGAATCTGAGCCTGTTTTTAAAATAAATTACAACAATCCGTGACAGAAGCCTAAATAAACACTTGTTGGGGTTTTTTAACCCAGCTTAATTTTATTTAGTAATTAAGATTTATAAATAAACCAGTTTGCCTACTTAGTCTTAAGATTGGGGCTTAATTTGTGTGATGAGTGTTACGTGTGAGAGGCTACATTATGAGGCAGTGCTACAATTCTATTGTTCATTCTTGAGATCAGATTTCATCATTGGCTTGCTGTCTATTTTAACCACTTGACCTTGATATGTTTTTGTCTCATTTTCAGTGTTCTCAAGAAGATATTGCAGATAAACTTCGCATGGACATCTCTGCAACAAACGCCGTGCGCATAGCAAACCCCAAAACAGCAGAATTTCAGGTGAGATCATTTACCCTTTGAAAGCAATATTGTCATGGGTTCTATATTTAAAACTGAGAGAAAGGAACCTCCTACAGGAAATAAAATTTATACACTATAAGCTACATTTCCTGCATTAAAGAGCTTGTGTATACTTCTGTTACTGCACTGAGAAATCTCTCTTCTGCTGTCAAATATCATCAGCTTTTCAAGAAAGCAAAGTGCCATGCTCTGTGTAGCACAATGTGGCAAAACTGAGCAGTCTTATTCAGAAAATCCCAGATGGTTGATCAGCTCCCTTATCTAGAAAACCTATTCAGCATAGAAGGAACTGTTAGACTTGGCAATCTTTAAACTTCCTGAGCTTTGGGTAGGGTTGTACCCAACATTTGGGTTGTTTTTTTTTTTAAATATTGATCATTGTTACTCTTGGTTTGTTTTTTTTTAATTCAGTGATGCTCTTGAAGTATTTTAATACTTCTTTCTAGATCATTTGATCTTAGCTAAAGCAGAAAGTGAGAGCTAAAGTATGGTATTCTCAGTAATTCTGAAAATACCAAAGACAGTACCCATAGGTATTAAATTCAGTGATGCTCTTGAAGTAGTTTAATCCTTCTTTCTAGATCATTTGATCTTAGCCAAAGCAGAAAGTGAGAGCTAAAGTATGGTATTCTCAGTAATTCTGAAAATACCAAAGACTGTACCCATAGGTATTATATTTCCTTTCAAGAGGGTTGTTGGGGTTTTTTTTAAGATGCTTTATTTAGGAATGTAAATTTAGAGGCCCTTTTTTTTCTTTCTAGCCTACAAAATACAAAGGTAAAGTCACTTTAGAATAGTTTTGAAAAGTTTCAGGAGTCTGTGAGGTATTAATATTTTATGATTTGTGACTTTTCCCTGAAGACCTTTAGTACATCTGATTTCTCTGAGTTTCTGAAATACCTTCCTAGATATTAGCTGTAATATTGATGACAGTCTTCTGCTGCTCTGACATTCAAGAACAGAAGTTTTGCACACCTATTTGGTACCACAAATCAGCAGTCATGCAAGACACTGTTGGAACCTGTTCAGACCATTACCACCTGTTCATTTCTATCATTTAGCATGGTGATTACAGTGAGAAATATAGGATGTACCCCCAACAAACAATAGTGTGAACAAAAAGAGAAAAAAGCCAGATACAATTTCAGACTCCTGTTCTTGCAAGACTGCAGACCTTTGCAGTAGCAGTGCTGCTAAGCAGGGTTATTATTGGATGGATAATTCCCTGTGGCAAAAATAGTTTCAGTCTTTTAAAATCTGTAGGCCTCCCTGAAAATTGGGAAGGATGCACTATAAACTTTCAGATTTAGATGGTAGCTGGGATGGGATTCTCAGGGTCTCTCCCCATCCCCTGTTTCCTGCCAGTAAGGGAAGGGCAGGATGATGGCAGGGTCCATCTTACACTGACTGTAGAGCTGGAACTCCTCACTGGTTAAGAAAAGTGGGATAAATAAACAGAAATGCTGCATGACCAAGCATAAGAAGTAACTGTGGCTGAGCACATGGTGACTTTTAACCTGCAGTGAAGGAGCAAAGTCACTGCCACCCCTCTTAAATTAGATTTACTGAATCGGACTCTTGTAGTTTGACAAATAAAAAAGGTGCAAAGGAAGTATTTGAATGGAGAACACAGAAATGTTGCTGTTCTTACAGATACATTCAGAGGTGTGATTGTCTCTTGCTTGGTTCTTTGAACACATTTTTCTGTAGATTTCAGGTGTCCATGACTGAATATTACATAGCATTTTCCTATAAAGATAACATTTTAAATAACTCTTGATATTTCCAAAACTGCCTTAGAATTTGCCTTTTGTATAAGTGAGAGTAAATGTATAGGAATTTTTTTCAATTTCTGTATTTTTTTCTATGCTGCAGTGCAATTCAGCCACCTGTGAAATGGTACCAGTTCTGAAGCTCACTTATAAACTCTTTGAGAAAATGCAGTATATAGAATATGGAGAGAATGTACATTTCCAGGTTTAAAAATTCTAAATCAAAGTTGCTTAAACATAAGAGATACATGAAGTATTTGCACTTGACTACTTTTAAATTCTTGTTATGAATGGACAAAACAAAAAAAAATAATAAACCAAGATATTTGGAAGGTATTTGACTTGCAGCATCTCTGTTTGTCCTGCAGGTGGCACGTACAACCCTCCTTCCTGGGCTGCTGAAAACTATTGCTGCCAACAGAAAGATGCCCTTGCCTCTCAAACTCTTTGAGATTTCTGACATTGTAGTAAAAGATCCTAATACAGGTAAGAAGAGAAGGTTCCTCAGAATCTTTGAAAATGGAAATACATTTACATACCAAATGGTAATAGTAAGTAAATCTGTATTTCCTTTAAAATAAGCATTTCATAATAATAGTAATTCCATACTACAGTGGGGTTTTGTATTAATGTCCACAGCACAAGATTTAACAGCTTGGTTTACAGGCTGGATTTAAGGTAGCTGGAAATGTTAATTTTATATGCTCACTCAAGAGTGCAGAGATACACAGCAACTGTTTTTAGGCATCTAAATATTCCTTAAAATCTGTCACAGATACTGAAAAACTGCAAGCATAAATACAAGACTAAAAAATAATCTGCTTTAAATTGCTTGTGTTGATGTGCCTATTTTTCTTCCTCTTAATTTAGTGCTCCTTCCTATTCTTATCAGGAAAGTCATTGATATTCTTATCAGGGATGTATCTCATGAGAGAACAGGCTGGTAGTGTTTGCAAGTGGCACAAACCCTGGAAAGCAGAAATGCCAAAGGCATGCTGCTGTTACAGTTCTAGAGGCTGCTTAGGCCCCTGCAGTCTCAGTCATGTGCAGGGCTGTGCCAGCTGGAAAGCAGAATGTCTTGAGCCTGGGAAGAGCAGGTTTTATTCATAGGCAAATTCCATCCCAGAGAGCAGTTATTCAGAGGAAGATTTTGGGGTCAGTGTCTCAACATGAATCCCTTTTCCATCATCTTTAAACAAGACTGCTTGTATTTGTTCTCCCAAATTATTTTCTGAGAAACTGATAACTGATATGAAGAATGAGATTGGTAGCAGAGATACAGGGTAGAGAATGGAAAAGTCAGTGCAAAAAACTGTATCCATAAATAAAAAGCTCCACAGTATAAAATTTCCTCTCTCATTAATAAAAATATTGTCCTTATCTTACCACTTCATCCAGCTATGCTAAGAGAGCATGGCTCTCTAGCAATGTAATCTTAATTGTTGTATGTGAAACAGGCAAAGCAGCTCATTCACTTTCCAAAAGCTTCGGTGAAATCCTTCCTGTGCTTTGGGGCCTCTTTGCACTGATTTCACTGCATATGATCAAAATTTCAAATTGCCTTTATCTGGATAAATATCTCACAGTAAAATGAACTGTAAAAAACAGATTTTTAAATGTTAAAAATTTGCCTAAATTTTACTGATTCATGTCTTTCTCTACAGTATGTTGAGAGAAAAGGAGTGACCAAGCTACAGCTTCTGGGAGGAGTTGATTGGAGTTTTGCCTCAGTTAAAAGGCTGACATTACTTTAAATTCAGTGGTAGCAATGGTTCTGTTGTTTCATTATCTGGTTTCAGATTTTAGTGATGGTGTTTAAAGTATCTGGAATCTGCCAAAGTTTTATATAAGGCCTAAACAAAATGGCAAGTAAATTGCTTTGGTGATTAATTTAATTGGTAGATTACCTTTTTTCTTTTTTGAAGGAAAAAAGAGCCTTGCCAAACAAAACAAGCAGTTTTAGCAAACCATGTAGGTTCTTTTTTATTAAATACAGACAGTTTGGTGGTGCAGCTCATTCCTTGTTGGGCATGCAGTTAGCTAGAATGCAAAAAACATGGGACAGATGGCAGAATAGCATCAGCATTTTTTAGAACCAAGAGTGGGGCTGTTTTTCTTGGACTAAGGAGTACATTTATTTACTCTGGCATTATAAAATTTGTGAGTTAAATTGTTACTTTTATTTCAGGCTTGTCAAGTGCAGCTCTTGAAAGCTTTCATTTATGTAGATGGCTGCTTAACAGTTTTATAAAGAATATTTTGTGGTGTACTTAATTTTGATGGGAATCATTGCAACAAAGATTTCCAAGACAGCAACTTTGTGCTGTCTGCTCTTGGACAGCCCTGTCATGGACTGAGCCCTTACAGACTGTGAACAGTATCTGAAATGGGTTTTAGTCTTGTGTTTAGAATCACTACTGTCTTCCCCAAACTGACTTCCAAAATTAAAGTTGACTAATAAAAAGCTTGGAGTTGGGGGGGTGGTGGAGAAAGGCAAACATTGAAAAATCTGGGGTTGTCCTCTCACATATGGAATGAGATTTCTTGCACAAGGCTTATGTCATCAGACTGACTTAATTTAATTTTATTATTTCATGATTTTGGCATGCAGAATTCCCAATTAATAATTTCAAAAGTAGGGTCAATAGAGTACTGACATTAACTGTATTTGAATGCTACCTTGCAGTGATCCATGTGTGAATGAACCTAGCTCTTTTAAACACTCCGGGCTTTAATAAAGTACACAGAACTTGTGCTTACTAAGGTGAACTGAACATATTTCTCTTCAGACTTACCTGAAAAAGTTTTGATGTATTAAATTATCAAAATGTGTGACAGATTTAATGTAACTAAATGGAACCAAATCTGAGCAAAAATGGTTTTTCTCAGGGCAGAAGGAAACATGCTGATTTTGAATATGTTGCGCAGCATTTGTGTGGGTAATTTGTAGCACTAGGTAATCACTTCTGTAGGATGGTTACACTAGTTTAGGGTATAACTCAGCACCTTTACCACCAGGCCTAAGAGAGAATACCCTTTTTCTCACCACAACAAAAGAAATTAATCCATTAGAAAATCACCTCTGACCAATGATCTTGGAGAATCTGGCAAGCTTATGGCAGCACAATTTACATCATCTGTGAATACAGCTGCTGCCACCTTTTGAAGCATATTTCCAACTGTCTGGAAATGTTGTTATCTGCAGAAAATAGTTTGGGAGGCTAAAAGACAACTTTGCACGAGCAGGTGTCCCTTTTCAGATCACCAGGTCATTTTTCTGAAGCAGCTCTAATTTGGAGGGGAGCAGTGTACAACATTGCTTTATGTTCCTCTGCACTCTTCTGGCTCACATATTCCCAAGCAGCTGCCCATCCTTTGGATTGTTTTTCAGCAGCATCCCCAGGAAGTGCTTTGAAGTCTCAGAAATATATACACACATATATATATTTATGTATAATTTGGGTTGACATACTTGGCAGGCTCACTTGAAAAATAGAAATGTTTCATGGCATGACATGAGAGCTCTTAAGTGACTTACAAAGAACTGAAGCATTTCTAACATCTGCCAGCTTTTGCCTACAATTCCCAGTATCTTTTTTTCCTTCCTATCACTTGTGGTGAATTAACTTCCTCTGTTGTAATAGACCTCTGTAAAGGACTAAGTTTTATAACACTTGAAAAAAACAACCTTTCCTTTACCAAATATCCCTAAAATTGAAAACATGAGTTATAAAAAATGCTGTGTATGTTTATTTATGATGCTTTAGTTAAGAAGTCTAGTCTGAAAGCACCACTATCTTAATCATAATAAAATTAAATTTCAGGTAGTTGTCACAAAATCTATCTAATTATGGCAGCAAAAAAAAAAAAAAAGGAAACCATTCTACTGAACCTCTAGTCGAAAGAACATGCTATCTTAGGGGAGGAAAAATCATATTTTTCTATTCTGTTGCTCAGTATAACATGAAAAGAAATTGCTGACCATCTAAGATTGTACTACTTGTTGGTATCTTAGTAGAGCTAAGAAACAGAGACACATGTGACACAGAGAGCAGCCAGAGTGCTCAGACCCAAAAACAGATGCTGCATTTATTGATATTTTTCCCCTGCAGCCTTTACTTTCCTGTGTTGCCATTTTAACTTCAGGATTGGATTCTCCAGCATTATTTAACACTGTAAATTATTATAATGACGGGAAAAAAACATTGAGTGACAAATTGCAGACTTACTTCAGCTTTCAGTGACTGATGAGAGAACTTGCAGCTGTGGTACTGAGTACCCCTAGAAGTTTTGAATGATTTCTGCCTCAAAAAGGCTGAGCTTTCATCTTGTATGTAGGCTCTGCTCCTGTGTTTTACTGTGTTTTAACCTGTGTATTTCTGGTCACTCAATAAATGTTTTCCTGTTTAGCTCCTGACAGATTTAGCTTTCCCACCAGCATTACAAGCTTCTCCATGCATGCTGGGTATTTACATTTTGGCTTGTCTATTTTAAATTTTTCTACCACTTAGCTTTATGCTTGGTACCTGTCATTGCACACAAGATCCTTGTATATAGTAACCCTCTTTCCTGCTTAAGGCATAGGGTACTTTAAATCTTTCTTTACATTTCTGACTGTGAGAGTCCAGTGGGTTAAAGACATTCCATTATTTCCTGAGGCTACATGGCAGTCTGTCAAAGAAACCATTTTACATACTTATTTCTCCTTTCAGCCACATGGGACAGCAGAAGAAAAGTGATGCAAAATACAAAGTAAGTTAGAAGTGTGATAAAGTTTCCCAGGTAACATAGTTGCTTCCTTCTTTTGCAGATGTAGGGGCAAGAAACTACAGACATTTATGTGCTATTTATTACAACAAAAGCCCAGGCTTTGAGATCATCCATGGTTTGCTGGACAGAGTCATGCAGGTCCTGGAAGTACCACCAAATGAAGAGAATGGCTACACCATCAAGGCAGCTGAAGGTAAGGAAGAAAAAACTACAGTGTACAGCAGAGGTTGTTGTGGAACTCAAATGTTCCTCTACAATCTGAGGAGAATTTTTGTCTCTTCTCAGCAGTAGAGACTAAGGATTAATACTATTATATGTGCTGTCATACTGCAACATGATGGAATAATAGTGAAAAGGCATTGTCTGCATTCACTGATTGTAAAATGGGATTGCTGTCTTTGTGTGAGCTACCCTGAGTAGCTTAATGTAGTTTGTGAGTTCACAGCTTTTTAGGGAACTTATAATATAGCATATGTCCTGAGCTTCATGGGCTGTTTATAATGATTTAATCTGCTGGTGGCAATAGGGTACATAGGAATTCACTGAACTGATGAATATACCAGACACCCACTGTATTCTCCTTGGCTAACAGAGCCTGGAAAAGGCAACTTCTTACACCTTATCTTTTGGTTTCTATCTTTATCTATAGCTTTTTCTTATAGGTACCTTTTATTTATACATTCATGTGAAGCCATATGGCTTATATATCTTTGATTCAAAGAGCTGCTATCTTTGAGACTGACCCTGCTGCTTTGGTAGTTGTATAACAGCCCTCTTCCTTCTCCATACAGGGTGAGCTGCACATGAATTAAAAATAACATCCATAAATGCAGAATGTCCTCTGTGTATGTGCCTGTACATGTAAAAGAGAAAGCAAGCAGGTTGACCTGATTCCTTCATTGCAAGAATACAGGTTGATGGAAAAGAGTAGCAGCAGCAACTCATCTATTCTGCTACCTAAAATAAGTGTAGAAAATACAGAATAGAAAAGCACAGCTGCAGGGATGGCAGCTGTGATTCTAATTACATGTCATGCAGTGGTGTTCAGGGATATGAGACACTGACTCAAACTGACTCAGCCTGAAGAAGTGCCTCCATTCTGCTCTTCCTGGAACAGTGGCACTGACACAGGGTCCCTGGCAGCCTGACCTAACTCTGCTGCTCATAGAACTTTAATGAAAGTTTGTTAGGTGTCTCCCTGTGCTGCCAAGATGGCACACAGAACATTTGAGCTAAGTGGTCTTCTGGCACTTCAGTGCACACTTGTGTCAGACATATTGATGCTTTTTTTGAGAAAGTACTGTTTTGCTCAGTGTTTTTTAGGCAGACTCTCAGTGGGCTTGTTAGAATATTGTTAATAGGATGCCCAGGTTGACCAGTAGAATGTTTAATACAATTCTGTTCTAATTCTATCAAGTACAGAACATGTAATAGCAAAGCCTCTTGTTTGGAAGGGGGGTGTGGTAGTGGGGAGTTAAGAAAAGCCTCTGGGAGCTGGGTACTCAGCTGCCATTGAAGTCAAACTGAAATGTTCTATTCCTATTCCAAACTCTTCTGTAGCTGGTTTTTGAATAGACATATCAAAAGTTTACTTTAGTACTGAAAAATATTTACAGGTGTTTTATATTCTGTGTTGTAACATGACAGCTGATGTCAAGAAACTGGAAAAAGGCCTCAGCAATAATCCTAACACAGGGAAGAAGTTATTTCTAGATATTAGTGCTGCTCAGTATTCCTGATGCTGTGAGATTTACAATGCTCACTCAAAATCCCTGCATTCTACTTCATGACACATTTAGTGCAGAGGGTGGATTATGCCTTGTCATGTGCAATATATTACAAGCAGTTTGTGGCTTTTGGTAAAAAAAAAAAAGAAAAAAAAGAAAAGCATCTCTACTACTTTCTGTTTCACCAGTGATTCAGAA
The DNA here is from genome assembly GCF_014805655.1 of Passer montanus. Lineage (NCBI taxonomy): Eukaryota > Metazoa > Chordata > Aves > Passeriformes > Passeridae > Passer > Passer montanus. The sequence continues at coordinate 5,465,814 of NW_024369707.1, forward strand.
CTCTCCTGGGATGGGACATGGATTCCTTGCAGTTGTCTTGACATTGGAATTTAACCTTGCTATCAATGCAGGTGGCTGATACTCTGGTGCCATAGCAAATGCAGTGTCACTGCACCAACTTAGCTTGAGACCTTCACTGCAGAGATGGTTGGAAGTCAGAGTAACTTGGAGAATTTTGTTTTGGTTTTTTTAGTGGTTGGTTTGCTTATTTGTTTGTTATTTTTGGTTTTTTAAAAGTTGCTTCACAATTTGTCAATTAAGAATGTGTGAGGGAGATGCCAGCAGATGATGGAGTAAGGTAACTGCTCAGTGAAACAAAGATACCCTGCAACATCTTAAAGAGACCTCAGGATACCGAAATAATTCATAAGAGCAGTGCCAGTTACTTCAGAGGTTTGAAATCAGGACATTACACATGGCACAGATTTTTAGAGGCATCTGCACCAAGCTGTTTTATTGCCTGTGCCAAATTTCAAATTTGTACAGTGAGTACTAGGGCGCTGATTTAGAGAGATTTACAGGTTTTGTCTCTGTCCATAATCTTAAAGCTTGAGATCTGTAAGCAACACAGTGTAAAGGTAGGGTTTAGGCCAGTTATTTTTACTCCTTGTGTAACTGATTGAAATAATTCCACTGATTATTGAAAAACAATACAGGGAATAAAATCTAGCTTTAAATGAGCAGCAGAGAACAGATAGAGATATGTTGGGCACATATTTGACACTTTTCCAAATTCCCTCTGGAAAATGAAATGCCTGTGCTGGAGTCCTGCTTGGTCCATATGTGCAGTGAGGTTATTTGAGCTCCTTCTGTCCTGCCAACACCTCAGTGCCCTGAGATTTGACCTTAAGGTCAGAGTGGTTTTGCCTCTCCAGCAACACCTGGGAGAAGCAGTACAGATGCTAGAAAATATGGGTGAAATTGTGATGTTCCCCTGGCCTTTGCACTGTGCTTTGGTGTAATCTGAGCTAGGTAATAAATGGAGAAGAGCTGCTTAGAGCAGCCTTGAGGAAGAGAGGCTTTTGACTGACTGAATTTGAGGATTTCAACACACATTTGACACTCAATGCCTTCCACTTTCTTAAAAGTTACTAATGGAACCTTCTTTTTGCCACTAAACATACAAAATTAAAGATTTAAAGACAGAAGTCTGAAATGCTCCCCATTGCTTTAAAATGCACAGAATTACCTTTTTGACAGTGAATCCTACTGGCCTAGAAAAGCATTCTGGTTTTTCTCTTCATTTTATGGCACAGGCATCCATAATCAAATATAGATGGAAAAGATCAATGATCAATCAAATGATCAATCCTCAAACTTGTATGTGCTCCATAATAAAAAGTATAATTTTTTTGAGATTTAACCATTCCATACCATTAATTAAATGTAAATATCAGTATGGATATGTATGATTAGAAGGTAAATAATTTTTAAAATATAAAAATACAGGTAGAAAGAGAATAAATTTAGTTGTGTGTTTTCAGGTAATTTCACAAAATTATTTAATTTTTAGCTCACTTTCATTGATTTCAATTCTCTTGAACTGCAAACTAGAGGTGTTATTATATGGGAAGATATTCTTAATTTCAAGTTTTATTCAGTGTTTTCTGCAATATTTTAGTGATCTTGTGCTTTTGCATGACCATCTGAGGTGATAATTTTCTTCCAGAGATCAGGACAACAATCAGGAGGTGATGTTAATCATGGGGCTTGGGTCCATAGTAAAGCCTTACTTAGGCTGAAAAGAATAAAGAAAGGCTTAGGAAATCCTGCCAGTGGATTATATATCACAGTCTTCAAAGGAGTGGTGTGAAGTGGAAGGTGTAATTAACTTCAGTCCTAATGTAACATTTAAGAGTCCCTTGTTTAAGGAAGAAACCCCTGGGTTGGCAGTACCTTGCAGGAGTCTCCATACTTTGCACATGGAATTTAACTGAGCAGAAACTGTTTGAAAAGGAAAGATAATATCCCTATTTAATCAAAATGAAACAACTTGACAGGTTCACAGAAACTTACAGAGAATCTGTGCATGGCTGCTCCTCCCTGTCTGCCCCAGTCCTCCACGACAATATTGGCAATCTCATGAAAACAAGCAACCCATAAAGAGAATCAGCTTGTGACATGACCTTCCTTTTCCTACAGTGTTGTTTCTCAGGGATTTCAGCTACCTCTTGAATTTATTAATTTAATTTTTTTTAACTAAATGTTCATGCCATTCATTCTTTTAAGGTAATGATCAGCTCAGCAAAGCTGGGAAGTCAGCCTGTGTTCAGTGTGAATGTGTACATAGTAAATGTATACTAACTCTTGCTTCATTCAGTAACTGACAGTTGTCTTTAAAATAAAAACCAAAACAGAAGAAGTTGCACTCCCTTCTTTTTACTGCCCTTATTAAATTAAATGAAAGTTGTGGTGAAGTGTAGAAAATTTTAATTCCACAGTAAATCATAGTAATAGCTTCCCATTTAGTAAGGTTCAGCTGTGAAATTAGAGGTGTAATAGTTAGCTCCAGAACTAAGAACATCAATAAACATTGGCTTTTATAGTAATAATTACACAATAAACAAATTTAAAAGAAGATTTACACCATGAACCTCAATTCACAAGACAAGAGGAGGGAAGTCTGGGACAAATTCCAAGATAGAGGTATGGAATTGAGCTGCAGCATCTATCTCTAGTGATCAGCTTAAACTGGGAGACTGAACTATATGCAGATATTTAGTGTCTATATTGAGCTTGGCATTATTAATACCTGCCTTATTTTAAGAAATTGTAGCTTGATTGCTCTTAATGGCAATCCTGGCCTTCCAGCTGCCTGTCTTGGCAGCCGTTGCATTGGTCACAAATGTCAATAATTGTCTGTTTACTCATAGATAACTGAAGGAAATGTGCCAATTTTACCAGGCCTCCAAATATCATTTCTGACATACTGGGACATATCAGACAATTCTTAGTCCACTTAACTGGCATTCTTATAGGTGCCATTGCACAGTCTTTCAAATTACAAGTTTGTAGATAATCCATTCTTCATAAAACACATCAGCTGGTAATTCACTGTATGCCACTCCTGTTAGTTTCACTTTTGCCAATTCCCCACAATTTTTTTTAACACTGAGAATCAACTTAGAACATCCGCCTTGGAATACCATGTTAACATTTTTCTAGTACTGCTGAATTTCCAGTATTGGAACTGCAGGTTAACAGGAGCAGGCAGGATATTTGCTCTGAGAATTGCACCACAATTCTGATGCCTGAGACTTCCTGGTGTTTTAGAAACATCCTGGTAGATGTAACCAGACATATTCTTCTTTTCCATGCATTGGACAACACCTTACTCTACTCAGTAATACCTCCCCCCTACCCCAGATGAAAAGAAATATTGATTAAAAACTTAAAACATTTCTATATCTTTAGCCAGTCTTGTTAGTAAATTAAGGTACTCTACTTACAATTTGTTTCCAATATCCTTAAGTCCCTTTTAAATGCTGTCTTTACTGCAGCCAGTAATTAATCTTTCCTAATTTTTTCAGTTCCTTGATGAATTTCAGCCACTGTTATTAATCACATTTTCTGAAGTGCAAATTATTTATTTCATTTTTGTCTCTAAGGAACATTCTGATTTTTGACCACATTCATTTCAGCACTAAATATGGGTAGGTTTTTTGGACAAAAACATTCTTCTTTTTTTATTATGAAACTGCTAGTACTCATCTATCAAATAAATTGTTCTTGAAGATCATCCACTATTTGTCTGTTTAGTCCCCTTCCTACTTCCCAGACAGCTTAATGAATTAATAGTAAGAGGTAAGAACAGGTGTTTATTTTTTAAACCTGACTGATTTTAATACTTTTAAATGTATTACCCTAAATCTGCAAGAGGTTTCAGAAGTGCCAGCAGTGATCATTAAAATGGCTTAATTATAAATTATTTCACAAACTTGGATGTTTGTCACTAGCTCTTGTTGCTTTTCCAATGTTGGCCACTACTTTGAGATCTAATTAATTTCTCATCCTTTCCTTCAGAACAGATTTTTTGGTAGCATCAAGGAAACTTAGTTACATGAAGAATGACAATTCTAACAACTCAAAATTGCATTAAATTATCTAATAAAGTGGGTGTGGCTGCTTGCTTTATGTCCCTTTAATTGTCTTTTATCTCTGGTCTCTCTCTCTCCTTTCTGTAATACAGGTCTTCAGATTTACAGGAACTAAATACCTATAAATTTGTGCCAAACTTATTTCTGTTCTATCAAGTATCTTCCCATTCTGGTGTTAATGCCTCAAATTCAATTTTAACTCCATTAATACCCAAGGAGGGACCCAGGAAAGATGTGAAACAAGAGGGTTGCCTATATTATTGATGTAGCCAAAGTGAGAGTCTGCAGTATTTGGAGTACTTCCAAATACTTGGGTTTATCAAAATTTGGCAGCACACTCTGGCACTGGACACCTCAGAGGTGTCTTCTGTTGGAAGTGATGCTGGTAGGCCAAGCAGCACAGAAGTTGTGGCAAAACCCAGTTTGATTTTAGAAATAGGTCTCATTTCTTTAGCTTTGTGTTATACTGTTGATTTTTAGTATGAAAAAGAGGCTCTCAGAAGTGAGTTTGAAAAGGGCTTTTTCCATTCCTGTGGTCACTTCAGCTCTTATCTAAACTTCTTGAATGTTCTTTCTCTGTACCCTTCAAGTATCAACCCTTATCCCCAGAAAGGTGTGTGAGTTAAAGTACATTATTTTAGCATGGGATAATAAAAGGTTTGACAGGTTTAGACTTTTTTGTCTTTTAAACTTTCATCACCAAATTATGTTTGACACACTTTTTTTCCCCACATATGAAATAAAAGAAATTCAATTAGAGAACAAAGAAAGTATTCGTTTCTCAAATCCAGAAGATTATTTTAGAAGAGAAACTCCTTTTAATTGACTCATTCAGAACTGTGTGTCCTGTAGTGGGAGGGGGGAAAGAATCTATGGCAACAGCAAAAAAATTGTGAGGAAAGGTGTCAAGTCAGTTTGGAAAGAGACAGAAGCTATCTTCTACTGTCAAGCTGTCTTCTAGTGCCTCTTTTTGCAAGTATTAACTATTAAAGATTACAATATTTTTCTTCCCATTTTGCATTTTATTCTGACAGGTTAGGCATGCTCCAAGGAGTAGTAGCATTTCTCCTGACAGTTAAGGAGTTTCATTTTCTATCCATTTTTGCCGACCAGAACCATCTAAATCACTGGTATTTGTGTTCCTTGAGCTCAAGATGTTAATGTCTTCACCCTGACAACTCTTTGCTCTTCTGCTGTTCCTTTACTGGAGAGGCCTCTTCAGAGTTTAATTCCTTTGGTTTTTCCCCCCAAAGGCAACTATCTTTTTTAATCACACATCATAGCAGGTCTTAAGAGATGAAAGTCTTCCTTGCATCAAGAATTTTAAATGTCTGGCACAGCTTTGCAGTGTATAATTATACATTTAGGTAACTTCCTTTTTCAATTTCCTGTTTCCAACTTCTCCAATTTTTTAATAGAAAATTATTTCTTAATTATCAACTATATTTTCAGTATTGCAAAGCCTTCTTTATAAAAGAAATTATTCATCCAAGGCAGTAGCAGAAAGAGCAGCAGTAGCACAGCTCAGGGTGAAGTTCTGGCTTCTCTGAAGAAATGCTACATTGGCCCATCCCTTCAGCTCCATCTTTCAATTCCATTCTCATCTGCTCAGCCTGCTGTGGCTGTATCTCCTTTCATTTTCACTACCATACTGGTATTAATGCTACCAAATGTGAGCGTGTCAATTTTATACTTTATAGTTTAGCAGTTCTCCAGTCTGGTGTGATTTTTCAACTTTGATATGAAGGCAGAGGGGTGGTGCTTCAAATTTAATCTTTTTTTTTTCTTTTTATTTCTGCAGTAACATTTTAAACATGAATTTGAAAGACATTGCCTCAAATGTTTAGATCAGTGTGAATGCAGGTTTCAAAGATACCTGTTGCCCACGGTGGAGGAACAGACTTTACCTTGGCTTGTGGTACATGTGTTAGGAAAGAACAGATTCACAGAGAAATGCTGAGCTCACCCTCAGCTCAGGCATTTCTCTCTCTCCTGCTAGAGCCACTGTGCTTCAGCCACGAGGCACTGCTTTGCAACATAAGCCTCAGTTGCTAAAACTAAGTGATGAACAGTTGCAGTGACTGCTGAGATTGTTTAATGATGTATTGTTCCCTCCCAGTTTGTCACTTTGTGAAAGGCATGGAATGGGGGAGCTGTGAAAGCAGAGCATGAGGTGCCTCTTGGTTATCTCAGTCAAGTCACTGGGAGAGGAGGGCAGCTTGGTCTGGGACAGGGGTGATTAAACAACATGCAAACCAAATGTGACACACTAAAGTAGACTTGCAGCCTGGCTTAGTGCTGGTTCTTGTTACTGTCTAGTGCCTGTATGACAGCAGAGCCCAACAAGCTAAAACCTGCTGCCTTGCTGAGCACACAGGGTATGTTACACCCCCTGCCAGAAAGCATATGGTTTATTGTTTCCTAGTTCCTGACAGATTCTGTTGTTTGCAAGGATGAATCATTCCTTTAGATATCCAAAGAGTGATTAAAACACTCATGGGACACAAATAAATTAAGTTTTTTAATATTCAAAACTTTGTGTTCTCTAACTCAAGTGAAATAGCAAGACGTCTTTTTTCTAATAAAGAGAGCTTTATTTGGGATTAGGAATTCCTTAGTTTTATAGACAAAATAGCTGTGACATAATATCAGCTTAGGTTGTGACTTTTAGACAAAGTATAATGTTTCAGATAAATCTGGATAAATCAGATAAACCAGCCTAATAGCAAAGATTAGCTGTGTAATGGTAACTCTGCAAAGCAACTAAACTCCAGTGGAGAGTTGCTGTTTCTCACAGCTGCCCCACAAAGGCAAGTTTTTGAGCTTTATACACAAATACTGATTTCTAGAGAAATACATGGAATGTGTTAGATTTTTTTTTTAGATTTCCTACTTTTTGTGCATGCAGTATTTAATAAGAGAACCCCAAATACCTGCATTCCTTAGCTTCAGCATCCACCCAAGAACTACCTTCCATTAGGAAAGGCAGGAACACAGTGTTTTTACCCAGACAATTTTAAGTGTCTGAGGCTGCTGTAATCCCGAGGATAATACAGGTGAATAAAGAGGTGCCTCAAACCTACTGCATTCTTGAACCACTTTCTGACATCCAGCAACACCAAACACCCCTGTTAAAGCTCCTGGGACACTCCACAGCAAGAATGAAGAACAAATCCAGCTTATAGGGTTGTATATGAGGGTTCTTATGAGACAGAAAGGTTAGTTTTCCTCACACCCTCCCTGAAATACAAATTAATAGGAACTCGGCCATTGACTCAGTTGTAATAGGAGAAGATGATTTACTGACTGACCCCTGCAAATCTGTGGATGATTCTCCATGTTCCCAGCCTTCCTGTCTGCACAAGGACTCAAATATTCTATTTTTGGATATCCAGTGTAGCAGTCCAGGTAAATAATTGATTGTCACTTTACCCTGTTCTGCTCTGCCCTGTATGAGGAGGCTTTTGGAAAAACAGAGGAAGAGATCAGAATGAAAGATGCCCTTTAGACAAGGACATGTTCATTCACGTCACACAGATATTGATTCTGTGATTTTGGTCAAGTGTTAATTATTTTCTTGAGAGGGGTAATTGAGACACATGCCTTAAATTTAATTGTACTAATTTGAATTTCCTGATGTGTCACTATAGATAGGTGTGATCTGGGGAAATGGCAGTCATTCTGGCACAGCTTTAGTCAGGATTTACAAATCAAGAGACTAAAGTTGACAAATATCCCACTGATCCCAAAATAGTTTTTCTGGGCTTGAGAATATAAGGGAGAAGATCTGCTGACAATGTGCAACTTATGAGAACAATTGGTATCTCAGTTTGTTCCAAAAATTGTGGAAGATTTGAGATGTCTGTGATTTTGAGAATTAGCTGAAGGTAAATCATTCCATGACAAGATCTGATTTTGCATAAGGTTTTGGGAGCCTTTCTGTGTATGTGGGCAGAAAAAGGGGGGTGCCTTTTAACACACTGCCTGGGCTGATAGTGCCCTCTGACTCTGCATTTGATTTGTATTTTTTGCCAAAAGAAGGAAATCTGTCAAAAGTGTGAAGAACTTGATCCTAAAACCAACATCTAACCTCACAAAACTAAATTCCATCCAGTGTAGCACAGGCAAAATACTTCCCCAGGTGAGTTGGGGTGAGGTAGTGAAAGGGCAGCTGGAGTCACTAAAGGGAGGAGAATGAAGATGAAAGGCTACTGAGGCCAGATAAGCTCTGCTCTGTTACCTCCTTAAGCTTCAGCTTCCAGTGTTCCTTCAAATTACAGGAACAAACAAGTGGGTTTGAAGGCTTAGTGCAACTGCAGGCCTATAATACAACTTTAATCTATTTCTTTTTGAAAGGAAGGGAGAGTAAGGTAGAGAAAAGAAACTGTGCAAGGTGTTTGACAACAAAGAGTGCAGGGAACTCAGAGCTCTTTGAGGGTCAATTAGCCAGAAAATGTGCTAAAGACTACATGCTCTGTTGGATTATTGGCCAAAGAATTACCCCAAAGCAATCAAAGTGGCCCTGTTGCCTGAATACAGAGAGGCAATTACGGATTTTGAGGACATGCTACAGAAGCTTTAATTAAAGGTATTACTTCTACATCACTGAACATTAGAAATTAAATTCTTACTTGCAGCCACGAGAAGCAGCTTTTGTCTTTCCCTTGCGTGTAGTGTGTCAGCATTAGACAGGGCTGGCTTTGGCATCCCTTCTTTAGGAAGGTGTATTGGATTTCACCCCGCCCCTTCTCCTAACTGCCACTTACACACCTGACATATCAAGAGGTGGATTTCCACTGCTAGACCTTCAGGCTTCCTCTGGCATTGTCTGGGTCTGTATCAGCAGGGACAATACAATCTGACTAGATTTCAAGGTGAAGTTTATTTGTGTGCAGAGCAGAAAGGATTTGCTATGTCGAGAGGGGTATCCTTAAAAGAGAAGTTACAGTAAACTACAATTCTTAAATGAATTTTGACTCTCAAGGTAGTTGATGGTACAACCAACCAGTTGGACCTACAAGAGCAGCCTTTCAGCATAATTGCACCAGCAGCAAACACAATCCCTTCCTAACACACCTGCTCAGAGTGGGCTGTTGTGCCTCCCTGACCTGGGACAGCCTCTTGGGGAAGACCATGCTCTTCACAACCATGGTATTCTTGGATGATACTGCACAGACAGACAGGACAAACTATGGTGAACTCCTGCTCAAAAGCTGCAGGTCACAGCTGCCAGTGATTCTGGAAAGACTCCTTTGGCATGAAGGCTTTACTGAAGCTTTAGAGCCCTGGGCTTCAGCTTCTGGTGTGACTTACACAAAGAAAGTAACAATGTGTGCACTTTTTGCTGATTTCCCATGTGTGTGAGTAGTTTTAGCACATGTCTTTCATACAGCCTTAACTCTCAGTTTGAAGCTTCTACTTTACTTCAAGAGTTGAAGTCACATAACACTGCCCAGTCCATAACACAAGCTTTGTTAGAAAGCCTAACCACCACTGCTATTTACTTGATAATACAGAAACACACAAATTAGAATTAAAAGAGCCCTTACCTTTGTTGCCTGGTTATTTTGATGACCCTCCTGCTTTGCTGCCCTGCTCCACGGGTCTCTCAGGTCCTCCTGCAGTCTGTGTCTTGCCCCAGCACAGGAGGTTCCTCGAGCTCAGGTCTCCTTTTGTGCTTGTGGTTGGTCCCTCAGTCAAAGCTCTCCCCCAGCTGCAAATGGTTGTTTCTCTTTCCCCCTTTCTGCTCAGGTTTTTCATGTTTCTTCTGATTTTTTTTTCCTTCTTTGCTTCCCTTTCAATGTCTGAATTTTTTAACCTGGAGTTTACATTTGCTCCAAGTTCTGGTTCCATGGCAGAGGCACATGGAGCAACACCACCCGGTCCAACGCATGAGCCAACCTCCTTCCCTTAGCACCTGTGTGCTCCAAGGAAGAATCACTGAGATGAGGAAGGCTTTAGATCCCCCTGAGGGATGCAGTCTGGAGGCCCTTTTGGCAGGCAGGAATATACTTTGAAGCATTCTGTAGTGCAGCCAATTACCATAATAATGGTTCCATTATGAACCAGAGTTCATAAACTCTCTGTAAACCTGTTTCTCAGCTCATGTTTCTTTGGTGCAAGAGCCATGTGTTGGCTGGACAGATGGGGGCTCTAAAGTTTTTAACAGGTTCTTTCATTTGTATTTGCTTATTGTCTGATCTTTTCCACACACAGAATTGTGCCCTGCAATTGCCATGTCTGCAGAGCAGGGGGCACACACTGGTGACTGCCCTGTGAAGCAGCCAACATTTCAGGGTCAGCTTAACCAGAAATTGAGACGTTGTTTGAAGGTCCCATTTCCTGCACTTTGGGGACCTAAATGTTCCCCCTTGATATTAATAATATATTTCCCTCTTTGCTGCAAGGAAGTGCAAAGAAAAGTAACATCATGGTCCAGCATCAGTTGCTGCATGAGATGGAAAATTCTGCTCAGTGTCTCACCCATAGCCTGGAGCAGCATATTTGGAACTCACTGGGACTAGGAGAGCAACAACTGGTGATGGATAGCAGAGCATTTGTTGTGTATGAAAACAGCATTGTTTCACACAATGGGAAGTGGCACAGATGTGGGAAACTGCCCTTGTTAGATTGACTGAGTACAGTATTATTTTAGACCCCATCAGATATCTACAAGAAGTTTAAAAACAATTAAGTCTCATGACATAGCTGGGTGTAGATGTGCAAGAAGATAAAATAACTTTCCCAAGACTACACAGAAGGAAGCTCAGAAGAACAGACAAGTCAGACTCAGCTTCTTAACTGACCCTACTGTCAAAGCTCTTTTTTTGCTATAGATTTATAGAGGGGAACCACACCAACATTATGAACTTCTGCTTGGCTCTTGCTCTTGTGCCAGTTCAAGCTTACAGTCAAGTGTCTAAAAGAAAGTCTCTGTGTGCTGCTCCCATCTTTGGTACAATACCATCTTTATTTACAAATAGGAAAGCCTTTACCACTAAGTAAAAGGCAGCTTTATTTTTAGGTTATGTTTTCACCCACAATCTGCAGAGTGATCTGTATGTGTGACATTTGACTCTTTTCTAAATTTGTTTCATCTTGTTTTGAATAGTGCAGCCTGGCAGTGGCAAGTGTCTCTCTTTGGCTGGAGTCATGTGCCAGTAGGATCCAGGGTGAGGTAATTTCACTGGTGTACATCCAGTATAAGTAGTCAATTTGTGCTTGTAGCTAAGACTGGAACTGGATAATTTAAAAGATTCTGCTTCTGGATATTTTTAAAACAGCCTTTAAGCAATGTAACTGTGGTCATTTACTACTGTGGTCAGATTTCACAAGGTGGCCAAAATGAAGTGGACATTGAAGTTAATTTGCACTTGCAGCAAGTTGGGCAAGAAAAAAAACCTAATTGCTGTTCTTGTAGCTGCAAGTTACATCTACTAACTTCATAGGAGACATTTCTTAAATTAATTATTTCCATTGGGGAGCTGACAGAGAATATCTCTGGGACTGACCACTGGTGATCAGAGTATCATGAAAATGTTCCTGAGGTTTGAGGTTCATTTGGACATTATTGCTTTTTTAAGTGGCTCCTTGTCCACACAGTAAAATGTCCTGGGCTGATCCTGAAGCTTAAGTAGCATTTGGTGCAACCAGAGAGGGAGTTGCTGTCGGGAAATTCTTGTGATCCTTTTGCAGAGGACACTGAAGGCAGCAGCATTAAAAACAGGGTGGAGGAGCTTTCTGAGGATTCAGAATGTGTAGGATTCAGTGGCTTTGTTTCATCCTCTCCCCTTCCCCTTGATGTCCCGGCATTGCCTGCAGCGCTGCTCACAGGATGTCCCACACACTGTGCCTTGCTTCCACACACTCCTTTGGAAAGAGGTGCTTTCAGAAGGAGCAACTGGCTGTCTGGTTTGGGTTTGTCTTTAGAAGGGCTATCAGATAAAAATGGCATTCAAGTCAGGACAGAAGCCAAAAAATGCAAGTTTAGTTGCAATAGACAAGCTTGAACATAGTGCTGGTAGAGCCACCACACACGGGGAAGTTCCCAGGTAGCAAAGTCTTTCCATTAAAAGGACTGCACAGCTGCTCCAAGTTCTTCAGGGCAAATCTAACTACTTTTTTAGGAAAAAGCTTCCGTGTAACATTTAAAAACTGGGACCTGGTTGGAGGTAAAAGGAAGATGATCTTTGGCGTTCTTTCAGTGTTCATTGTTTCAAGTTTTATGGTGCATAGAAAGCTGCTTAAAAAGTTATTCTCCAGATGAGGAATGCAGGTTGTTTTTAATTATGTGACAGGCAAACAAGGGTGACATGCCTGCTTACCCTTTAGATGACAGCAAGCTTTATTTCTTTAAACCGACTAAGGTGGGAGACATTCAGATGTTAAATAGCCTAAAGGCTGCAAAAGTTCTTCATTTCAGTAGCCCTCTGACTCAACTGTGCTAATTTCTTTTGCAGGAGGAACTTAGTCAAAACAATTGAGTGTGAAAAATGCCCACGCTTTGGGCTTTACATTTTATTTTTAACTCAGTGTTTCTCATTCTCTATCAATCATGACAACTCTTAATGCAAGAATGTGAAAGCCCCTTCTGAGCATCTCAGCACAGAGAACCATTTAATACTGAGAGCTTTGTTCTGCACGTTAAATGCCTATTGACTCCTCTGGCCCAAAGAAATATTGATTTTTCTCTCACTTTCTTTACAGGCTCTGCTTTCTTTCCTGGTCGCTGTGCTGAGGTCTTTGCCAAAGGTCAGAGCATTGGGAAACTTGGAGTCGTACACCCTGATGTTATCACCAAGTTTGAGCTCACCATGCCTTGCTCTGTCCTAGAGATCAATATTGAGCCCTTTGTGTGAAGATGTGACTTTTCTCTCCGACAGCCGTCCACTGTCACATGCAGCACCCTCTCCTCTCCTGTCTGCCTCCCAGGGGACATCCGCTTGTGCTTTTATGTTCCAATAAACCAGAAAAACAGATCCTGTCTCCCTGAGCAAATGTGTTCTTTGCAGTGCAATCTGGCTGGCTTCTGCAGGGAAGGAATGTGGGATCTCAGACCAGGCTGTGCCCTCAATGTTTTCAAAGGGCAGGCGAGAAGAAACAAGTTGGGTCAAAGCCCAGTGTTTTACAAGAGAAATGTAATGGCAGAGCACATGATTAGTTTTCAAAATCAGAAATGTTCCACAGACACAGCTTCATACTGTAACTGATTATGGCTGCATAACAGGAATCTCATTCTTTTCTTACTGCATGAAATAAGATAATTGATTAGAGCAAATGTTGAGTGAATGTGAGCAGAACTAAGGAGTTGAGCTTTTATTCTATACGGTTGTCATGTGCTCATCAATGGCTGGGGGAGGAAAATAAACTTGTTTCATGAAAACCAGAGCTATTTTGTAAGCAAGATGTGTGTAATATCTGCTTCCCTGCTCCAGACATAACTGTTGGTCCTTTATCATTCTAAATTCAGAAAGGGGAGGGGGTGGAATTAAATTTTTTTCATTGTTGATGTCAGCCTAGCGGTTTTTGAAGCTCCAAACCAAATGGGGAAGTGCATTTAAGAGCATATGCCAGTGGTGTTTTGCATGAGTAACAGCAAACTATCAAAGCCTTTGTCTGCCTGAGGCTGGCATGTTTGTCTGCAGAAGTGAGCGTGGGCCCGCTGCACTCCCAGCCCCACCAGGGCTTTCTGGACCCCAGCTGTGCAGCAGGACCATGCAGCTTTTGGGCAGGGTTACTTTTCTGGCAGTTCTACCCTGCCAGTACATGAGAACCTCTCATGGGTCAGGCTTTTCCTTCTAGGTGGCTTTCTGGCAGCAGTTGTGTCACAGCTTCGTGCATTGTGTTTCTGCTCTCTCTGAAACTGAGAAGCTCCATCCAGCACAGTGATGCCCAATCCTTCCTTTCTGCAGGAATGTCACCAAGTGGGTGGTCAGCTCAGTACACTGAAGCAGCTCTCGACTGGCAGCCTTGTGGAGCTGGCTGTCCCTCCTTTGCAATACTATAACCATTGCTAATGCTGCAGGCCAACACAGCCAGTATTTTATGTTAGGCCAGTGCACTGTGGCTCCTTTCTGCTGTGAGAGCCAGGAGGGGCTGTCCAAGAGTGGACATCTGGGAAGGGTGTCACAATGTCAGCCCCACATTGAGCAGAGATGTGCAGTGTGAGGTTGCCTTGTATGAGCTGCACAGACCCCTGTCACTGGGCCCACGAGGGCTTTTCAATGGCAGCCCCATCAATAATCTCAACAGGTGGGAAGGCAACAGGCAAGGCTTTTTGGTGCAAGTGATAATCCAGTATGAAATATGCACTACAGTTACCCATCTGGAAACCCTACGGTTCCCCTCAGATGGAAGTGTAGATTTTAATTATCTCTGCATGACAGACGTGAAATGAGAATACAGCTATTGCCATACGTTGCACGACTGACTCCAGTGCCTACGGAGAGTGAGAAAACTGCAGCTCACATTTTAAACCTCCCAGGGGATTAGGCAGCTTGGCGTTTGCAGGATCTCTCTCTCCACGATGCCTACACAAGTGTAAGCAGGCAGGCTCGCAGTGTGGGAAGCGATCTGTAACGCAGATGGAAAGTATTAACCCCCCCTTGTTTATTGGTGTGTCATGCACGGGGATTAGGACCACAATAAGGCAGATTTGCATTGCAGCAGAGTGCAGGCATATTTGCGTGCACTAAATATATTTCTCTACACAAGATTTTCTGACTCTTTGGGTGTCCCAATTCTCCTGTGAATTTAGCTGTCTTTTGAGTGTAAAGACTAGATTAAGCTGGGACTAAGGGCTTGAGCTGCAGTGGCATGTGTTGTGAGGCTTTTAGGGATCGCTTCTTCTTCATACCATTTGCTCATGCATTGGCAGCTAAATGCTCCAAAACCATGAGCTTTGTCCCAGGTAAGTACCATTACTTGCTAAAAGTAGAAGATGAGAATAGAGAGAAAGGTTAAAAAGCCTCTTCAGAGTCCCTGACCTCTCCAGTTAACTATGGTGCCAGCAGCCTTGCAATGAAATTCAAGCTCTGCTGTAGTGCTGAGCTCAGGATTAACTGTGATTCCTGATGAGTGGGACACTTCATATAAGTCTGGTGTATTTATTGCAAGGCTTTGTCTTTCAGAGCTCCAAAGCAATTATCTGGTATTTACAGCCTGCTCATAGCTGTGTGCAGAACTCGGGGTAGTTATTACACAGCTTCATGCTGGAGCCAGTTGCTGTGAGCACTGAAATTTGCTTTTACCCTTTGCTGTAGCCATGGGCTCTGGCAAAGGAAACCTTTGCTGCTGGTGGGGACTTCTGAGCAGTTTTTTAAACATCTTTTGAACTTGGGTCTTCTTTTTAAACAAGAGTTGGAAATGGGATTTTTAACTACTGCTCCTCAATTATGGATTACTTTTGGCCTCCTGCTCCCTGTGGGTACTGGGTCATTGCTGGGGATCTGAACACAAGCAGGAAAGGCTGGGGAGCTGGTGACACAGAGATCAGAGCTGGTTTAGTGTGCTGTCTGAGCAATTGCTGGGTTCCATTCTGCTGGACACATGCTCTGAGCTCCGAGTTTGTCCTTGCTGTGCTTTGGTGGTGATTTTGCAAAGAGCAGAACCCTGAGAGAGCCTGGCTGCAGCTCCCAGCACAGGCCCTGCTGCCTGCAGGTTACCCTTGCTATTGCACAAAGGTGTTTATGCAAAGGTGATGCCTGGGACTGTTTCCATCTCCAGGCTGGCACTGTGCTCGCTTGAAATTTAAATCAGCCTTGGTTTGGCAGGTGAGTATGGAACAGGCTGGGCTAAAGCGCTGCCAGGGGATCATGGCCTGGCACAGGTGACACCTCTGACCGCCCAGTGACCTTGAAACCGAGCCTGCTGCCAGGGCAGGGTGGCAGCGGGGTGACAGTGGGCAGGTGGGAAGACAGTGAGACCGCGGGGAAGCTCTGGCAGGAGCAGGAAGCAGGCGAGGGCCTTGCTTTACCCATGGCTCAGCAAACGTGCAAGATCCCAGCCACACTTGCACCCTGTTCAGAGAGGTACCTGTGTTTTCCAACTTCTCCTTGTAGCACAGTTGAGAAGGGTCAAAAGTGAAACTGACTGTTTTCTTCTGTTCCCTAAATTACATCAAGTACATCCAGAAAAGCAAGTCATGAGCTCGCTTGTGATTTTGCATAGGAACTTGAATGGATTAGGAGCCTGGGGTCATGACAAAGTTACTGCTGGAAAATTAAAGCAGGGAAATTCAGTGCTTGCTGTTTTGGTCCTTAAACCCTGCCAAAAGGTGCAATATCCATTTGACTTCTGACAGAGAGGCTGGTTCTGCACTGGGGCACCAGCACAGAGATGCCCCAGAGAGGAGGAAGCCTGGGGCAGCACCACGTGCCCAAAAAGCAATTTGCAAAGTAAGCTGGTCAGGAGAAGACAGCTCCAGGCAGGACAGAGTGGGCTAAGCTATGGGTGAGGTGCCTGCTTACACCCCTCTTGAGAGCATAACAAAGGCAGCTTAGATTGTCTTGCACCACCCCTGCAGCTGTAGACAGGCACAGGAGGGAGAGCTGTAGTGACCAGAACAGACAGCACAGACAGTGCTGAGAACACACCAGCCAGGCTGATACTCTGAAGTCACCTCCCACTCCATTCACATCAAAAGCAGTGTTTTACTCTAAAACACAAGTGTGCCTACTCGAGAGGATTCAGCTGGTGCCTTTGTCTTACAAAGTAAAGAACATGGCCAGCAAACCTACCACAAAACCTCATTCTTTACCACCACCTGGAAATGCAGAGGCATCTGCACTGCAGGAATGAAGAGCATTTCCAAAGACAGCAAAGGCACGGATTTGCAATGAGGAGCTGGTGCTTCAGGCTAATGAAATGCAGAAAGGGTGATGTGTCTCACCTTGTCAGAAGACTTGTCTCTCCCAGCCTGGCCCTGCAGGCGTGGCTGTGGTCCTGTAAGCGTCCCAGGAGCACAGCCTCAGCACAGAGCCCAGCTGAAAGCCCTGCCTAACCCAGCTGGCCCAGGGATGCTGCAGCAATTGGCTTATCCTGATCAGCTGTGGGCACTTGCAGTGACACCACTTCCAGGCAGGATGTGATCCTGAGAGGAGGATGAGGCTCTACCTGGTTTCAAATACATTTTTTGACCACAAAACCTTGTTAGGCTCCTCAACTAATGCAAAATATTCTGCAGTTCATGGGCTGTCATGCTATCACTGCACAGATTAAATTGGTTTCCAGTTAACTGTTTAGCCTATTAGAGCAGATATTGAAGGTGAAGGAGATTCCAGTGCCCAAAAGTTCCCCAGCACTAACTACATGCAACTGACTCATTTACATTTGCAAATGTTGTAACAAATAGTCATTAGTAGACCAGTAATCTCTTTTTAAAATGTTTTTTAAAAAGCAGGATCCTTCTAGAGGGGCCAAAGCATGGAGCTAGACTGAGCAGGAGACAAGGAGCCACAGGCAGGACAACTTGGGAAGAGAAGTGGATGCTTGCACTGGGGAAGATCTTTTAGCTGGGACTCGTTGCCTTTACATCAGCCATTTACAAGTATCAACAGAGGATGCAAAACAAACAGACAGACAACAAACTCTGCAAAATAGGTTTATTTTAAAATTTGAACCAAATAGAGTTTGCATTTATTGCATGAATCACATGCAGGTGAATATTATAAAAATACCTGTGCAGCATTTATATATAATTTATAAAATCTTCATAGCATAAAATAGCTGTGAATCAGAACAGAATTTTTACACAGAAAGCTGCATGAATGTCAAACTGTGCCTTTCTTGGGAGTAATTCCAATCCCCAGCTTAAATGCTCATCTTGCTGCCAAGTTTTTTCCCAGTTTTGTGATGTGGCCCCTCTGCAGGGCTCCAGTTGTGCACTGCACCTGTGTGTCATGCAGCTCTCTTAACACAAGGTGTTTAAAGGTATTTTAAACCTGATGGCAGTGCTTCTGTGTTGTATGGGAGGGAGAGAGGCTGAGGATGGAAACCCATGGCTGTGGTGGCCCATGCCCAGCCCTCACCCAGTGAGTGGCCATGTGCCCTGCTGAAAGGCTTGTTGGAGCTGTTTGCATGCACGTGTAAAGTCCACACTACCTGATATAAACCAATTTATCCACAGCCTGAGGAAATCTAAAAATGGTTAAAATTTCTGCCTGCATTTCTTCTGGAGATTGGCAACCCGGGTTTGGAGTGGTGCAGCTCTTTCACATGCATGCCTCGCACTCCTCAGACAACTCCCAGCTACAATTTGGAATTGGTTATGTTTATCCAGGCAGTCAATGGATGGCAAAGCACGTCTTTTACATTCTTCAGGTTCATTTTTCTCGCAGCCAGGAAGACAAGTGGACATGGTTAGAAAGCTGGCTTTCACTGTACATTCTGCCAGGCAAGGCACGGGGGCCATGCTTGAAGCTCTGCAGCAATAGCACTGTACATTTTCCTAGCCAAGCAGACCACGTTCACTGCTGTATTTCTCAACAGCTCATTGGTCCAACAGCTAAAATACATTGTTTTAAATAAGCAGCCTGAGGTATAGGGATGCCCTTCCTATGGACACACCTCCCTGCTATTCTACAAGTGTACACAAAGTGTTGCAGGATGCATGGAAGACCAACTGTGATGCTGTGCAGCAGCAGAAAATGATGGCATCTTGTAATTGTCACACGCTGTAGTCACCAGAGTCACAACTCAGCTCCTTCCACAACGCAGTTTATGGACTCTACTTGTCACCCCTGCATGACAGGAAAGACTTTTTCCTTTCCCTAGCCAGGGGAACTAAATTGGAGTTAAGCAGTTTGAACTCCAGCCTCAGTGCTGTGCTAATAACTCCGCTCAGTTTTCTGTAGGCAAAGGATCTTTTAGTGGAGGCTTTCTTATTAATATCCAAGGAAATTTATTGCAAATCACATTAAATATTTCGTGTTAGCTTTTCTTCTCTTTTACATTTTGGGGTTTTTTTCCCTTTAGATTTAATACACACAGAACTAGCCTGGTCCACCAGTGCCATCAGAAGACACTACGAGCTCTGCCCAGTGATGGCATTTTGATTTTGCTGGTCACATCTCCCCCTACCCCACCAGCCACTTTTTCCCAACCTGATGCCCCAACCTGAGCCTTGCCTTGGCTTGCTCTACTGCTTCAGGAGCAGCCCCAGAGCCAAGCAGGCCTGCTGAGCCCTACTCCCCAGCAACCCCAACCCCACAGCAAAGCAGTCTCTGCTACTGCTCTGGCAGCGATTTTTCCTGTGTGCTTGTCACATTTAGCCTGGGTGAAGTATGTCTAATTATGGGATACACTGGGGTCAGTGATTTCTAACCCAAAGTTACCTCTGCAGTTCCCATGACTCCTCCAAGTCACATATTTTAGGCCAGTTGCTTTGTGTTTGCGTGGCAAGGGCAGGGTAGTGGTGGGGGATGGTTATAAGGGTGACTTCTCTCAGAAGGTTCCAGAAGCTTTCCCTGTGTCCAACTGAACCAATGCCAGCTGGCTTCCAGTCAGATCCTCTGGTGGCCAAGGCTGAGCCCATCACTGACAGCAGCAGCACCTCTGGGATAACACAGTTAAGAAGGTAGAGAAAACCTGCACAGCTGCAGGCAGACAGAGGAGTGAAGATACCGGAGAGAAACAACTCTGCAGACACCAAGATCACAGAGGGAAGAGTAAGAGGTGCTCCAGGTGCCAGAGCAGACTCCCCTGCAGCCCACAAAGTGCAGCCCATGGTGAGGCAGCTGTGCCCCTGCAGCCCACGGAGGTCCATGGGGAGCAGAAATCCACCTGCAATCAGTGGAGGACCCCACACTGAAGCAGGGTGAGGCCATAAGGTGGGTTTGAAGACCACCACTGAAACAGGCTCCTGGCAGGACTTCTGATCCCTCAGGGCACCCATGCTGGATGAAGTGCAGCCCATGGAAAAATTCACATTGGAGAAGTTTTTGGAAAGCTGTCTTTTGTGGGAGCAGGTGAGGAGAGTGAGGGGTTCTATCCCTGAGGAGGAAGGAGCAGCAGCAGCAACATGTGATGAACTGACTGTAACCTCTATTCCCATCCTCCTGTGATGGTGGGTAGGAGGAGCTAGAGACTTCAGGAGGGAAGTTGACCTAGAAAGAAGGGAGGGGTAGGTGGAAGGTGGTTGTAAATGTTTGGTTTTATTTATTATCCTACTCTGATTAGTTTGGTAATAAATTAAACTTATTTCCCCAAGTCGAATCTGTTTTGCCTGTGACATAAAACTGCTGACTGATCTCTCCCTGCCCTTGTCTTGAGCCATGATCCTCTCATTATATTTCTCTCCCTGGAGAGAGGGGAGTGATAGAGCAGCTTTGGCGAGCCCCTGGCACGCAGCCAGAGCCAAACCCACCACACCAGTGCAGAAAGGCACAGAACACTTTTTGGTCAAGTCAGCAGCCCGGACTGTCAGGTGCCCGTGTGCCGCAGGCTCGGTGAGGAGGAGCTGTGCTCACATCAGTCCCAGCAGCCGGTGCAGCAGCGGCACGATGACGGTGGCCGTGAAGCCAACGGAGGAGTACGTCACAAACTTGTAGGGCACCTCAACCTCCAGGCGCCTCCGGGCCTGCAGGTCACCCACGGGGAACTTGTACCGATAGCCCAGCACGCCGAGCACCGCGCTCTTCATGACCCAGCGTGTCAGCAGCACAACCAGGATCCCCACCAGGAACCTGGCCAGCACAAACACCGCTGCGCTGGTGGTCAGAGGAAGCCCGGCCTGAACGCTTTTGCCAGTGTAGGCTGAAGCAGCGTACTGGTTGTTTAACCAAAATCCCACAGTTGCTCCAGCTGCTGCTCCTAAGATCGTAGTGGTGTCTCCCCTGGTAGGGCTGTAATAGTCTAGTTTGGGGTAGTTGTAACATAAGACAAGAGGCACAACTATGGAAAACAGTGGGCAGAAGGGGCTGGTCAACAGCAAGTGATCTATTGTGTCCCACGCAGGATACAAGAGCACGAGCAGCACAGCCGAAATCAGTGCTCCTCCGATCACATCCTGTAAAGAAATCACATTTAAAAGGCTTTGTGAGACCTGGAAGGTAAACCAGGTGTTTGGGTGATGATAAATGACCAGTATCTACATTGGTGGGGCCCAGCCATGGAGGAACACCCTGAATCCAGTGATGGCATTATCCACGTGCAGGGAAAACCTGAAGCACGGACTAAACAAAACATGACAGTCCATGAACCCAACCTTATGCATATGCATGTGTCTGTGGACACACATCCTCCTCCTCACCTGCTCTCATGCTTTGAGGGCATTCTCCACCTACAACCTCAGAAAAGGCACGTGCACAACTCCATCTCAGGGACAACATTGCAGAGAGCTCCCTTCACACAAACCCTTTCCCTCCTGTAACCCTGCAAGCAATTTCATCACATCAGTGTGATTATCCCTTGCTTGCTTTGCATAAAGGGGGAGATGCTGTCCTTTATCAGAGACAGGCTCCCATCCCAGAAACACAAGCTCCAGGGATGGAAAGTGCAGAGCTGTGGGACGTGGTGCATGTGCCACGGTTTCTGCCAGCAGTGGGAGGAAGGCACCTCCAGGCAGGGATACAGCAAGGGGAAATTTGTTGCCCAAGTCTCTGAAATCTAGCTTTCAGTACAGCGCCTGAAGCAAGCATATAGTTAAACCCTAATTTATTAACAGAGGCAAATAAGGTGTTTTGAGAACTTGACTGTTGTCAGCCACAAAGCTGAGACAGCAGGTAGCCCCTAACAAAAGCCCTCTGTATGAGAGCAGCCAGGTAAAAAGCAGTAAAACAAGTTTCCCTGTGCCACCCTTCCAGAGTCACGTAGAGGCAGCAGCGTTAGTACAGCCACAAAAACCTCTGCAAAAGCTGAAGTTGGCCACAGACAGAAATGTCCTCTTCTAAGACTGTATCTTTTTCACGAGTCATGACAGTTCCCTACTACCATGCTTGGTCACAGTCTAAAAATTATTTATGCGAGCTTCACTTCGAGTTAGGCAGGAATGAGGGGACTTCTTCACAACAGAAATATTTAATGACATTCTGGTAAATGCATTACTCCTGTAGGGCTGAACTTCAGCTGTTTACAACTTCCATTGGATTCACAGCACATTTGGTTTTAAACAACTGCTACAGCCATTTTGCATATCCCTAATACAAATTTACATTTATTCCCTCATCCAAAACATGAGGCTAGCCATGGAAATACACAAACTTGATCACAGATATCAAGTATGTAAAGTACCATTATATTATATACCTTTACTTCACAGTAATTAATGTTTTGATGTCAATTCTTAGATGATATCTTTACACACAAAGCAGGGTTTGGCCCAACACTAAGCAACTGCCCCAACACAAAAGAGCTGGGGCTGCTCCCAGCACTGGTGCTCAGAAATCCCATCCCCACTCTGTACATCAATTTGCCACACACATGCTTGTCCACCTCATGTTAGAAGAAAAATTCCTCAATACCACTTTATGGGTGATCAAGGAGCAAAGCTCAGAAGCTGTTCACATGCTTTTCTGTTCCATTTAAAGAAATGTAACCAAACATTAACATTTCCTCACAAAAGCTTTGCTCAGATTTACCCAGCTGACTCCAGCAGTTCCCAACCCAGTTGCAAACAGTCCCTATTTACAAACTTGATGAAAGTTTTCTGAATTTCATTATCCTCCCATTCAGCCCCAGTACAGTAACATGGCTCTTGGAAGTTCCAAGCAGGACCCAGACAATCAGCTCTGCCCCTGACCCCGCATTGTACCCGTGGTCTCCAAACTGGGTGCAAAAGCAACCCATGGGGCTGGGGGGAGAACGTACTTTTTGCACTGCTCATAAGTAAAATAAAATGTGCATTTTTAAGAAGTAATGCTTTCTTCATTGTTATATTTGTTAATTTTGTGTTTTATAATGCATGTATCAGTACGGTAGTACATGTATACAATTCATTTTAAAAAATACATATATATATATGTATATATATATACAGGACGCCAGTGGTGTTTTCTGGTTTTCCCCCATCCACCAATATCTGGCCTTCTCATTTTGGAAACATTTACATGTAGCAGTGCAGAATTAATGATGTCTCCCCCTGCCTGTTCAACTAAGGACAAGATGGGAAGAGGAGAGACGGCTCCGATTTCTGCGAGAACTTTGCAGTCCCTCCCTGCGGTGCCCCCGGAGCAGGACCTGAGTTTTTCCCGGGGGTGGAGCTGCTGGTAGCGCGCCCAGGAAGCACATTCCTGCCCGTCTGCCTGTGTAAACAGATTAGCCTCTCGCCAAGCCCGCAATTATAAAGGAATTTTTAAATAAGGGCAGGCAGGGATTTTGCTCAAGGTGCAGAACTACCTGCAGAATTTGAAACCTCCGGTTGCCCTGCTGGGATGCTCCAGCTGCCTCGGTACAGACGAGTCATCCCCAGGCTCCATCCACCTCCCCTGAAGCCCCTCCACTGCCATGCAGCTCAGCCCTGCTCCCACACAGCGCCAAGCATCTGCCCAGCTTCCCTGGAATTGCCAATCCGAGCAGAAGGAATGCTTTTCCTATTCTGTCTGGTACAGGGTCACTGCCTGAGTTCCCTTGCCTTTCATTTACTGTGAGACACCACTCACCCTCCTGAACTCCACTCCTAAGGACTGTGCTACACTGTGTGTGAAGCACTGTGACTATGTTGGGTGTTTATCAGCTTTAAAATATATAAGATCATTTCAGAATTAATGGTAGTATGAAAAAACCTGCCCAGCAAAGGGGCAGGGTGGGAGCTTCAGAACACACACCCCCACGCCCCCTGTGAGAGGTGTAATCAGAAATAAATACATCAACACTAAATGGGTATATCTCGGGGGAAAAAAAACCCTTCAGGGTATTTTGGATATAAAAAGTGACATTGGTGGTCAGCACAGGACATTATTGCTTGTAGCTCAGGTAAGTTGCAGTGCCAGCAAGGTTCTCCCCACATCAGCTGTGGCTCTGGAGGGAATGGCTTCAGCAGATGTGAGGCAGGAAAACTTGGTCACTGCATTGAGGCAGGGAACAAAAATTGGGCCAGTGTTTTAAGATGGAAAGTAAAGCAATATCTTCTAAAGTACAACTCTCTGGAGAAAAAAGGCAAACAACAACAATTACCAGTCATATCATCCCAAATTGCTTTTTGTTTCTCAAAAATAACCCCTAAAACTTACAGATTTACTGCTTCAAAGTGTGTCCAAATTTTTACTTTTTTTTTTTTTTTTTAAACTTTGCCTTTTCCAGGTAACTCCAGATCCCCTCTTTACCAGGTCCTTGAACTCCATCATTTGAGACCTACAAGAAAGGACCCTGCATTTCCCCTGCATTTCCATACACATGGGACACTCTGATGCGAGGTGGTGGAGATGGCTGGTTGTAACTCAATTACCTGTCAGCAGTCTGAGTGCATTGCTGCCACCCCATTCTCTGGCTGGGTGATGCTCTCCTGGTAACAGCCCAGGCCATGGGTGTTTGCTCCCTTTTCCCTGGGCATAGTATTCATTCTGGCACAGCTGGAAGGATGCAGATAGCTCCCATACCAGCTGACTGCCTCTCCAGGAGGCCTTTAATGGTAATATCTCTTCTAATGACATCATTGTGTTTTCTGATACCACTCCTCATTCAAAAGCAAGGCCAGCAGTGCTAAAATACAAACAGATTTGTAGAGCTGAGATTACAGAAGATGAGATTCTGCACTGGAGCCAGAGGAAAGCACAATGCAATGCTCTTATCACTGCTCCTCTGGTTCCTCAAACAGGAAAAATTCAGTTACACCAAGTCCATGGATATTTGTACCCATTCCTTTGCTTTACTGAAATGCTATGACCACTTAATACATTATTGCATCCTTTCTGTTAAGGTCTCAGTTAAAAACCCAGAGGCTCTTTCAGCCAATGGCACTGCTGTGCCTCACCTGGTGATGTGACAGCTCAGGGCAGGAGCTGTCCCACCCAGGGTCACAAACAGCTCTGAACTGCACTTCTTCCCCAAAGAACCGTCGCTGCAGGTGGCACACAGAGCCAGTCCCTGTGGTGACAAGCTGCTGCAGAGACAGGGGCTGTGTGTGGAAGCTGTGACCACTGGGCTGTTCCCAGCTCCATCCCCACCACGGCACACACAGGATAACGACCCAGCCAAGCACGTTTGCCCTTTTGGAAGGCAGCATTGCTCACTATTCAGCTAAGAATCTTTTTTAAAAAATTTATTTTACAGCCCTTTTCTATCATGTCAAAAGCACAAAGGACTTTTTCTTCTTTAGCCTAAAATCCATCTAAATTTAGAGGGGTCTTTCATTATGATGGGCCAGCAAGAGAAGTATGCAAAGAATTTTTACTAATTGACTTAAGGTCAGTAGCCCAGAAAGGGCTACTGCAGCCTCGATGTAAGATATTGTTTTGATCCACTGAGCCTGAAAGGGAAGTTCAAACTATATTTTATAGCTAACCTTAATCTCATGAGGGCTCCCTTTCTTACAGTCATCAAGTCTCATTACAAACATAATTATTACTTAGTAAAAAAGATTCAATTATTTATGCATATGCAACCAACAATGCATATCAAACTCCTGTGGTGAAATACCCGAAGTTTTTATCCATATTTGGGAAGCTGGACCATCCCTCTGTCCACTGTACATAACACATCAATAAAGTTTCATCTTGTCAGGAATGAACCAGCTATCACAAGCACACTGAATTTAATTCCTAAAGCAGCACTGATGTCTCTAAGCAACAGTGCCCAGCAAGTCTGTCATATAAAGCCGCAGCTACTTTATAATTATTCTCAGACAAACTCTTTGTGCATCTCAGTCCCTTGAGAAGCATTTCCTCGCAGCAGAAGGCGAGAACGCTGTCGTGCCCGGGTGGCTGCAGGCTGCCGGGAGCCGTGCTGCGGGGCACGGCTTTACCCGCGCCTGACTCACCGGGCTGCAATTCCTGCGCCACTCCCAGCCCCAACCAGCCCGGCTACTGCTCGCTGAAAACAGCGATACTATTGCACAAAGGGCTTAGCCGAGGAGCAGCGTGGTTGCCCAAGCGCATTCCTCGCAATTAAGCTTTCGAAATGCGGAGGGGCCGGGCTGAGCTCGCCGGGCCCAGGCCGCTGCGGCCTCCCCGCGCCGCGGGCACCGCTGCGGGCCCCGACTGCCACAGCCCGAGGGCTCCGGGAGCTCCTCTCCGTGCACAGCCCCAAACCCACCGCACAACTCGGCTGCTCCTGGGCAGCATGGCCACCACCCTGAGGAGCTGTGGGAAGGCAGAGCTGGAGGCACATCCTTACCAGGACCGTGTGCATCCCTGTGTAGAGCCTGCTCAGACACACCAACGTCGAGAACACGAACGCTGCTGCGAGGCCGAGCTCCAGTGGATACTGTGAAAAGGGGGGGAAAAAATAATTAAATACACCATTAAACCCAGCAGCTGGACTGACATAAGGATCTGGTGCTGGGAAGAGGCTCCTGAGCTGCGCTTTCCCCAGGAGATGAATGTGACTGGAGACAAGGCCTCCTCAGCCAGCACTCAGCCATGCTGGAAGGTCATTTCATCATTTCATCCCCTGTGCTGTTTGCTTCTGCAAGATCTGGTCTCACTCTGGAGACATCGGGGTAATCAATGGCATTTGCAGAATTGTTCCCTACAATATCTATGTGCAAAACCCACGTTAGTGTTAAAGAGCCTAAGGGAGAAGGCACGGCGTGTTGAACAAGTTGAGGTAGCACTGCAGTCTCAGCTCAGCCAAGGGGACTGTGACAGCTGCAGTCTGACCAGAAGTGTGATCGATAGTCCTCGAGCACTGGACTGAGCGGGGAGAATCAATGTCTGGGCTGAAACCACAATCCAGCTATTAGAGCAGTCAGGACCAGTCTTCCCCGTGACACTTAAAGGTTTAATCATCTTCTTATGAAGCTGGTTTTGTCTAATACCCTCTCTGAGTAACCTAAAAACACGGAAAGAGCCATTTAAATAAATCAACATTTAAAAATTTTAAAAACCACATTTGGTAAAGAATAAACTTAACATATTACCCTTAATTCACTCATTCAAACCCTGAAACTGAGTGGGCTGCTGGGCTCTTTTCAGTCCATAAGGGAGATTTTTCTGTAAAGAGTAAACCAACTCAAAATATAAATAAAGGCAATTAATTCATCCAATTTTACACAAAGTCTCTATCTTCTCCCTGAGGCTCATGAGTGACCAGGGTGGCCACAGGTCAGCACAAAAATGCCTCTGTGGAAATTCTAAGCATAACAGCTTTCGTCTGACCCTTTCCCCTGGCATATTCCAGCCTGCTGAATAAAGAGCTCAGACCCAGCTGCAGATGTCACTCCCAGTTCACAAAACACTATTTTTCCTCATTTCTCTAAGCCTTTGCACCCACTTGACTCCTCCCTCAGCAGGCAGCCTTCGAGCTAGTCCAGAGCAGTAATTGATGATTAGGGCATCTTGAGAAGATAGCAGCATAATGTACTGGGAGATTTTTCCATCTTAATACAGGCAATTAAGCCATTTAATTAGTTGACAGCAGCTTTATCGTTTCATGGCAGTTTCCAAGAAGCACAGGACAGCCTGTGAAGAGCTGCATGTCCCTCTGGTCACCTGTGGATTGAGGAGAAGGTGATGCTGACCAGGTCATCTTGGCAGCTCTAACACACAGGATGAATCTGGCTTCCAAATATATGACAATATATATGACAAATATTCCCTCTTATGGCTCCCTGTCCCCATGCCACTGTCAGGCTGCTCTGACCAGTTACCACATGTGGATTTATCCCTTGAGGGGGCTGAGAAACATTCTTAAACACAATGCAGCCAGGAAGTTATTATTGCTAGAGTACAGGAAACACAGGCTTGGATTCATTAAACAGAATGAAAATAATCATCATGGAGAAATGAGTTTCCAGGAAATAAACCTTTTAGGAAGATGATGAGGAAAAATGATTAAACTTCCCCAAGCAGCCTGCAGCTCCTACAGTGCAGTGAAGTTGCTGTTACTCCTCTGACAAGCAGGCTTTCCAATCATGTTGTGTGCTGTTAGTCTAACACAGGTTGGAGCCAGGGGATTTCCAGGAATGCTTTTCTTTTCCTACAGAAGCCATGTGACACAGAGCTCCTTTGGTTTCCCTGGGAGCCAGCATGTCCCAATGTGCAGCACTGACTTGGTGGGCACGGGGTGAACACAAAATGCTGGCAAGCAGGCACCTTCCCTGCATGGTCACCCCACGTGCAAAAACACAGTGACCCCACCAAACTACAGCAGGGCAGTGCAGCCTGCCAGCAGCTCTGAGAGGAGTCCATGCATGAAAAAGGACATTTCCTCTAAATTTGTTTTTGTGTCTATTATTGACCAGCTACAGGTAAGCACAGGGAAGAATACACATCTGTGAAAATAAATAAAGAACGCCTCTGGAAGTAGCAACATCTTTGGATTTGCAAGCTTTATGTGGCTTGCTGGAAGCAGACACAGGTTTTTCTTTTTTTAATGTGTTTTCTTTTTCTTCTTCTGTTTTCTTTTTGTGCCCCTACCTTGTACTGGTTCATGGTTGCAATGAAAAAGGAGAAGGAGATGGCTGTGGCTGCCATGGCGTGGGTGGATGGCATCCCATACTCTGCATTCGTCCTCATCTCCAGCTTCACGACAGGTGGTGACAGGGGCCGAGGCCACTTCAGGATGTCCTTGGAGACCTGGCCTATGTACATCACTATCTGGGGACAGGAAAGGCCACAGGGCTGTCAGTCAGCACAGGCAAGCCCCATGCAGCCCACCCAAGAACCACCTGCATCTCTGTGCTTTTTCCTGCAGATCCCACCCCTCCAAGCAGAGGATTTATCTCCTGAATTATTAAAGGGGTTTCCATTAGCTCAGCCAGCGAAGGAAGTGGTGGTTTTGCTGCACTCTGTGGTAACCTGAGCAGAAGTGGGACCAAAAGGAGGGTTGGCTGATGAGATTCAGCAATACAGGACAGTGTGAGACAGACAGCTGGCTCCCACCCCACACCAGAGAAGTTTATGTTTACTCCCTGTCCCTTACAACCCCTCTTCTGCAAAGAAAGCAGCCATAAGAGAAATTTTACACCCCACCTTCAAATCACAGCTGTGCCCAGCCCCAGCTCCCCCGTTCCCAGCAGCTCCCACTCCAGCCAGTGCTGCAGGAGCCCTGCTGGGACACACCACCCGTGTGGTTATTAAATGACAGCCTCAGCATCCTCACAGAGGGAAAACTAGACAAGCAGCATGAGCTACCAGTCCTCCTGCCTAGCTCCCCAGTAAAAGGCTTCTATTCCCTGCTTGGGACACCAGAGGTTTAAGCAAGGGCTGCATTAATTAGCTCTGGAGCAGAGCAACACAGTACTTTTAGGGGAAATGTTGCATTCTCAGGTCAACAAGGGAAGCAGAGGCAGGGGGAAATGCTGTCCAGTATCCCTGAGAGGTGCTGCCCATCCAGCCATGGGCATCCTTGGCTCCTGAGCACCCTCTTCCCAAAGGCTCTCAGCATCCACAGTGAGGACATCTGAGAAAAGTTAACAGGCTGTCCCTGTAGGATGTATTTGCTTTCTGCTGTAGCCCTCCTCCCATTGCATAATGTAGCCACACATAGGCAGAGGAGGCTTTTTAAAATAAAGACAAGCAAACCTTTTATCTTTTTTTTTTTCTTTAAGTACAAAAATCAGGTTGACTGATGTCTACCATGAAAGCTCAGTTGCTGTGTGAGACAGCTTGCTCTTCTGATTCTCATGCTTCCACCAGCAAAGGAGGGGCTTAAAATAACATCCTTCCCTTGCTACTGGTGTTGGCCATATGCTGGAAGAGCAACACAATCACCCACTGCCACATTTGTCACCAGGCACATTGCATCCCTCTCTCTCCCATCAGCCATTTAAAAAACAGTTTCACATTAAAAGAAAGACGGCAGGATTCAGGATTCACAAGTCAGGACCAGGAAAAAGCCAGTCATTCTTTCATCCTTCTCTCTACAGCACAGCACATGCCAGAGAGTGCTAGACTTACAGCCAGCACCAGGGCCTGGAAAAGTGACTGCTGGTGCCTTTGCATCCTTTATCCCTCATCATATGAATCACACTACTGCCTTATTATCAGCAGCAGGTGGGACACACCTGGCTGCTCCTGTGGACACACACGGCACAGGGAAGATAGTGAATATCCTGCCCCACACTGTTCACAGTAAACAAAAGCTCAAGGAACAAATGTCTTTTAAAAACCTCCTGTGTGGGTTTATTTAGTTAATGCCTTCAGTTTCCAAATGGATGCAGGCGCATGTTTGGAAGTTAATTAAATTCCAAGGTTGAAAGAAAAATTACTCTCTCAGGCAGAACATAAAACATTGAGGCTGCCATTTGTGATACCATCTGAGAGGCAAGGTAGGATGAGCCAGTTTATCAGCAGTCCTCTATAATAATGACTTCCACTTGTGGAAGTATTATTAGCACTAGAACATAAGAGCATTACAGAAAAGGAAATGAGTCATCTCAAAAATGAAGGCTATGCTAGGACTCCTGTGATGGTGAAAAACAGACTGAATGCTGGAGGTGGGATGGGTAAGTGAAAATACCAGGCATCCTCACAACACCCTCCCTTTCCCTGCATCCCAGATTAAATTCTGACCTTTCTACTTTTTAGAAACAAATTGTATAGACAGTAAGGAGAGGTGAGACAACCTTCATAAACCATGCAGAGGTCTCCAGAATATGCCCAGACTAAGCACTGATCTCTGAAGCACCAGACCTTTGCCTTTAGCTTATTTGGGTACCGCGCATGTGACTTCACACACATTATCCTGAATGATGTGGCAGAAGCAGCACTTGTGGGTGGGGTAAAACACCCCCCCAGCAGCTGAACTGGCAGGATGCCCGAGCAAATGACAGCAGGTGCACATTGCTAAAGCCACCTGCACAGGTGGTGCTGTGTCACCTGCACCCCACGGGCTGCAGGGGCCGGCGGGGCACGGCTCTGCCCAGGCTCTGCCCCAGCTGCAGGGACACAGCTCTGCCCAGGCTCTTTGCTCACAGCACAGCAAACAGAGCTTCCACCAGAGCTGCCTGCCCCAGGCAGTGGGTGCCCTCCCTGGGGACAGCCCTGTGCCACCGAGCAGGGCAGCAGCAGCACTAGTGGGACCCATCCAGCAGTGCTCACCCCTGCCCTTCTCTCATGCACATCCATGTTTTCCCAATGCAGTGAAAATGGGTCTGAATCCTACTGGGTTCTGAATCCTTCCAGGTTAAATCCTTGCAACAAATTTAAGCAGCAATGAAAAATAAAAAAACCAACCAAAAAAACCCCCAAAACTGTAAGCAACTTAAACCCAAAACCTTCCTCAAACTCTTCCAGCACTACAGCTGGGCTGGCCTGTGCTAAGGGCAATAGCAACCCTTTACAGTAAGCCAGGACTGCAGGTGAAGGAAAGGCAAGGCTTTATTGCCATTTTGGGTGAACAGCATTACATTTTACTACACAAAGGCAATTGGCAGTTGCTATAGCAGCAAGACAGCCTCTGTAGTCTTTTTCTGAGAGCTTCCTCTTAATTTGTTCTGAGTCATATATATGGTCTATCTCCAAAAATACTTCACCTGAGCCTTTGCATCAGGATAAACAAGACAAACCTATCTTTTGTATTTTAACAGATTTTGCTTTAGTGAACAATTACAGAACCAAACTTGAGGCAGCAGCATCCACACAGGTGTGGATACTGATTCATTTGTTCCAACATCTGCAGGAGATCCCTCTGGGGTGAGAGGCTGCTCCCCTCCTTCTGAGCATCTGAGTGCCATGAAGTGACCTGTTTCCCTGACACTCTCATGCCTCTGGTGTGTAAGTCAACTGTTTAGGAGGAGGTTTTTCTCACCTGCAGGTGTTGTCTGGCATTTGCAATGGTTTCCCCTCACTCCTCACATGCATCACTGCCATGACAGGAAGGAAGAGCTCTGGAAGCAGATTTACCACCACAGTGCAGACAGACACAACTAAGCCAGTTCCCTGTGCAGAGGTGTGGCAGCACTGCCACAGAGTGCAGTTTCCCGTGTGGAATGTTCCTATGGCAGCTGCCCAGCCCCTGAGCCTGGCAGGACTGAGGATGTGCTCAGTGCTGCAGGTGGGCTGTGTGTGGACATCCTCCTTCATCCCTGCCCTGCTACAACCTCTGCACAGGATGGACACACCTGAGCCTCCCACTGGCATATGAAGGTCAGGAGAAGTAATTATTTTTTTATTCTGTAATATTTCAGCTAACAAAGGGGAACCAGATCATATTTGTTTTCAGCTTCTGATTTTGCAGCTGTCCTTATCTTCATTATTGATCTGTTAAGAGGACAAGACAAAATTCTAGAGAAGATACATGGTCAAATAACATTGGCAGTTTCTTCCCTGAGATTCACGGTGTGGCAGCCTGACTTTGAATCTGCTGGTTTAACTCCAAAATAGAAACTCTATAACCTGGCTGTAGAAATCCTGGCCTGCAGTAGTGTATGTCATCTTCCCAGAAAGGAAATTTACAGTTTGAAAATGATGTTACTTTGTGTTTCTTTCACAAGCACTGTGGACTGATAGGAGTGACCAAGCATATTGAAAAAAAAAAAGAGAGATGCACTATTAATAAACATTTGCAGATTAGTCAAGCAGAAGTAAAGACTGCATGTGGTTGCTGAGGCAGGCGTGACTTTGATTTCCCATACAGAAATTAAGCCAAGCACCCAGCCTGCACTGTTCTATTCTCAGCATCCCCCAAGTGAAGTGACCAGATAAACACTGCAGCAGATTCTGGCTGTGGCTGTGTCCCTCGAGCATCACCTGGTTCAGAGTGGCAGAGGAGCAGGGCGAGGAGAAGCTTGTCCTTGAGGAGGTACTCCTCCTACCCCCAGTCAATGCCAAGAGCTAAGGCTTGGCTCCAGGAAAGCACACCATGGAAGTCACTGAGCAGCACTGCTGGCCCCTTGCCCTGGCAGAAGCCTGGCTGGAGGCAGCCCTGCAGAGCAGAGGAGCCCAGACACCTCCAGCCTTGGCCCTAAGCCACCTCAGACTGAGCCCTGCTCCCCATCCCCTCCTGAAGCTCCGGGCTGCTCCCCATGTGCCAGCCCCAGCAGCAGGGCTGGCATATTCCTCGGGCACACACACCTTGTGGGAGAGGGCAGCTGGCTCTCCTAGAGCCCCCCCAGCAGCAGGGCTGGCATCCTCCTCGGGCACACACACCTTGTGGGAGAGGGCAGCTGGCTCTCCTAGAGCCCCAGCACCTGCCATTTCCAGCGTGGGCATTGTTTCCCAGGAAATACATCAACCTTGTGCCGGCTGCACAGGAACTTTTCACATTTCCAAGGGTTTGGCCAAGGTCCATGGGACATTCAAGGTCACATTCAGCTGGTGGGATGCTCAACCCTTGGGCTATCCCAGCCACCATGGCAACAGCAAATCCAACAGGCAGGTCTACAGCCCTCCCCAAGCAGCACAGCATCCACATCACAGCACAGGGGACAGGGAAGACACAGCATGGGCAGCTTCCTAAAAAAGTTTACATATATATATAAGGAAGGAGGACTTTATCTCTATTCAGGCTTCAGAAACACAAAAACAGAACAACACCCTAACACATTCACTCTGTCTTTAAAAGGAGCCTTTAGACAAAATCTATAAGGTAGTTGACTATCTTATAATGGGCTCAGAGAAGGAAATTTGGGTCCAGGCTCCTGGCAGCTGGGAAAAGTACTGTCACATTGATCTGGTTTGTCATTATTTAACATCTAAAACTGTAAACTGTTACACCTAGAAGTTCTATTGAAATGCAAAAGGTTTCCAGTTGAAACTTCACCTCAAATGATTCAGAGCTTGTCTCAGTTATGAAAGCCTTATTGGCACTTTTTCTTCAAGGGTGGAGTACAGCTGCCAGCTCTTGCAAAATTCCCTTTCAATCAACACTTGATCAACTTGCACACACCATTTATTTTTGTATGCTGACATGTAGTTACTTATGTGCCTGAATACAGTTTTACATGTTCTTGTGCAGTGCAATATTTGGAGCTTGGCTTTCAAGTGACTGTGTTTGTCAGCAGCTCCAGGCCTGTTTCAGTGAAGTGTTGCAAAGGCGCTAAAACTAACAAACATAAGAATTGTTAAACCCAGTGTTTGCTTCCAAGTGTGTTTTCAGTCACTGCACAGCAATATCAGTGGCATCACAACTGCAGGTGAGCTCCTGCTGATTAGGAAACTCCTGGTTACCCTGAGAGGGAGTTCAGAGCTCATCACTGCTGAGTAACTAAGTGCTGACAGCCTTTAGAAAACTGTTCCTCTGAAAAGCAAGATGGAAAGCTAAACTGCTGTGGATTCAGACCCAAGGCCTCCTCAGCCTTGCTGCAGATGTCCCACCCAGTGCTGCCTGGGGAGCCCCAAGGGGCACACACAGCCTGGCAGCACCACACACCCAAACTCTGCCTCCCTTCAGAGGTACCACCTACCCCTGAGTCAGCAGCTTATCACTGTCACATGCCAAAAGCTTCCACACCTGTCCCAACAAAGTCCATGCTGGCCAGCTCTTATTTACATTGCATAAATTAATGTTTTATTGGCTATGAAGAGGTGTGGCCTGAGGAAAAAACACAGAAAAATATATTTCCAGGCATGCTGAATAGCAAACTGAAACGGTTAGTGTTATTTCTCCAGGTCTCTGCCTTTGAAATTCCACACCAAAATAAAGATTTCAAACTTGAAGCGGTGCAAAAAGTAAAAAACAAAGAGAAACAAAGTGAGCTTTCACCTCTCGAGCTGAGATGTGCAGTACATTTGGGGACTGTGTGAAGCTGTTTCTCATCTCTGCACTTCCTGCCTGAAATTGCAAGAGTCACAGGCATCAAAGCCTTGTCTGTGCAGTTTCAAGAGTGTTTACTTCAAATTGCTGGAGAAGAGAAGCAAAGACACCAGGGGACCTTCATTACTGACTCAGCACCTTGCTCAGAGGTTTCATGCAGTTATTTCCTCCATCTGTTCACAAAGATAAAGCTAAAGCCTGCATATATACCCTGAATCCTCAGAGGCAAGGCCCCATGGAAGCACAACATGCTGCTTTAGGCTGCCAAAGCATCTGGATGCAAAAACAGTCAGCATTTCCCATAGCCATCCACCTGAACAGAAAAGCACAAGCAGCTGGCTCTGGGGACCCAGGGTTGAAGACATTCCAGGGTTCCAAGTCCACTCCTCTGCTGCTGCTGAAATAAACTCTATTTTTTCTTTCTGCCCTTCACCCTTCTAGAGCTATTTCACAACCTTTGGCTTCAACTGAAATTATTTATGATTGCCTTATGCATGTTTCTTCTTGTGACTGTAGTTTTATTTTAAGAAGCTCCTTCCTTCCCATGGTTTTTGCAGCCAGCCCCATTCTCTCTCCAACTTCATTTTGCTAGGGATTTATCTAAGCTTTCAGTCTGTAGTCAGAAAATAGTCTGTTCTTTAATCATCCCTGGCCCTGCTCCAATTTGAAATTATCTTTCTCAAGTGGGGGTGACTGGCTCTGCATAAACTATTACAGATAAGATGGCAGGAAGTCTTTGTAAACAGCAATAATGCTGCTTTAATTTTTAAGGGAAGGAACTCCTCTGATTCATCCTGGGACACCAGCATTGTCATTTCCTACTTGCAGCAGAAACTCACAGGTTTAAGTGGGAAACAGCACAAAAAGTACCACCCTCAGCACCTTCATTCTCCAGAGCCACTTCTCCTGGCCAGGGGTGTCACCCTTGGTGTCACTGTCATCCCTGCCAACTGTGTTCCCAACATACCCGTGTGCTTTGTTCCAGGTTCTTGGAAAAGTCATTGCTGGTCCACTCTCTCTCCCTGCTGAGGAGCTTCACCAACAACCTCTCCTCATCCTCAGCACCCACTTTAAAGGGGAGCTACTCCTGCCTTTCCCTTAGGGTTCTCCCTTTGATACCAGCCCCTTTCCCCAGATGGATAAGAGCCTTCTCCAGAACATGCCTGGGTCCTGCAATTGTCCCTTCATGCTCTTCCAGCCCTCCACTCACAGCTGTTGTCTGAGACCATCAGGCTGCCTGGATTTTTACTGCCATCTAACACAGTTTTTCTTAGCCACACATCATCATGCATTCAGGAACATTTCTTCAGAGGTCCATCACCAAAACCCTCCAATTTAGTTAAAAGCACAGCTCTGTCCCACTGACACCTTGGTGTTTCCCTTGCAGCTGAGACAAATGTCACATCCATGACCAAGGCACCTGAGGCCAGGCTGGACAGGGCTTGGAGCAGCCTGGTCTAGTGGAAGCTGTCCCTGCCCACAGCAGGGGGGATGGAAGCAGGTGATTTTTAAGGTCCCTTCCAACCCAAGCCATTCAATGATTTGATGACTGTTAGACAGACCAGCACCAGCACTGGGAGTGCCACTCCCTGCTCTCCAGCAGGGACCCTCCCAGCTGAGCATGCCACAGCATTAACACATGGCCTGCACGGACATTTTTAGCCATTTCACAGTTACATATAATTAATGTTTTAAAAACACAGATTTTTGCAAGCCCGTGCATTTAAAACAGTTTTCCCTTTTCAGTATAAAGTGCAGCTCCACAATTCAGTAAGTGAAAAATAACATTAATTATCATAATAACAGATGCTTGAGTACTCTAATTAAGTCAGACTAGATCTGGCCAATACTCAGATGAACTTCTTGCAAGGAAAAGACAAGGCAAATCTACAGAAATGAATGTAAAGAACTCCAAAGACTCATTTTTTTTGAGCTATATACAAACCCAGAAGGCAGTGACTACCAATTTTCATCTTCTGTGGCGCGTTTCCAGAAGCTGTAGGTGTACTCCTGGCCAAAACCCAGCTCTAGTTATACTGTGTCCACCTACTTCTAAATTTCATCTGCAAGTTATTTTTCATGTTCTCTTTATAAAATGTATTGACTAAGGTTATTGGCACAGAGCAACTGATGTCTTCTGTCTAAGACCAGGTGTATTTGAAGTGATTGAGTCAATTCAAGTTGTTTTTATTATTTCTTATCATATTATTTGGTCAAAAGACAAAATATTATTAACCAGAATTGACTGGATCATAGAGAAGCTTCACTGTAAATAGATAAACTTGGATATCATATTTTTTACCAAGATTCAGTTTCTTAAGTCATTGTAGATTGATAGTAAAACCTTCAGGCTCTTCCACCTAGCAGAGGTGCTCCCCACCTCCCTTCTCTGTTCTAAAATGGTTTTATTTGGGCAGCAATATCTGATCAATACCCAGATGAGCAATGGCAGTGACAAAACAGCCAGTCCTGGCCTGAAGTGCCTGGTTATTTCCTGTTTTCTCAGTGTTACAAAGGAAATGCATTCTTCTGGATACCCCAAACCCATGCTGAAGCAATGCTGAAGTCAGTTAATTTGTGAATGCTGTCTATTAATAAAAATCAATGCTTTCAAGTCTTAGCCTTCAACAGACAATCTTCCCCCCTCAAGTGACTGCAGAAACACCCTGCTTATTCCACTGCAGCCTGCATATCCCTCACTATCAGGTTTATAGTAATTTCAGCCAAGCCAGAACCATATGAAATTACAGAGAAGAAATGAGAATAAGAGAAAGATTTGCTAAAGTGATGAAAAACAATCCCTGAAATACTATGATGCACTGGGAAGGAAGTGTTTTCCCAATTATTCTGTACAAACTATACCAAAAGCAGCTCAGTCAGTGATTGTGCTGAAAAAAAGTCAGCCCAAGATGTGGCAGAGATGAAGAAACCCTGAGTCAGATGATGCCTCTCGCCTCCTCTCCCAGTATTGCAATGCCTTTTCTTCCTAAACACGAGCTGCACATGAATACTGTTGGGTGGGGCTTCTTTGGTTTGGAGGGATTTTGTTCATTTGAAGGGTTGTTCTTGTTCTTAAATATTAAATGCTATGGATACAGAATTAAAGTTTAAATTAATCATAGAAATACTTACAGACCAAACAATTATCATTCTTCTAGACACAGAGTGATCTATATTCC
This sequence comes from Passer montanus, assembly GCF_014805655.1. NCBI lineage: Eukaryota > Metazoa > Chordata > Aves > Passeriformes > Passeridae > Passer > Passer montanus. The sequence continues at coordinate 5,503,879 of NW_024369707.1, forward strand.
AGTAGGTAAATGGAAGGAAAGTGATATAAAAAATCTCTTCACCCAAAGCAGCTGAAAACTTGAACAGGTAGTAGTAGAAGTAGTTCTTCACAATATACTTCTGAGTGCAACCCTGGAAATGAGAGAATTTATTGTTTTAGTAAAGTAGAAATATATACAAACACTTAAAATATTATAACTGCTACAGTTCCCAGTCCTTAAACCAAACAGTTTGTTACAAGAGGTGTCAAGAAATGAAGTTCAACTTTTGTATTAGAATGAAGATGGTAGTGATAGCACAGCTACATTTCCTGCAGAGCAGAAATCCATTCGGACTACCTGAGGTAGCAGTCACGTGGACAAAGACTTCCAAGAGATGGGATCAGCCTTTCCTCCAGGGTAATCAGGTGTATTTCATAAAAGGTATTGACATGCTAAGTTTGAATTTTCTACATCAGTAAGTAAAGCCACCGCTGCTTTGACTGGAAATGCATTTTGAGGTGAAAAACTAAACTGCAATTACCAAACTACTTAATTTAAAATTTGCCTCATTATATCCCTGGAATTTGCTTCAGGTGCTGCTGACAACAGCCCTCAACACTGAGTTTTTCCAGGTGCCTCCAGCCCTGTGCTGGGGGGATCTCACGGGATCACCCCACACTGAGGAGCCACAGCTGGAGGATTCAGCTCCTGTTGGGACTGGGCTCAGCAAGCACAGCTGCACAAGCACATCCAGGGGAACACAAAGCTCTGAGTGGGCAGAGAAAAGAGCTGCACCTGTCACCACCAGATTTTCACTCCAACATTTTAAGTAACAACCACAAGGTTGTCTTTGTGAGTATTACCAGTATATACATTGCAAACAGCAACATTTTAGCACTTCATTTATTCATTTTATTTAGCATGAAATTTCATTAGGTGTCTGGATTTGGTAGCTAGATTATTTCATTAGATGCACCCCACCTAACGTTTCTCTCTTGTTTTCTCTCTTCCAAAAGGTGACACCCAGCCCTCCAGAGCTGGGAAGCCACACAACAGCACACATTGCTTAGGCCATGACTTTGGCCACTTGTTGAGTGTGTCTGGAAAAGGTTTGCTGCTGCTGCTGCTGCCATTTGGGACTAGGACACTACAAAGAAGCCTCACGCTGCTAGCAGGAGCAACAGGCAAGTGAATCACATTTTGTAGGTACACCTGTCACTTTAGGAAATAAGGAGATAGACAGGACTTTTGATTCAGGGGAGGAGCTAGGAACCAATCTAGTCTCACTCCATCTTCCCCCAAAATTAAAAATATGTACATTGGCTATGTAAATACAAGATGAAAGAACTTCCTAAAGGTGAAAACTGAGAAGGGGCCATGAAGGTCTCAGCACAGACACACTAAGTTAAGATACAGCTTTGATATAAACTTGTAAAACTCTCAGAATAGGAAAACTGATATCCTTGAGCTGGCTAGGTAACTAGTCTACTAAAGAGAAACTCTCACCCTACATGCTAGCGAGAATACATAAAAATTGGCTAAGGAGTCACATGCACTTGTGACTTACTGCAAAAGCCATTAGAAGTTCCAGTCTCTTCATCTGCTTTTAATGCAGAGATGAAGCAAACAGCATGGAGATGACAAAAGCAAGATGGAAAGAACTTGCATCCATTCAACTATCATAAAAAAACCCACAACTTGATTTTTGCACCAATGAACAGAAAAGATGAGTCAGCATTTTTGGAAATGCCAGGTCAGAGGAGTGTTCCCCCATCTCTCAGTCACAGAGGTCACAGATGTGTTACTGGCATCCCTTTAGGATAACAGCTCTATGCTCTGTCTGGCTGTGTGACAGAGCAATCACTCTGAGTGTCTCACATCTCATCTGGCACTTAGAAAACACCCCCAGTGCAATTAGCAGCTCCAATGCTTCTGTCTGAGGTCCTGAAACCGTATTTGGTGACACTTAGCATGGCCCCACAGAAAGCCCTCTTCTGGCACCACTAACTCCTCACTTAAGCATTCATCTCCAAGGTACTGGGAATTATGTGCTTGTGTGCTTTAGCTCAGAGAGGATCAGACACATCCCTAAGGTAATGCTTTTATACTTGCAACCTCATGGGATGAGGGATAAAACCTAATTCCAGTAACTGTTTTGTGGGGGAAAGTATGGTTTATCAGGTTCTGAAAGAAATGTGGAGTTAAAAAAATATTTCCAGGCTGAAGACTGGTCCAAGTCCTTCCACATGATTCTTAAAACCTTTATTTTTTTTTTCTTCCATTCCTTTTCTCTCAGAAATTCCGCCCCCCCACACACATTTGGTTGGATTTTTAGCACCTTTTTTTAACTCCACACCAGCAGTTGTGCACAGGGGACAAACAGAGCCTGTCTGTGACACGATGCCATCAGCCACATGTCAAGCACACAGAGTGCCACAGAATTGCTTCACTTGATGCTTGGTAGTGCATGGTAATAAAGTGATGTTTGCACTTGTTGTGATCCCAAAGCACTGTAAGTACAGCAAGCCTCCTTCAGACTGCAGTTAGTCACATTTACTATCTACACCCACTATTTCTGCAGAAAGCAGTGCTTTGTGAAGTGCCTTCCTTTTTGATTCTCATTCTATCCCCAGTGCAGAAAAATCCATTATTTGTGTTAACATCTTCTAACATTTCCAGAAATTTATTCAATCTCTAATTTTAAGTAACTCCTATCTTTAGACTTCTTCTTAATGTACTGCAGTGACCTGGTGCCTTTCACAATGCCTGAAGCCCTTTCAGCAAATCATTCTTCCATCCATCTCCATTGCTATTCAGTCTGGATCAGAGAGGTTTTAATGAGCAGCAATTAAGGCTGTAGATAAAGTCAGAATTTTTAGAGCATTTCCAAAGCAAGATGTAATAAGCCTCAACATTCACAGACACAGAAACAGGTAATTTCTCAAGAATGACCCTTCTCACCAACTGTAGAAAGTCTGTTTTGAAAAACCTCAAGTGCTCAGACTACAAGAAACTGCCCCATGGATGTATGAGTCTCCATGAATAAACTCCTGGGACAGAAATGGCTCTTGCAGGTCATCCCACGTTTGCAGTCTCTGCACAGGGGTGGGTCACCCACAGCACCCACCCAACCTCCCTGGAGCTTGGGAGCATCCCCAAAACATTCCCACAGAGCCAGCAGAGCAGGGCAAACCAACACCCTGGTGGCTCTGGGGATAGAGTAACACACAATGACACAGCATAGGAGGAATCCATAATTTCAGAAATTATGTATATATGTAGTGTTTAGCCTTCAAAGCTGAAGCAGAGGAACAGCAGCTGAGCCACTAACATAACAGATTAAAAATGTACTTTTAGGGGGGAAAAAAAAAAGTAGCTGTGCAAAGATACTATTCCTTGCAATTCCTCTGGGAGATTTCTTGTCAGAGAGCAAAAGAGGCTCCGGCTTTTCCTGCCCTGTCTCTAGAGACAAGCTGTGCAGCATCAGACTTCTAAGGCTCAGAGTCTAACCCACAGATCCCATTAACCAACACTCTGTTCTCAGCTCCCAATTACTTCGGATCTTTCAGAAGATGTACATGTTTAATTGAAGTTCTTGAAGTCCCTTGCTCTCCTTCCAACAGAATTGCCTTGCAAAAGATTAGGAGTTTCCCTCCCAAAGTCCCTAATTATCACATTACATACTTTTCACTTTAAGGGTTTTTAATGCAGTAAAAAAAAGGGTTCTAAATTTAAAGAAACCACCAAAAATCAGGCACAAAAGAAAAAAATCAAATATTCCAGTCTAGATGTTGCTGTACACAAAGACAATGCAAATCAGACAAATCAGCCCCACAGGGCTGTACTGTTTAGAGTAAAACCAGTGGGGAAAAGCCTTCTGTACTGGAATATTCTGCATAAGCAGTCAGTTTTATATAACTTTATGTTTACTAACTGTACCAAGTTAGAAAAGGAACCTATCAAGTCACAACAACAACAAAAAAAATAGATTTTGGTAATTAGATTTCGGAAAATAAGAAAAAGCAAACCCACAATTATCAAAAGCTTCAGCTCCTGTATCCAACTGCACCACTGCATGTCAAACGCGTTGAGTCTGCTGAAGATGCAACAAGCAGCCAATGGCACTCCAGCAGCTGTGCATTCCCCTTCCCTGGGAGCACCAACACTGCAACCCATTGCTCCACAAGGAAGGAAGGGGGTGGCCAGGAGCAGGGGCTGTGCCTGGTGTGGCCATGAGCCCCTCACTGGGTGCACACGGCAGGGTGAGGGGAGCCAGCAAAGGAGCAGTACAGATCATGGGAGGAGCTGCAGGGGTGTCAGGAGACAGCAGGGGCAGGACAACAGCACACAGAGCCCACAAAGTACACACAGGGAGCCCCAGGGCATCAAAACCACACCAAACTCATACATATGTGCAGCTTCCCACTCTGTTTAAATGCTTTAAAACAAGGAATTAATTTTTTAGTCTTTGCAGAACATGAAGCAGCCAGTTTCAATAGCTGTCCAGGTTTACAGAGTATTGTTGGAGGGACACCTAGAGCCAACCAAAACCTCAGAAACGTGGAGATGGAGACAAACAGAAATCACAAGAAAATCCTCTTTAAATGTCATAAAATCTTGTCCAGCTCTGCTGCTGGCAGCAAGTCCTTGTTGACCAGCACACAGAGGACACATCCAGCTCCCAGCAGTTGTGCAAGCACACAGCAGCAGGCACTCCTGGACTAATGAGCAGGGATGTGGCCTGGGACCATCAGCTGGTACAGAAGCAAGGCAATCATTGCATGAGACATAACAATGCTCAGCCTTCAAGCCAGAGAGTTCACAGACTTTCAGTGGTCTCAGGTAAAGAACCAGTGGGCAGCCTAGAAATCAGGCAGAATGCTGGTAGTATTTCAGCAATTTCTTAACTCATTCCAAAAGGCATTTGATAAAATCCTCAGCAAGGTACAAAAGCAGAGCAGTGCTGCACAGCCAACAGCACCAGGGATGGCTGGAAGCAGTCAGGGCTGTGGTTTCCCAGACCAAAGGCTGAGACCACCCAGATAGACCCTGGGAGAGGTGCATGCAGGTCTCCCACCAACACTGCCCCTGGGCACAATGCCCATCCAGTCACCACATCTGACATCAGTATTTGTTCATCCAAAGTCTCCCCTCAGCCTGTAGAGGATGTACAGCTGAGACAGATGCACACATCTGCACATCAAGCAGCACACTGAAGCTGGAATGGGTCCAGCACACAGTTAAGACACTTCAGTTTATGTGTGAAGATTTCATTTTTTAATCTTCACATTGTTTTTCTTCCACTCTAATTAGTAGTTGGGAGATAGACTGAATTCCAGGTTTTATTTTTGTATCTTGCTCTAGAAGTAACATGATTAGCCTCATTCCTTGTGCTGAAGGAACACATGTAGAAGTAACAGAACCTGCCAAGTCATTTAAATATAAAGTGGAATAACGTAAGAGTATGTGTTGACAGAGCATTTGCTTAGGCAATTAATAGGAAGAATCAAGGAAGGAAAAATTGATTATGTTGTCTTCCTTAAAGAAAGCTGTCTTAAAGAAACCAAAGTAAGTCTTTCAGATAGAAGGGGGAGTGGCTGCTAAGGAGGCTGAGATTGCTTGTGGAGCACCATGCCTGCAGTCACTGGGAAGGACAGCCTCACATTTCCTGACAGACAGCCTAAACCAAGGCTGGTCCAGCTTGTCCACCAAGGATGGATGGCTTACACTCCCAGCACTCTGGTGGAAGTGTGTCTAACCTGTCCTTACCAGGTGGTAGAACTCCACTGCTTGCTCCAGGCCATCTCCAAGAGCTTTGCTCTCCTGCCACCTAGCCTGAAACTCTTGCTGACATTGAAACCTATGGCTATTTTCTTATCTACTGCAGACAAGGAACAAATTGCTTTCTTCCTGTGAAGGCTGGCACAGAAGAAGGTTGTTATAAGCATTCAAAAATGACATAACTCTTTCACTCCCTAAACACCTGGTAATTCTTACAGGGGGTACTGAGCATTTTCCAGACACAGCACCTAACATGCCTGTCTTGAATTACAGAGCCCAAAGATCAGATGTGACACTTCAGCAATGCTAAAGGAACAGTCCTGCACAATGTCATTCATTTTGTGGGCAGTTTTCAGAGGTTTGTCACTATTGAACCATGTCAAACCTGTGAATTCAAACTTTTTTTCCTCCATGAAATCTCTACCATGTCTACTGCTCCATTCTACAGTTGAGTCTGCACCTGCTTCTTCAATAAGTATCTGTACCTATTGAATAGAAGTCAATTTCAACCATACCTTCAGCTTGACATGATTATTTGACTTCTGTTCTCATCCTCCAGCCTATCTGCACCTTCTTCTAAATTCATCTCACAGGCATCATGCCTCTCACACCTACATTTCCAGCTGGTGATTTCCATGAGGAAATATGGCTATGAAACCTCTTCTGAAGAGACTCTCATCACTTTCCATCAAAAGGTGTCCATCGTGGCATTCAAACTCAGGCCATTTAACTCTATTCCTTTCTTAGCAGAGGCCTGGAGAGTTGACATCCATGATTCAGAGAATCATAGAATAGTTAGAGCTGGAAGGGGACCTTTAAAAGATCATCTAGTCAAACCTCAAACCTACCAGCTCATATACTTTGGAGCTTCTTCTTGTTGCTATTAAAAAGGCAAGGCAGCCTCACCTTCCTCCACACGTAGTGTCATGGGATCAGAATTATGTTTCACCCCTTTTCTTGCAGTTTAATTTTGAGGAACATCAATAGGTTTACCTTCCACCATGATCTTTAGACTTTTGAGCAGACACCTGAAGGCACCTGTCCAGCATGGAGGGTAACACCTCTGCATTTATTTCCTTGCCCACTCTTTATAGAAAGCTGTTCCTCTCATGGTGATTCCAGTTGCTGGAGAACTCTCCAGAAGCCCAGCTCTGACACTTTTGTTATGAATCACTGATGTGTATCTGCAGCATTTTTCTGCCAAGAAAGCAGCACAACAGCAGCACAAATAGGGCTGTGCACTTCTCCTGGATGAGCTCACCTCCCTCATCCCCTGAGCCCTGCTTTGCCAGGCAGAGGTTGGGCAGGTTGGGCTCTTTCAGCTGCCCTGACAGATGTGGTGGGAGCTTCTCATGCACTTCAGCATCCTCCCACACTCCAGGAAGAGCTGGCCAATTTGTGCAATGTGGAAACAGGGTAAGAGAGGCAGGCAGGGGAAGGGCAGAAGGAAAAGTAATCCTTCTTCCCAGTTTTACAGTGGAAGAACAGGTTTATTTAATTGCATTTTAATTTACGAGAATTAGGCTGCAATTTTGTGGGGTGCAACACAGAGCCTGCCCCTGGAAATGTCTGAGGAAGGTGTTTTAAGGATTAGGTAGCATCAGTGTCTGTGGACAGAGGGAGGAAAAGGCAAGAAACAGAGGAAGCAAATTTTAGGCAGCTCAGAAAGGTGGGGATTCCAGCTTCAAAACAGATATCAGATCCCTCTGAAACTTACTGTACTTTATATTTCCAAAGGTACAATGTTACTAAAACTGCTTTTGGGTAGAAGGATGTGCCACAAAACAGCAGTTTTCCAGCAGCACAGCATTAGATGGTCACCCTGCCCACACAACCACCCATCTCCCTCAAGCACCACCTCCTGCTAGTTTTGACTTTCTGCCAAAACCAAATGAGTCAGAGTGTTACTAGGGCCTGCTGGATAGCCACGGTGCTCTGCAGAGATACTGAGGAGGAGGAATGGGGAGCCTATTACTCACTTTTGCCCAAGCACACCAGGTCTGAGAAGATTCTCAAGAGAAGAATAACTTACCCTAACCTAATCCAATCCAACACAAGCTTGCAGGCCAATGACCATGGAGAACCAGGACTTCACTGTTAGATTTCTTTGCAGAGCAAAAATCTTGTTCTCACATTCAGATTTTATTTCAGAAATTAACTTTAGCCTGGAAGTTTGACACCATAGATTAATCACTTTTTTCTATGCAGCAGCATCGTGAATCCAGTCAGGTAATTTTGCTCAAAGATGAGTTCCATGGCAGAGGTCTGTTCTGAGAGGCACAGAGCAGCAAGGCTTCTGGAACAAACAGAGTAACACCATACCATTTTCAGACACCTAAACTGTTTGTTTTAATCTCTTACAATCAGGCACCACATTGAGTGCCAGTGCCCACAGGCTCAGGGAACCCTATAACAAGGGTTTGCAACTGCCAGCTGTCTTCAAAAGGAAGGATTAAACATATTTTTTATTTTTATATCTAGTGATAAATATTCCAAAATCTAGTAATAAAATAAATAAATCAGCAATTTAGGTCCATATTAAAGCATTCACACTCCTCTACATCTAAACCAATAGCAGTTTACCTTGGGAAAGTAAGTTACAGGTGCTAACCAAACTGGACTGATATGAAATCCTTTAAAGCAGAGAAGTGAACAGACATTTTAAATTTAAAAAATCATGGTTTAGACAACACTACCTGTACCCTCTAGACCTCAGATTTACTTGCTATAGCAGTCATTAGTCACTTTCCACTGCCCAGATGACCCACACACATTCCCTGCAGAGCATAAAAATGAGATCAATTGAAAGAACTGGCTATCCAAAGGGATTTTCCAGAACACATTTTCTCTGGCTTCTTGTTTGTTAAATCTACTTCTGTTCTCCAGAGACCCAAACGAGAAAAACAACAGCAGATTAGCTTTTATTATTCTGGCTGATATCTGAAGTAATGGCCCAAGACAGTCAGCAGAATTATAAAGCAGTGAGTGGCTCACCTCCAAGCACTGGAATTAATCCTAGGATCCTGACAGCTCCTCATTATGAGGTCCAGTGGCCTCCAAAAAGATGACTCAGGCTGTGAGCCAGGAAGCACTGAGTCATGAAGCACATCATCATCATCATCAGTGTAAGGGCCTGGGCTGCCAGCACAGCCCCTCGTGTGCCCCTGTGCCAGCACCCGCTCTCTCAGCAGCAGGCACCACACACATATCTATTGCAATCAGCAGAGCTTCACAAGCTTCTGTTAGCTTCAGGTGACTCTGCAGCAGGACCCTAAGATGAGATGGTAACAAACAGCACACACCTGTCCTTGCAGCCTGTTCTCCAGAGGGGATGCAAGGCTGCTCCCTGAGGAGAGGCAAACCCAGTCATAACAGGAGGTGCCACACATTGCCTGAATCTTAGATGTGATTCTGCTGTCATCTTCCAAAGGACAGTCACTCAGGGCTGGCCAAAACCCTCCAATGAAGCCATCTCGTTCATATAGATGATCACCATCCCTCACTGGCTGCTAGAACCTCAACCCAAGACCTGGACACCTGCGGGATGCTCGAGCTCCCTCGGCAGCCACGGCAGGAGGGGAGATCTGGACATGGAGTGATGCTGGGGAATGTGAGCCTTGTGCTCAGCCCATTGAAACCAGAAACTGCATCTCATGTTTCCCCAGCTGCAGCTCCAAACTGAGGAGCTTCCAAAAGTTCAGCTGTGTTCTCGTGGGGCACAAAGTGTCAGCACTTGAGCCTGTTCTAGCAGCGCTCATGGGCTTTTTTCACAAGGGTTTGCTTCTCCTGCTGAACCTACCTCAGCTACCGCCAACTTACTGCTGCATGGAAAGGGAAACAACATGAAACAAAGTAACCCTGCAAAACCATTTTAAAAGAAAAAGCACTACTCTGAGACTGATGCAAAAATCTATTGCAAGAGACCACCACAGAAGAGAGACCTTGACTCGAGCTCCAGAGCAAGAATGCTTCAAATTACCAACCATCCCATCACAGCAAAAACAGTGTTTTCATCTCTATCTTGCAAGTAATTGACCACATTTTTGGAGACATCTGAGATGGATGTGCAGTTTGTACCTACCTTCTCTGTTTCTGTTACCATCACCTGGCTGTTATCCTGGGTATTATCCTCCTCACCTGCAGCATGACCAAGAACCATACAATCACTAAACAGCATCAGGCAGTTTATAAGCATTGTGCCAGCTCAGAGCAGTTCTGACAGTTAAGGAATAACTACAGTGTAAACATGAACTGTACTCTCTCAAAGGCAGGAAGACAGATCTTGAGATGATAAAGCATCTGGGAGAGGAAGAGTGGAGAAAAGCAAACAAATCTCTACAAAGAACTTTGAATAGAAGGCTGTTGGGTTTTTTTGTACCCTCTCATTCAGGCTATCAGTTTCAGGAGCAAAAGTCCACCAGGAGATTAGAGATAAGCAAAGCTCCACTTTTCAAATATATGTAGCCTTTATTTGTCCACTCACAGAACACCAGCTTCAGGCAGTATATTTGTGTTTTTAAGAGCACAGCTCGAGGATTTCCTACAAAGTGCCAGGAAAAGATACCTTTTAGCTGTTCCAGAAATAAATTTTTGGTGAAACAAATTAATAATAGAAAGCAGTACATAAAAGAAACTAGTATTAGCCCTAGACAGAATAATTACAAGAAGTTGCTTTCTTGTCTTCCGTAGTAATAAACCCAGACAGGTTCTCCACTAAAAGCCATAGATTCAATGTCTAGTCCAAGCCAGGATGTAAACCCAGTTGATGTGTTGGACTGGCACCATTCTGTATCATCCACAGACACCAGAGTTTGCATTTGAGGTACTAAAAAGTGATTCTAAATGATCTGGTAACCAAGGAGCATCAAGAACATGGGCTAGGTGACTGATTCAATATTTAAGAATTGCACATAGCCACAGCTGTCACATCTAAGTGTTTCACTCCTTGTCTAATCTCATGGCAACTCCTGTGGGGCAGGCAGGACTGATTTACAAAGATTCAGAAACACAGCCACTCCTGCTGCTGCTGGCCACTGTAATCAGGCCTTGTGGCTTTTAAATTTTTTTTAAACACACACTTCATGCTCAGGTTATACATAAACATGATGAATCGCGAGCAGCACTCCTGGCACAAATGTGTGCAGTAATTAAAAGCCTCCTCCTTCCAGAGTTAGAGCTGTTCTGTCTTTTTACCCCTTTGAGACACCCTCTCTCCTCTCCGTGCAGCATGGCACCTTCCCTACCAGGTGTGTCCATCCCCCCCAAACTGCCACCAGCCCTCAGCTGCCTCTCCCCAGGGTTTCTCCAGCTGGGCCACCCTGGCACAGGATCCAGCCCACGGCAGATGTGGGGGCCTGAGAGCTGGCACTGAAGGAACAGGGGATGTCCGGGAGACCTGGAGCTGTGGCAGTCACAGCATCCAGTAAGCCATTCACATCTTCTTCACTGCATGCAAAATGCTCTGGTTTTACAGGTATAACCTAGCGGTTGTCCTGGAGACCTGGAGCTGTGGCAGTCCCAGCATCCAGTAAGCCATCTTCTTCACTGCATGCAAAATGCTCTGGTTTTACAGGTATAACCTAGCGGTTGTCCAAAAGCTTACAAAAGCTTACCTGAGAATTTTTAGGACAGTTGTGACAGTAAAGACAAAGCAGTGTGGAAGTTACTTCCCTATAGAAATCAGTTGTGCTGATGACAAGGACTTTGAAACTCCCAAGTTTCAGGAAGGGATGGATGACCACAGAGCCACACAAGGCTCCAGGAGGAAGATGCAGGAGCAGCACTTTAGCACCTTTCTGCAAACATCCGCAGCTGCTAACAAGAAAATGCCACTGTCCATAGAGTATTCATGGCCAAGGAATTATCTATGTAAATGAGATTCCTAAACCTGTTTACTTGCAGATACATCAGGGTAACCCCAGGTCATTTAGCAACAAAGCAGGGGCTCTGAGCCTCAGCCTAAGGGAGATCCAAATTCACTTTTCACATTTCTTATCAGGTTACAGAAGATGTTCCTTGTAAAAACAGACTTTTCATTTCCAGTTTCGATAAAAAGGAACAGAGAGAGCCTGTCTTAATAATTCTAGCACTTCATTGAAACACTGTTCAATCTGTTACTCCCATCTCCATATTGGGGGTGTTTGAACCCAACTTTGATGTTTCAGAAGTGAGTTTCATAATTCTGTGGAAACCAACCCTTCTGCTTCTATCTCCAGGTTTCATGAAGTCTTACCCAGAACACATTCACCCTTCACATAAAGGTAATTGTGCCTTGCTTCATGAAACCCAAAACAATTGCTCAAGGTGAACAGCTGCATTCATGGAGCATTAACTTGGACAGGATTTTAGTATCAACACAGCTACGTTAACTAAGTCACTGTTCAAAAGAAGCAGTGACAATAAATCTTTTAGTGAATTATCTGCATAGTTTACCCAAAATAGAGCTTACTGTAGTTCAGAAGTGAACTACATCTAACTGAGAAAGAGTCAGGCAGCAGCTAAGGAAGAATAGAAGGTGCTTGAAATGGGATTCTGAGCACTGGATGTGGAACAGGGAAGAGTAAAATAGCATGGAAGAGAAGGAGTGGTAGAGTTGTGACATTCACAACTGGTCCATGTTTATGTTGCAGGTAGAATTTGAGAGCCCATTATCACACCTGCTTTCCAAAAGGCACCACAAAGCGATCGGCTAATGAATTCAAGTCATTACAGTAAGAGAAAAAGCAGGTCGCCCGACCTGTACACATGGGTTGCATCATACCTTTCCCCGTTCCCTTCTGATAGGCAGGGAATTACAGACTGTGCCGGGAAACGCCGCCACCTGCCCGGCCGGCGGGGAGCGCTGCCGGTGCCCATCGGCACCGGGCTGCAGCAGCAGCAGCAGCGGCAGGGCTGAGCCGCTCGGGGCGGGCACGGTGGGCCCGGCTGCGGGCAGGGGCCGGGCACAGCAGCACGGCGGCAGGTGCGCCCCACGGAGCCAGAGCCGGAGCAGCAGAGCTGCTGCTGCCCAGCGCATCCCGGGCCGACACTGCCGTGCCCCCCAGACCCTTCCGCAGGCAGCTCCCGCTCGCACCGACCGCCCCATCCCGGGGCCGTCAGCGATGGGGGAGCGCTGAGAACCCAGAGACGCGTCCCCGGCGGGGCCGGGATGCAGCCGGGCTGCGGCAGCGCGCAGCGCTCCCCGCTCGCAGCCCCAACCCTTCCTCCCTCCTCCCATCCCGCAGGCTGCGGGATGCGGCGGGATGCGGGGGGACCCTCCCGGGGCGTCCCTGCGCGCACAGTGCCGGGGGCGCTGTGCTGAGTCACGGCCGGGCCCCCATCCCGCACTCACCTGCGGGCCGCGGCCGCTCCGCGCCCCGCCGGGGGCAGCGCGGCCGGAGCCGGGCGGGCAGCGCGCCGCGCCCGCTCCATTGCAGGCTCCGCGCTCCCGGAACCCCTCCGCGGGGTCGCCGCTGCCGCCGCTCTCCTCCCCGGCGGGGCGCCCCTCCCGCACAGGTGCCATGGCCCCGCCCCTCCCGCACAGGTGCCATGGCCCCGCCCCTCCCGCACAGGTGCGCTGCCCCGCCCGGAGCGCCCCTTGCCGGCCGGGCCCTGCGCTGCCCCTCCCCGGCTCCCAGCCCCGCGGTTCCCCCGGCGAGGACAGGACACGCAGCGTGTTCCTTTCTTCGGTGTTTTTCCTGCCATGGTCTTCCTGCCAGGTTCTTCCTGCTGCCTGCTTAACGTGGAGATAGAATGCCCTAAATCACACCAAATCTTTGGGGAAAACACTTAGGCGTGGGTGCCATGCTGCATGGGCTCATCTTCTGTCAATTTGTCTCACAGTGTAAAATACACCCTGAGCTGTCCCTAGTTTCATTTTGTCCGGTTTTGGAATCAGCTTTTATTTCTTTTCCCAAATACTTGCACACCTACATTGTGCATTGCATGCACACATACACCTATAAAGATACATCTCTAAATACTTTCTTCCTTAAATACAGCTATGGAGTTTCCTACACAAAAAGAGGAGTTAACTTTTAGAAGATGCCCCTTCAGTTCTGGGGAGCAAACCTTGCCACAGGTGATCCCTACTGATTCCTATTTTTGAAACATTTAGTGTCTTAGTTCCATCAATGCATTTTTTTTTCTTTTTAGCCTATTTCTATTCCCAGAATTATATTTTATACAAGGATTTCACAATCATCATTTGCTCAACATACACTCATTTAAAGTTTGTTACTTTTTTTTCATTCTCAAATACCCCAAATTATACAAGATTTCATCAAGGCTTTTTTTCCAAAGCACTTGGAAACCAAAGCCACGTTCCTTTGCTTTTTTAGCAAGTCATTGTGTCCCTGTTCCAGAGGCTGGGCTGCCTGTAGGAGATGCTCACTCCGGCACCATGAGTGCCACTGCTCTCAAGATGGCAGAGGGACAGCTCTTCATTATCCCATCCACAATCCAGGGCAGACTCCATAGATCTCATCTCATTTTTGCTGTGATTCATTTTCTTTTATCTTCTCCAAACGCAATCTTCTATCAGTAGAGGTTTGCCCAGCCATCATGCTTTCCTCACCTGGCCACGATGACAGGGCTCCCCTGTCAGCAGAACCAGCTCAGAGGGACTGAGGAGGGAGGCAGCCTCTGCAGGTTGTGTGTTTGTACTCTTTTACCTGGGGGAATTATTTATTGTTTGCCTCTGAGTTTGTTTTTTAATAGCTGTAAAATTTACTCGGTGCGCTCATAAGTACCTGGGCAATATTTGCCTTCTTTTTCCTGTTCCTTGGATATCTGAAAAATGCACAAAAATTTGTAAGATGTTAATTTGAAGAGTAAAATTACAGCCCTGATGGTGCAGCTGGGAGCCTTGCCACTGATGCCAGTGGGATAGGATCTCATCCAGGGACACAGTGGAAAGCAGGAATGAAAGTGCATGGCTGGGGCCAGCACCTGGTGGGTATTTTAAAACATCTCTTTGTCAACCACAAGTCAATATTTATCTGATCTGCCTACAGAGTTATGTCATTATAATAATTCCCAGGTATTAAAATAGAGCTCAGCATTCACAGCCAGCTTCTCCCTAATTCCTCTTCAGGTGCACATGTAGGTTAGTGGGAATGGGTCTCAGTGAGGATGTCAGCATCCAGCTGATGAGAATTCAGGTTTTGTTAATCAAACTCACTCTAAACTTAATAGAGAGAAAAAATAAGGGGGTAATTTCTACTTATTGTTAATTTTAATATGCCAGTGGCATCAATAGCACTGCAAAAGACTAGATGAGTAGGATTCTCAGAGTGTTTAAAAGAAGTAATTTATAAACTGTCCAGTAGCAAAAAAAAAAAAAAAAAGGCTTTTAGAGCTTTATCTAGTGAAACTGCCTCATCCAGAGCCAAAATATCTCACTAATAGCTGGTTAGTATTTAGCTACATTTTCACAAGGGAAGAAAATCACCCCTGGGCTGAGGAAAACCATGAAAGATGAGAATACAAAAGATAACTTTTGAGAAAGCTGAGAATAGTGCCTTGTGCTGAAGGCATTTCCTTAACAACAACGGGTGTCATTGTCATGATGGTGGGTAATTTTGCCTTCAGCATCAACAAAGTTAAGAGTGAAGTACAAGTTCCAGGGCTGGGGGTGGATGATGATGCTAACAGAGCACAGCTCGGTTCTCAGATGTCAGCCTGAGTTTGCAATCCTGACAGCCAGATAAGCCTTGTTTTCCCTCAAGCTGAGGGAGTGGGTCTGGAGGAGCAAAACACGAGCACAGGTTTTACTGTCACTCTACAGACAGCAGCCACATTTCACTGTGGAAGATCACACTGAGAGTTATTTCTGCTGAGCTCCTCTGAGGAGGCAGTGGCTTATGAGTTACAAACGCTACTGTCAGAACTGTGGTTTTCCAAACAAAAAGCACTGAAGTGACAGGAGCATGAACAAGCTGAAGCTGCTGCAGTAGGTGGAGAGCCAGTGCTTGATGAGATGTGTCTGGTAGCAGGGAGAGGCTTGGCAGTGTCTCTTGTACCTGGAGGGAGGCTGAGGATTTGGCAGGGCAGAGCGACAAACACCAGCACACTGTGGCCTGGGACCACTGAACCTGGCAGTGAGATCAGGGCTGTGCCACAGGGAGGGGTGGCACTCAGAAATCCTACAGAGATCCTTTGGCCATGAAGGGAAGACAGGAATCCCACCAACTCGTCAAGTACTACAGCGTTGTATTTAAACAGGTTTGAACAAATTTCCTCCTCAGATTCATCCCACGTGTTTTCATTTCCTCCGTCATTTTCTCAACTTACTTAGAGCCCAACTCCTAATTTCATCTTCCTTCACCATTTTCTGGCAATTTGCATTTTTTACTCTTTATTCTGAGAAAGAAACCATTAAAATGTGTATGCTTTAATACTACAAGTTACAAGCACTCTTTTTATAAGACTTTTGCTTTTTCATTATATTTAGTTGACAAGCTACTGAACATATTATTCTGGATCTGAGACTTTCAGTACTGAATGTCAGACCCAACCACCCACTAACCTTGCAGGCAACAAAATGGAGCTTTCTCAGATTAGCTGGAAGAACTGAAGATTTTGAAATATGGTGAAGAGATGAAAAAAAACTGTAAAAATTGCCCTTAGAAACCAACACATGAGAGACTATGGTTTCCACAGCACTTGAGTTTTTGCTTTTGATTTAATGCCTATCAAAGGTCAAACAAAATTCAGTTTGAAGAAATGTTTTTAGAGAAAAAAAATTGCAGGAAAGGTCAATAAAGAAAGAATCTGCACAGCTGTAATGGGTCTCAAGTCTGCACACTTTGTAGGCCTTTTCTGACTAAGAGAAAATGTTTTCTATGCCAATATCTTCATTCATTTAGCTGAGTGATACAGAAAGATTGGAACCTCTGATACCTCTGCAGCCTTTAATGCACTGAACACGCAGCAATTGTCATTGCACAGATGGTTGGAAAATGTAAAGCTGCAGCACACAGAGTGTGTTAAATACATCAGTCCTTTGGGCTCCAAACTGTTCACCAAGTCCTACAACTTAGACATGGAGGAAAATGGAACTGTAGACCCATTTGTTAATAATTCTCACATATTATTAAAATATCCTTATTTTATATATATGTGATTGTATTTTCAGTTTTAGAGAATGTAAGTACAAAAGCAAAGCAAAGTTTAGCACTTGGGAAGATGAAAGCAGCTCCAAAAACTGCAGGAAAGGGAATGTGCTGAAGCTGTTGCTGCTGTCTTGGGTAGAAATAATTAACTTTTCTGTTTGCAGTGTAAGTAACCAGATAATTCCATGTAATTGCTTATGATTTGCATTGCTTGAAATGGTATTGCTAATTTCCAGAGAAGATTAGCATGTTATTTAAATAATTATTCTGCACCATATCACTTGGACACTTCAATTGCACATATATCTACTGTGAAATTCCTAGAGGTGTTCACAATGTTTCTGGTTATTTGTAGGCTACCTTTGCTATTGCAGTGTTCTAGGAGACAACAGCAGAAGAAGAATTAATAATGTTGTAGTGAAATGTTGAACTTAACCCCTAAGAATCTTTAAAAACTTAACAATCATAAGAATTGACCTATCTGATTATCTTATTTAAAATGCCATATACCAGCTCTCTGGAAGAAAGAATCTGATTTTACCAACAACAATCTAGGCTTAAAATGGTAAAAACTTCTCTTTCTCTGTGCTGAGTGTGGCCTCAATGTAGTTGAAACTGTTGAAATGGTTTTTAGTGGTTTTTTTGCAGCAGCTCCCATGCTGCTGTCTGGTGATCCCTGCTTACAGCACTCGGTGCCTGCACTGAAGGGATGGCACAAAGACAAGGGAATCCAGCAGGTTCTGTAAATCACTGCTGCAAAAGGGCCTGGAAGGGTCTTTGCTAAGAGTGACCAGCTCCAGATCCTTACACCCAGCTCCCCTGGCAATGGTCAGGCTGTCAGTACAGCTTTGCTGAAGAGACAAGAGCACTGCTGGAAGGGCACAGCTGGGCAAACATCCTTTCCCTTTGCTTGCTCTGTTCTGAGACATCTCCTGGCATGGGCTCTTCCATGAATCCTCATTCAGCAAGTGTAAGAATGGAGACAAGAATGCAGTTCTCAAGTAATTATTATCAAATACAGGGTAATACCCTACTTTTGACAACTGCCTTTTCCTTCAAGAAAGCCATTATTCTGGAAAAGCCAGTTGTGGTCTGAGCCCACATGCACAGCAGGAAGCCTGAGCACAGTGTGCTGCCTTGGAGCAGCCAGCTGCTAATGGGCAGCTCACAGCCAGCTGTACAAACCTGAACAAAAGCCAGGGAAAGGAGCTGCTGAGTTTAATCCTGCACCTCTTGTGGGGCACAGCTGATACTCACCAGTGCTGGGGAGCAGTGGTTTATCCAGCCATGCCAGAGAGCATTTCCAAATGCCCTCTTTAGCCAGCATGCTCTCCATGGTTCCTCCTGCTGTTCAGAGCACAGGATGGATCTGAGAGCCAGGTACCTCTCTGCCCTGCCCCTTCTCTTTGTGGCACCTCACATGCATCAAACTTCCTGCCATCACCCCTAAAGCTGCAGCTTTATGTCTTCCAAGTGTTTATCCCTGCGTTATGGCAGCATGAGTCACTGCTGTCAAACACCTGTTTGGAATGCAAGAGACATTTTGCTTTTGTCTAAAATCTATTTGCAGTGTGGAGCTGGGCTCTGCCAGGGCAGGTCAGCCTGGCCATCAGGTTGTTTGGTCCCTGCAGAGATTCAGCCAACAAAAAGCATCCTGTGAAGGGCAGCAGAGGCTTTTTCTGGGAGCTGCTGACCTCTTAAATTATGTTTTTTCAGGCAATTTATGAGTTTCAGCAAAGTCTGGTCTTCAGGAGTGAACGTCCAGAGAAAAAAGGGTGGGAGTGGAAAACGAGCAAATAAATGGTTTGAGATTTGTGCAGCCAGTTCATAGGTTTATCTTTAGTTCATACATTTATTTTGTTTGCATGCATGAACTTTGCATAACTAATGCCTTTTAAACTACTAAGAAATACATGCTCAGTCAATTCATTCAACTATGAACAGCTTTGAAATTTTCTACTTTTCATTCTATGCCACCCACATTACAGATGTCATCCTAAAAAACATAAATAGCTCTTGGGTTTTTCTGCTTTATTTCTACTATTTACATGACAAGCCTTAATGTCATTGATCCTATTTTAAAGACAGCAAAAAATCCCACATCCATATGTCAATGCTTTGACATTGATTGACTGGCAGCAAACCAAGAAGCATGCATATGTACATTTTTTAAGGTATAGTGGATAGAAACAACCATTAGGAGGTCTAAGAGCATTTACCTTGATTCATTAAAAATAATACAAGTTATCCACTTCAAACAGTGGAAGCTGTGAAATTAATTGTACAGAGCAGTGGGAAAAACCTTTAATAACCTGTGAATTAGCCCTGATTCTAGAAACCACTACTCAGCTGCTGCTGAAGCAGGAGCCCTGCTGTTCTTACCTGTGGATAAATGAAGCAGATTGTTTTTTTCAGGTGTGATCAGTGTGTTTACAGAGCCTGAGCCTGTCCTGCCCTTCCTTTCTGAAGTAGTTCGCAAACCCTTAAAACTGTGACCATCTTTGGAGCAGTGGAAGGAAAAAAGGAAAAGGGGCCCATATGGGAGACAGAAATACAGGGCTGAGCTCCATTTAGAGACCTCCTTGTGGAGACATCACTGAACTGGGGGCAGGCAGATAGAGCAGGGCCTTGCCTGGGCAGCTCCCTCCTCCCTCTTCAGAACAGAATCAGAAATGATCCTTCACATCTAATAACTTGGAGTAGGAGAGATTTTCTACTATACCTCATTCCAGACCAAACATTTTGCTGTTGAAATGTATTTAAATATCACCACATGGCTGGATACGGGGGGAGGGAGTTTGAACTTTTTTTTTTGGAGATGAATATGGCCATACTTTGTTATCTCCCTTTAATTAAAACTCTATCAACTGCATGGAGGGTTATTTTAATATTATTTTTAACTATCTTAGTAAAATATTTCCTCTGCATCAAGCTTTTGAATGTCAGATGTCATCTGAGAGGTGTTCAACCACACCTGAGAGAAGCTGCTGCACTCTGCCTGGGAGGGGGGATACCAGGGCAGAATTTACTGTGGCTCTTGCACACACACTGGGCAAGCCAACAAGACTTGAGCAGTGACTGTTTTAGAGAAGACATCCATGCCCACCCCATTACCTTTCTATTTATTTGTGCTCTTTTGGGGAATATGCAGTTTTGAAAAGCAATGGCAGCACACAGAACTTTTAACTATGATTGTTGACCATCCATCACGGATCATCCATCTGGCTGGCAGCTTTCCTAGCAATGGCCAGGAGAAAATCAGGTTTTAACTCTCTTCCTTAGTGGTTATGAGGTCTCTTGCAGTGCAAGAGTTGGTAGAATCTGTATTCCTTGGGAGCTTTCTTGCATTAGCATCTACAAATCCACACCACAACTCTGAAATCAATGTTCAAGCTTCCTGCAGAATTAATACAGAAACTTGGGATAAACTTCTAAAATCTTATTTGAAGTCTTAGGCAATCAAAAAGACAAAACAACATAAATAAATAAACCAAAAATATGGATCTAAATATGTTGGGTAAAAATGTTTCTCTGAGATTAGGGGATAAGGTTTTTGAAGGCAGAAGTGTTTACATAGATTTGAGGTGGTCCTAAGAAAAATTCTTTTGAATATGGTATTTTTCTCTCTGCACAAAACCCCCAGTCAGTATAGATCACATCTCCTAAAATGAGATATATGTTGGTTTCTAGCATGGAGAATTAATTGCCTCTTCTGTTGTTGATAAAATCATTCAAAGGTCTCTTTTGAAGTCCCTGCCAAACTAAGCTTGTTTTTTACTGATTTTATAATCTGCATATGAAGGACTTGATCTGGAATGGAACCTCAGCCTGGATCCTGATTATATTCCCTCAGGTCTAAAAGCAGAAAACTTGTGCATGCAGGGCCTGATTCTATACTGGCTAAGGAAGGTGCAACTAGAACAACTGCAATGAATCCCATGGAAATCTTCCAAATCTGGGTTTACAAATTTAGTCCACATTTTTGTAGGGAAAACAACTGTGAATAAGAAATGTCAATTTAATCAATTTTCAGTTATTCTTACTCATAAAACTCAGAAACCATACACTCTTATTAATGTAATTTAGATTTTAAATTGGGATGAAGGAATCTCTTTCTTGACTCAGCTAGGACAGCATTTTTAGCTAATTGAAGAGCTTTCTCTCCAATGATTACATCCTGACTTCTCACCCCATCAGAAAGACATCCCAGTTGTTAGTTGGTTTCATTACAAAATATTTAATATCTAATCAACCCATTAGAATCAAGATTCTCAACTTCCTCACCAAGACTGTGAGAACGCGTGGGCCAGCAGCAGGGACAATGCAGCAGGAGCATGCCAAGTGACAAATCAGATAAGTGACAAATCAGATAAGTGACAAATCAGATATGCCTCTCTTCTAGAGTTACGGTCACCCCTGCAGGGCCAGCTCAGAAGTTGGCAGCACCCCTGGCAGTCTCCGTGCCCCTGTGGTGCTGGAGATCTCTGCACTGTGTCTGAGGCACTTGGCGTGCTCAGCAGAGCCCACTGGCTGCTCCTGCGTCCCCTCTGAGCCGCCTCCTCCCGGGGCTGTGCACTCCTGCTCTCTCGGGTTTCCTTCACACGCCAGATCTTCCCAGTCCCTGCTCCTTCCTGCTCTTGCCTGAACATTTCCTTCCTGCAGGGAAGGCACCCAAGTGCACACAGGGCCCAGCATGTGGTTGATAGAACAACAAAACAATGTCTTCTGTTGGAATCTAGAATTGTTCCCAATTCACCTCTAACACTTATTTTTTTGTTTTTCTGACTAGTACCTCTTCTAAAAGCAGAGGCTGGGCTTCTCCAGGGTTGCAAAGACCCAAGTAGATTTTAGGCTCATGTCAAGCAATGTTTAAATTTGCTATTTCTTGTGAGATGTTAAAGTTTATTGAAGAACCACAAAAAAACCCCAACAAACCAACTTCCATGTGTTCAGCTCAAAACAAACAAACAAATTATAATTTTAATATTTGCATATATGCAATAGCATGAATGCAAAAAAAAATCCCAAATTCTTCATCTGTTTCTCATTCTGAATTGATTCAAGCATATATACATAATATTGTGGCCTGAGCAATAGTAGTTGTTTCCAAGCTGTCTTAAATGAAATGTCCCTGTCATTATCAAGGACAAAAATTTGGCCACTTTGAAGCTGATGACAAAAATTCTTAACCAGCTTCACTGGCTCAGGATTTCACTTCAGAGATAACCATCCCTATTTTTACTCAAGGTTACCAATGATATCCTGAAATAAAATCAGTAACTGGAATGTGTACTGTGTCTTCTAAACAGAGTTCCCAGAGGACTAAGTAATCTGTTAAAGTGATTCCATAGGCTATGTAATTGCTATGCAAGGACAATTTGGGTAGCAAAAAGCAACTGCCCAAGAGCTAATAGCCATGCTGGCATTCACTAATTACTCTAATCACAATTAATAATAATTATTAATCTTGTTTTTATACATTTTCCTACCCAGCTGCTTTATTGTGGCCAACAGAACCATAATTTTGAGCCCCCAGGTGCCACTGAGACACAGCAGTTCCACATCTAAAAATTCCCTGCTCTGCAGAAATCCCCCTCCTTGCAGAGGCTGCTGCTCCAAGCAAGCCCAAACAGGCTCTGCCAGCCCCACACTGACACCTAATTCAGCACCCAGTGTTGGATTAAATTTTCACTGTTACTCTGAAGTGCAGAAAACACAGAGCTGTTTAAAACAAAAGGCTTCTCTGAGGCTTTCCCTCTTTTTCTCTTTTTAGCTTGTTCCTTTTTGGGAAAAAAAAAAAAAAAAACAAAAAAAAAACCACAAACAAAAAAAACAACAGTTAAATCCAAGAATGAAATTTCTGGATTCTTGATTCATCACCACATGGTTTGAAGAAGTGCCATTAGCTTAGAAGAAGGTAAATTTTGTACAAATACATTTGTTTCAAAAGCTGCAGCCAACCTGGGAGACTGCACCAATTTAAATACTGTTTTCTAAAAGATTAATAAAATCCCTGCAGAGACCCAGGGCAGATCTGCCCCAACACAGCTGCTGCTCCAAGGAGCCATTAATAACGTGTCACACCCCAAGAGATGGGGACTCCTTTGGTGGGTGTCACTGCCCTGCAGCCAAGGGACCAAGGGGTGCACAGCTCTGGAGCCCAGATGATCCAACGCGATATTCCCATGGGCTGGAGCAAACCCAGGTGTGCCCAGGGAACACCAGAGCCACCTCTGCCCACACTGCAGAGCCAGCCCAAACATTTCTGAGCTGGGTTTCCTATGGACAGCACGTCTGTGGGGATCTCTCTGTGCTGTCCAAGCTTAGCTGCTGGAGAAGGAGATGCACCTGCTGGACGTGGCCTCACAATTCCAAATGGTTCCTCATCATTTCTTAACAAAAGCTTGTAATGCAGTTACCTGTTTGGGATGTGCTGAAAACACAGCTGTGACTGATGTAGAATTGCTCATAACAGTAATCCATTTTCTCTTTTTCAGCTCCCTGAAATGGCCTGCAAATATTATTGAAAATGAACATTCCTTTCAGTACTGAATGCAATAGACCAACATGCAATAGCTTTTACAGAAGTTCCAATACAGAAAAGGTAAAAAAGCACTTTAATTATAAATTATTCAGAAATACTTTATATGAAATAAAATGTCAATGTGAAGAAAGCAGATGATGCAGCATCCTATTATGCAATGATGGGGCACAAAAATAAGACATATCTTTTGCCACCCATCAAAAGGGAAAAACACAGACTTTCTGGGGAATTAAACCAGCTTAACATGACATTATTGCTGCAGGGGTGTATGTCAATATGTCCCTTATGAAAAACAGGAGGACTCTTCTATGAGGTTTTGGGCCTGACTCATTGATGAGCTAATTTATACTGTTACAACTCTTCTTAGACCAAGTCCTGCACCAGCATGAAACTGGCACATCGCACAGGATAAATCAGGCCCAATATTTACCACACTAAAAATCAATTCTTACCAGCTGCAGTTTAAGTGGAAAAATATGTGTTTGTTTGCCACTTTTGCTCAGAATTTCTAACACAACGTCTGCTGAATAACATCCAAAGTCTTCTGTAATGTTTCAGACAAAAGTCAGCCCTCAGAATCAGCTCAGCTACATTCTGGGGGTTTCTTACAGTAACTAATATGTGCTTCCCACTAAAATACAGTCCCAACAACCTGACAATCCAAAAAATAATAATTCATTGTCATTAAAGTGACTAAAAGAGATAATACATCTCGATCTCTATAAATATGGTAACTTTTCCAAAAATCTGAAAAAATATTTCATCAATTCCCTGCTGAGGAACTCTTTATATTCAGCATAGAGGCATTTTCCAGTACTCGTGGTCCAGCTCCTCTGCTTGTGAAGAATCACAGGGTCAGTCACCAGAAGGATCCAGGTAAGAAGCCACCTTTAATTCCAGGCTGGGCAGCCTCCCTGTCCAAGTGACCGAGGCAGCACTGTGTCACAGGCAGCAGATGTGGCACAAACACCCTGCCTGGTGAACCCAGGGCCTCCAGAGAGCCACAGGGCCTTCCCTGTCCAAGTGACTGAGGAGCCAGGGCAGCACTGTGTCACAGGCAGCAGATGTGGCACAAACACCCTGCCTGGTGAACCCAGGGCCTCCAGAGAGCCACAGGGGGACACTGTCCTGCAGACATAAGGATAGGGCTGCCAGGGCTGGCTCTGGACTGCACCCACGACACAGCTGTAACACACACATGACAGGATGCTGGGCTGTGGCAGAAGGGCTGAAATCACTCATGGCTTTGTTCCACAGCAAGGTAAATGTACGTAAATCAGCCACGCTGTGGTCCCACCTCATTTCCTCTCCTGACCACACAGCCTCTGGCATTTTTCCTCCCACTGGCTGCAGACCTCATGCACCCAGGCAACAACCTGCTTACCTGAGCTGTTTCGGCAGAAAAACTCACTCAAAAAGTAAAAAGTGTTGAGCTGGATTGTCTCCAAGAACTGACTGGCGGTGTCACCACACGAGTTCCTGTGCTAGCAGAAGGGTAAGGACAGAACCTGCAAGGGCCACTGGAGACACAAAGAGGTGGAGTTGTGCTGGTCCAGAACAAAGCAGCATCTCACCAGGAGTGAGCCCATGCACTTTACCTGTTGTGCTAAATAATGTTCTCCAGGGACTGCTCAGCACGGGATAACCTCGCTTGTGTGGCACTGAGTTACCCAGCACTGTGCTCACAGGGGCAATTCTGAACCAGGATGTTTCTGTGACTATTCACCAGTTTTCCTCATTCTTAGTTTTAGCAAAGAAAAGAGTAAATTTAATCCTAATTTTGCATTTAGCTGTTTTTAATGATTATTATTTTTTCAGTTATGCTCAACTTCCCCATCTATTCTGTGTAGTTTTCATGCCTGAATTACAGGAAGCTTTTCCAGTGCTGACTTTCATATACTTATTAGATGGAGTTTCAGTTGACCTCAAGGCAGATATACCTCAGATAAGAAAACTCAGAACACAAAAGGCAGGGGCGAAGCAGTCTGAACCAGAAATGCAGCTGATGTATCTGGACCTTATTAAAGCATTTGATACAGTGCCTCAAAAAAAAAAAAAAAGTACTTGAAATATTAATTCATATTTGTGTGGATCTGAGGACTTTCACGTGTTTTGAAAATTGTTGGAGGTTGTAGAGTTATGAAAGTAGCAGTAATATTAAAGAAAAGGGCAGTGCCTGGGATAATTTGGCATCTTTTAACAGTGAACTAATTAAATAGGAAAATGATGCTAACTGGGAAAGAGTAGCAAGAAAAAAAAAACAAACAAACAAACCAAACCAAATCAAACCAAAATAAAAACCCACTTAAAAAAAACCAAAACCAAATAGACAAACTACCAGAAACATACATTTCCAAATCAAACCAAAATACAAACCCACTTAAAAAAAAACCAAAACCAAATAGACAAACTACCAGAAACATACAACATACATTTTAGAATATAAGAATGCCTGAGTAAATACAATGAGATTTAATTTTTAAAAAGAAAGTTACCAGAGATATATGAAAAACTCCAAATTCATCAGGCAGATTAGCTCTGAGGTTGCAAACCAGTGTGGGCCTTTTAAAAAGGGTAATTTTTGACTCCACAGGCTGACTAGCACTATGGACAGTAACAAGAAGTCACCTTCTTTCTTTCTTTTAGAGAACACCACCAACATTTTTAAAGGATTTTAAGACATCTCTTAGGCTAAATTATAAAAACAATGTCTCTCTGTACAGACAGCATTCCTAATTTTTGCTATTTGACTTTAGCCCATGATTTCAGTTTATGCCAAGCTAAGATATGCTCCCTCTCTGTCTAGGACAATCATCAGATCTGTCATCACAGTTTACAAATACATTGCTTTTTATCTTTCCAACAAGTCAGTCTTTCCAAACAAAGGTCCCCCCACTTTATTTGGCTCTTTAAGAATGCTCAGGGCTCAAGAACAAAGCCCTAGCACAGACAGCACTGAGAAGGAGAGAGCTTTCCTCAGCGTTTGCTGTGAAGCATGCCTGATCCATCACGTCCCACGGCAGAGGAGGGCAGAAGGCATCCAGGAGGACAAGATGACACAGCTCTCAGGCCAGAGCTGGTATTCCCAAGATGCAGCTTTAGCAAGACAGCAAAGCAATGCAGAGTACCTGAAACATGGGCCTTACTTGCCTAGAGCTATCCTCAGAACTGCAGAGAGAAATAATCACTGTTATGGCCTCTGCTACACCTGAAGATAAAAGAGTTTCTCCAGAGAGTTCCCTCATGAGACAGCTCAGGCTTTGGTGTAGTGAAATCTATCAGATTGTTCACCATATAACATCACCAGCTATGGACATCTCACTGTTTGGATGGTTTTTCATTAAACTGGACAAAAGCTCTCAATTGTATGGTGATGTCAGGATGTAAATAACAACATCAGCAGCTCCTTCGGCCTCCACCTCCTGGAATAAAATACCTCTTATTTTCCAGCGTGCACAATGAACGAGAATCGCAGTGCACAAAATGTTCTTTCCGAAAAGCAGTAAAATATCAGTTAGCCTGTGAGCTGCGGCGTATGAAAGAGATGTCACCCTGCCTTCCCATATTAACCCTTCACCTGCCGTGTTCGTGCCTAACGAGTGTCATGTCACTAACTGCGGGTCTCAAAGCGTACCGACAGCGGGGAATCCTCGTCAACTGTTAAAATCAACAAAACGCTTTGAAAAAATGCACTGCAGGATTAAAAGGCTGCCCGGCACCCTGGCGTGTTCCCCGCAGCGCTGCAGGGCGGAGGGACTGCGGGAGAGCACCGAGCCCCGCCGGGTCGGGCTGCGGGGGCGGCTCCCGCCGGCGAGGCGCTGGGACCGGCATCGTGCCGCACGGCCGGGCTGTACCGAGCCGAGCCGAGCGCGGCCCGGCGCTCCCCGCCTTTCCGCGGCTCTCCGTCCCCCTCCGGCGAGATGTTATGGCCGAGCCGGCGCAGACGGGCGGCGTAGGGCAGGGCGGGCGGCGGGAGGATGAGGCGGCGGTGGCGGCGCCGGCGGCCGCCGCCGCCCCCAGCTCGGAGGACTACGAGTGCAAGATCTGCTACAACTACTTCGACCTGGAGCGGCGGGCGCCCAAGCTGCTGGAGTGCCTGCACACCTTCTGCCAGGAGTGCCTGAGCCAGCTGCACCTGCGCGCCGCGCAGCATCCCCCCGCCGCCGGCGCCGAGCCGGGCCCGGGCCGCTCTCCCGGCGGCTCCCTGGCCTGCCCGCTCTGCCGCCACCGCACGGCGCTGCCCGACCACCGCTCCTCGGGCGGCGGCTACGAGAGCTGCCAGAGCTGCAAGCGGGCGGCGCTGAGCGCCGGCTGCGTGTGCGTCGTCGTCTCCTTCCTCTCCATGGTGGTGCTGCTCTTCACCGGCCTCATCTTCGTCAACCAGTACGGCGGGGACGCCGCGCCCGGCGCCGCGGCATCGCCGTCGCCGGTGGGGCCCATCTGCCTGTCGGTCGCCAGCATCCTCGCCCTCTTCTCCGTCGTCGTCACATGGCTCATCTGCTGGCTCAAGTACCGGCCCGAGGCGGCCACCGGCGGGGCCGCGGCCAACGGCTCGGCGCGGGGCCGGGCCGCCCGCAGGAGCGACACGTAGCCGCG